>NW_025999853.1:15531039-15537866 GCF_001458135.2 Marmota marmota marmota
AAAAAAAAAAAAAAAAAAAATATATATATATATATATATATATATATATATAGGTTTGACTTATCTAGACTAGCCATACTTAGGGGAGGGGACATGTCTCAGTGGTCATCACTTGACTGGCATGTGCAAGGTCCTGGGTTCAGTCCCCAGTGTTGCAAAAAAATAAAAATTAAGGAAAAAAAACATACTTTAGAAATTTCTTTGTGTACTTTTAGATCATGAGGTTTTGTTTGTTTTGTTTTTGCTTTATCCAGAAGAAATACGGCTAACATATGTATGGGCTGGGGGCATGAAGGGATCAGGAGAGGAAATGGTATCTTTTGTTTTGTTTATTTGATTTGTCCAGTGAATCCCTAAAGGAAAGCAGTTGGAAATAAAGGTAAAAGAAAATAAAGCATGATGAGAATCATTTCACCCTACTTTAGCTTTAAGATTTTAATGAAAACAATTTTTTTAATTGTTTATTATTATTATTATTAGGCACTGGGGATTTAACCCAGGGGCAATTTACTACTGAGCCACATCCCCAGTTCTTTTTATTTTTTATTTTGAGACAGGGTCTTGCTAAATTGCTTAGGCCCTTGCTAAGTTGCTGAGACTGGCCTCGGACTTGTGATCCTCCTGCCTCAGCCTTCCAAATCACTGGGATTACAGCTGTGTACCACCATACCCAGCTGAAAACTACTGTTTCTAAAAGAACAAATGTTTTGAATCCTCTGGACCTCCATTCAGATTCCACTGTTGTTTTACTTGCATCTCGGGCCCACCCTCAGGGAACAAGGAAATCTAGGCAAATAGTTATCTACTACCCCACCCTTTCCAAGATCTGGAGTGATAGGGCGTGATGGGGTTGACATATTAAAACACAGTACAGATGGTTTATGGGGCACAGAAAATGAAAAAATATGTGAAAGAAATTTTCTTATTTGTGAAAAGTCCAAATCCTAGTATATATTGAAAGGTTGGCTAAAGGGAGGGGGGAAATTAAGATCTAAAGTTAAAATGTTTTGTTGATGCAGGGTACATGATATGCATGGCAAAAGATTTTGTGTAGTATCTAATTGAAGTCTCATAACCATTATACCCCTTCAACAGATGAGAAAAACGAGGCCGCATGCCTCACCTAGAATGCTTTGGTTGTTGGTAAATGATCACTGAAAATGAAAAGAGGGACTTTTAAATCCAGAATAAAAGTAGTTTGGTGTGGTGGTGCACACCTGTAATCCCAGCTGCTCAGGAGGCTGAGACAGGAGGATTTCAAGTTCAAAGCCATCCTCAGCAACTTAGTGAGACCTGTCTAAAAAGAAAAAATATATAAAGGGCTGGGGATGTGGCTCAGTGGTTAAGTGCCCCTGGGTTCAATCCCTGGTACCAAGAGGGAAAAAAAAAAAAAGGAAGGAAGGAAGAAAAAGAATAAAATTAGTTAATGTTAGAAATACCAGAGTACCACAAGGAATTAAACGTGCTTGGAAGTAGGCAAAGCAAACTTTACTTCTGTAGAAGGGTGTGCTACGGAGCAAAGTCTGGCGAGCAAGCACACTTGGGAGAGAAGCCCCCTTGTTTTCATCCTTAAGGCAGCACTGCCCCCTCGCCCTGATAGGAGGAGCCAGGAGTTGTGATCCACACAATTGGCTAATTTTTAAAAAATACTTATTTTTTAGTTGTAGTTGGACACAATACTTTTATTTTATTTATTTTTATGTGGTGCTGAGGATCGAACCCGGGCCTCACACTTGCTAGGTGAGTGTTCTACTTCTGAGCCACAACCCCACCCCCACACTTGTCTATTTTTAAAATTGGGGTGGGCAAAGGGAAGGGCTACATCCCAATTAAAGCTAAATACAATATTCTGAAAACAGACCACATGGACTTCATATTTCTGACAGTTAAGATCTCCTAAGGACTTTTTAAATGGTTGTGTTTATATTATGATTTTAGAGTATTTTTAAAATCTAGAATTGCAATATAATTTCTAGACACCTTCCTGACAAAACTAAAAGGTTTAAGAGAAACATCATAGTCTGTTTTAAAATCAAATATCTACCCAAGCCTTGTAATTTCTTAAAAATTTCCTGTCTGCTAAGTGGGATAGCAAGAATTGAGTTCTTTTGATTTGTTATTCTGTGTGGGAAATAGAACTTTGCAGTTTATATCATTTTAGGGAAGAGGGTGATGGGGGGAATACTTTTTATAAAGTTTTATTTATATATATATATATATATATATATATATATATATAAATAATATTCTTTTTCCTCCTCTGAACTATAATAGGATTTCCGGGATGCTGTAGCCCATGCTTCCAGGCAACTTGGGAAGCCAGTGATCGAGGATCGGATCCTAAATCAGATCTTGTACTACTTGCCTCAGCTCTATGAGCTCAACCGGGATCTCCTGAAAGAACTGGAGGAAAGAATGTTGAATTGGTAAAAATAATATACTGAGTTTTGGGCTCTCCCAATTTTTCCAATTTTAAGTGAAGCCATAACCCCATCTGTGACAGGAAGGTGTTGTTCTTACCTTGTTTTAATAGACTGAATTTTCTTGACAATTACTTGTAGATTGACGATTTGGAGTGGCCAGAATTCATAACCTTGGCCCATTGAGTTCAACACATACCATTTAAACAATTCTTCAGTAATGCTTGCTCAGACAAGAAGGGCCCGCACTCAGTAGACTTAACTCCCCCCACCACCACACCCCCCCTATGGACTTAACTTTCTATAAGTGACCTTTGATGATGAAGATTTTTCTTTCTTTTTCTTTTTTCCTTTTTGGTACTGAGCATGGAACCCAGGGCCTCATGCATGCATGTGTTCTAACACTTAGCTATATACCCCCATCAAGATTTTCATGCTAGAGAAGTTTTTAAATGTTTTATGTATCTTCTAGGGTTTTAGGTCAGGAAACTAACTGCATTTTTTAAAAAATGTTATTCTTAAGTTTTAGGTGGACACAAAATCTTTATTTTACATTTATGTGGTGCTGAGGATCGAACCCAGTGCCTCGTGCATGCTACCACTGAGCCACAACCCCAGCCCCATGCATTTTGAAAGAGATCATTCACTGTTTTTGTTTGTTTGTTTTGTTTGCCAAAGACAAAAAAATAGATGTATGACATTATAGAAACTATAGATTTCAGAACAGGAAGAAAATACTAAAAGGTATTATTGGAGGCTGTCTATATTGGATTGAGGAAAAGAAGCAGAAACTTTAGTGACATTGTGGAAATTTGTAGAAAGATTGGTCTAGGAGGATTGAACATATTATTGAAGCCCATTGGAGAATACAAAATGGTAAGAGTCACAAAATAATGGGCTGGGGATGTAGCTCAGTGGCAGAGCACTTGCCTATCTTGCAGGAGGCCCTTGGTTCTGTCTCCAATACCACAAAAAAAAAAAAAAAAAGAATAGCATCACTTAGTTTCTTGATAGAGTTTCCCAATCCAGAAAAATACCTTTGCCTATGTTAGAAATGTTGTGCCTCTACATGTTGGGAACCATATTAGAAAAGCAATTAATACTTATTTATAGCGTGAGTATAAAATAACACACAATTAAGGACTGAGAGATGACTAAAAGTAGTTTTTAAAAGTCATAATAGAAATAAAGTATAATTAAAAAAAAATTCTTAAACATGCTTTATTTTTTCCTTATAAAAATATCTTAAAAATATGAATTGTCTTTAAAAGATATGCATATTTCTACAAGTGTTTGGGGATTTAAATATGTTTTTGCTTCTTTTTGTTTATTTTTTGCTTTTACTAAAAGTTACCTCAAATTTAGATCCATAGATGTTCTGTATGAAAATATTAAGCATTCCTAAAAACCAGGATAATGAAAACTACAAATATGGAAAAAGCTTCCCTTATGCTAATATAAAATTCTTCAAATCCTTGGTTAAGATATATTCTACTGGGGCTGGGGTTGTGGCTCAGTGGTAGAGAGTTTGCCTAACAGGTGCAAGGCACTGGGTTCAATTCTTAGCACCACATATAAATAAATGAATAAAATAAAGATTTATCAACATCTTTAAAAAAAAGATATTTTCTAATAAAATATTTTTCTTCTAAGAAGTCTTTGAATTGACATATTTTGTGGGGCTTGCGATGTAGCTCAGTGGTAGAACATGTTTAAGTTTCAATCCCCAGTACCTGGTTGGGAGCATTTTCTTTATTTTTCAAAGTTTCTGACATAACATTTTTCCATTGACATTTTTTTATGAGGGGGTACTGGGAATTTAACCCAGAGGAAATTTACCACTGAGCCACACACCCTCACCCCACCCCCACCCTTACATTTTAAATTTTGAAACAGGATCTCACTAAGTTGCTTAGGGCCAGTTGTTGAGGCTGGCTTTGAACTTTTGATCTTTCTGCCTCAGACTCCCAAGTCACTGGGATTACAGGTGTGTGCCACTGCACCTAACTTTCCCATTGACTTTATTTTTTAAATATATTTTTTGGTTGTCAATGGACCTTTATTTATTTATTATTTATATATGGTGCTAAGAATCAAACCCATGCCTCACACATGCTAAGCAAGTACTCTATCACTGTGCTATGACCTCAGCCCCCCCATTGACTCTTAATAACAGTTAATGAAATATTTCATTTTACATTCAACAAGAGTTTATATATATTGTGTTCTAGTCTGTGCTTTTAGTATGCAGAGCATATCATAGTTCACAGAATAGACAGGATGGGGCTAGGCCTGTAGCTTAGTGGTAGAACACTTGTCCTGGGTTCCATCCCTAGCATCAGAAAAAAACAAAACATCAAGGCACTTGCTTCCAGGCATTTTAGAGGGGAAGGACCAGAAAATAGACAAGGCAAATATCAGAAGCAGTTTCTGATCTGCAGGGATGAATACAATGCTGGAGTAGTGTATGAGGATTGGGTGGCCAAGAAAGGCCCTCTCAGAAGGAGGAGTGTGTAAACTGATGTCACAGTGTAAAGGAGGAGCCAGCCATGTTCCGTATGTCCAGGCCTGGGTGTCCACAGTGAAAGCCTGAAGTGGGAATGAACTCTGGTACATTCAAAGAGTATTAAGAAGGCCATTGTGTTAGAGAGTAGTGGGAGAGGGGAGAGAAGGGTGGCCTGGGTCAAAAGGTGGGCAGCAGCAGTCCCTGGAGGGCTTTACACCCCAAGGTAAGGAGTTTATTTTTAGGTATCAGGGTGCACTCCGTAGTAGAGCACTTACCTAGCATGCCCCAAATTCCTAGCACTGCAAAGAAGGGGAAAATAAATAAATAAATAAATAAAGTAAAAAGGAGTTTGTTATCCTAAGTGTGATAGAGGACCATTCAAGGGCACAAGATATGTACGTTTCTTAGACTCTCAGGTTGCACTCAAGAATGGGCTATAGGGGACAAGGATGGAAGTAGGGAGACCAGTCAGCTGGCAGAGTTCAGGCAAGATGTGATGGCGGAAGGGGAACTTGAGAAGAGTAGGTTGGGGATAAGAGGGAGATAGCCGGTGGCTTCCATGCACAGGTCTGCTTCTGACTGGATGTGTTTTGGATACATTAACAACGCTCCTTTTATATTTTTGTTTCTCTCTCCTCTATCCATAGGACCGAACAACAAAGAATTGCTGATATCTTTGTAAAGAAGGGGCCATATCTAAAAATGTATTCTACATATATCAAAGAATTTGATAAGAATATAGCTTTGCTGGATGAGCAATGCAAGAAAAACCCAGGCTTTGCTGCTGTTGTTAGAGAATTTGAGGTATTTGTACCATCTAGTGTTGAACGTTTCCTTTTCCTTATTTTTTTTTTTTTAGAGCTTTAATAATAATTTAAGGTCATTGAAAATGAAGCTTGCAACCAAAAATGTGTTAAAATAGAACACCTTCTAAATCAAAGAAGGAATTAGTCAAATCAAATAGTGAAAACTCAGTGTACAGGATTTAATTCTGAAAATCTGTTATTGCCCTTTGAACTATTTTCCCTTGGAAAACAGTATTTTGATAGGACTTTTATAAAATTTTGGTAAAATACAAAACATAAATTTACCATCTTAGCTTCTTTTTTTTTAATAGCGGGGGTTGAACCCAGGGGTGCTCCACCCTGAGCTACATCCCTAGCCCTTTTTAAAAATGTTTTATTTTGAGACAGATTCTCCCTGAGTTATGATCCTCCTGCCTCAGCCTCTGGAGTTGCTGGGATCACATGTGTGCACCACCACACTGGCGTTTTTTATGTTTAAGTGTGCAGTTTGAGAGGGTTATGGACATCATTTTGCAATCATACCTCTAGAATGCTTTCTATCTTATAGTACTGAGACCCTGTACCCATTAAACATTGACTCTTACCTTTCTCTCCTCTAGCCCTCACACACCCTCTGCTTTCTGTCTCAATGAATCTGACTTCTCTAGGAAGCATTTTTTATTTTTAACTTTTTTATTTGCCCAACAACCTGTACCTGTGAGAGGGAAATAGAATTTACATTTGCCTTTAGATAAATAAATAGCAGTTTCAATGTCAAAGTTAAGAAAAATTAAGCATCTGCCTATTGCATATGTCATCTAAAACTTCTTGTTTTGATTCAAAGCTTTAAGGGATAAAATGACACTTGGTTTTTAAAGTAACGTAAGTCTACTCTACTGATTGGATTACTATATTTTGTATTTATTTCTTTGTTTCAAAACTAAAAGAGTAAGTGAATTCCAGCTATACTTCAAAAATATAACAACATTACTTATTTCTTACTTGTGCAATAGACAAATAATTTGACTTAAAATCACTTGCAGTCCATTTTTCTTCTTTTCCTCTCCTGTGGTGTCTTTATGCTACAAAAAAAAAAAAAAAAAAAAAAAAAAAAAA
>NW_025999853.1:15537880-15640233 GCF_001458135.2 Marmota marmota marmota
AAAAAAAAAAAAAAAAAAAAAAAAAAAAGTGTAAGCTGGGTGCTGTAACACATGTCTGTTTTCCCAGCCACTCTGGAGGCTGAGGCTGGAAGATTGCAAGTTTGAGGCTATCCTTGGCAATTGAGCAAGATCCTGACTCAAAATACAAAATTTAAAAAGGCACGGGTTAACTCAGTGGTAGTGTGCCCCTGTACAAATAAAATGAATGCAGAATTGTTTTTACTTGGCCGTTTTGATACCACCTCCAAGTAAACTCTTAGATTGGAGAATGGGTGAGCTTCAGTATGTCTGTTATACATACTGAGGAAAAGAGCTTTGAAGGCAGAATTAGATGCTTTTAAGGTCAATTTAGAATGTGGTCCCAGGTTTGGGATGTGGCTTAGTGGTAGAGTATATACTTAGTATGTGTAAGGCCCTATGTTTGATCCCCAGCACCATCAAAGTTCCTATATGTACTTATTTTTTTTGTAGTGGGGATTGAGTAGTGGGGATTACCTCCGAGTCACATCCCCAGCCCTTTTAAAATTTTTTTCTTTTGAAAACAGAGTCTCACTCTGTTAGTTGCTTAGGACCTTGTAAATTTGTTGAGGCTGGCCTTGAACCTGTGATTCTCCTGCATCAGCCTCCCAAATCACTGGGATTACAGACAAGTGTACCACACCTGGATCCTACATATACTTTTATTTGGCAACTGATTCTTATAGGGTCATTCATCTGAAAAAGGTTTTTGTGTTTTATTTAGAGACTAGAACCTTTCTTTTTGCTGAGGCTGGCTTTTTTTTTTTTTTTTTTTTTTTGGTGGTGGTGGTGGGGATGGAACTTAGGGCCTTGTGCACGTGAGGCAAGCACCCTACCAACTGAGCTATATGCCCAGCTGAAAAAGGTTTTTGCATCCTCAGCCTTGTAAGAGAAAGCATGCTTACCAAGTCTACTCTTAGAGTTATCTTTAGTTTCTATGCGTCTCCCTACCACCACTCTGTTGTTGTTATGAGCATATTGACCCCAAGGCTCTGATTATCATATGAGTCCAATTCCCAGAGGTTTTATTTCTGCCACCTTATTTGGGGGGCTGAGCATTTCCTTCTTAGTCCTTTGGGGTTTGTAGTTAGAACTACATTGGCAAATTTCCCTCTGTGTGGGAACTCCTGAGTAGGGAACGCAGACTGTAGCCATCATGTTCTGTGAGGGAGCCAAGAATAAGTGTTCCCTGGGAGCAGGCATTTCAGAGATCTCCTTCAGGAGAGGTGGGCCTTGGTGGTGAGTCTGGCTATGGCTTCCCTTGCAGTATGATAGCTGTGAACAGTGTGAATAGCTGTCCCTCACCATGAAAGGGAGCATCTCTGAGTCCCCTTCACAGTTGCTGGCTGTTTCAAGTTTGGCTTCCTGAGCTCTTGAACCTGCGTCTCTTGCTTCTTGGACCACATGGTGTTTACTCTGGATGTCTCTTCCTTTCAGATGAGCCCGCGTTGTGCTAATCTGGCCCTCAAGCACTACCTGCTCAAGCCAGTTCAGAGGATCCCTCAGTACAGGCTGCTGCTGACAGGTGGGCTTCTCCATGCTTCACCAGCCACCCAACCCCATTGCCCTGACGAAGCTCTGCCTTTCCTCAGAATGTCTTTTTCTATGATTTCCAGTAGCCACTCTGCTTAATGCATGAATTTATGGTATGTTTATATATTTCACACATACATTCCCCTGAAATGGCCTACTTTTAGATCTTTGTTTTTTCCTGAGCACTCTTACCTCTGGGCATTCATACATGTAACTCCTTTTGCTGTGATCATCTTTCACCATCCCAACCCCACAACAACCTTGAATCATTCATGATTAATATTATTAATCCCAAGAAGATACCTAAGAAGGGCCACTTACAGGAGGAAAAGTTCATTTTTGTTCATTTCAGAGGTTCAGTCCATGGTGGGCCAGCTCCATTACTCTGAGCCTACGGTAAGGCAGACCATCATGGCAGAAGGGCGTGTTGGAGGGAAGCTACTCTGTTCAAGAAGCAGAGAGAAAGGGAAAGAGGGAAGATAACCCCCTCAGGGCATATCCCCACTGACCCACTCCTCTAGCCATGCCCCACCTGCCTCAGTTACCACCCGGTCAGTCCATTCAAACTAGGATGGACTGATTAGGTTATAGTTTTCATATCTGATCATTTTACTTTTGAATATTCCTACATTAACATATTCCTGCAGGAGCTTTTGGGAGGTCACCCCATATCCAAACCATAACGAGGCTTTTAGAGATTAAGTGGTTTGGCTCCACAAAAAAGCTAATGGACTAGATAGGGCAAAGGGGAGGGATGGGGAGGGAAGGGACAAGGGGGTAAAAAAAAAATGGTGAAATGAGATGGACATCATTACCCTAAGTACATATATGAAGAGACAAATGGTGTGACTATACTTTGTATATAAGCAGAAATATGGAAAATTGCACTCTATATATGTAATATGAATTTTAATGCATTCTGCTCTCATATATAACAAATTAGAATAAAAATAAAAAAAAAAAAACTAATGGACATAGTCTCCATACTAAACACAATATACAACACATACTACTAGGTGCCCTGGAATATTTGCTGAAATGTATTGCATGTACAGTGGCTTAATATACATATACATTTGCATTGAGCATTGTTTCAAAGTGGACAAGAACATTGAAATGCCACCTTAACTTTCTAGTTAATTTTTGTAATTTTATGTAAACAGATTTTTGAGGTACTTGGCTCCAGTTAGTGTCTTTAGGAAATGATGTGCATGTTTTTCTCCTTAATCACTTTATCTTAAAAAGAGCTATAGAGGAGGTAGTACGTGAATCCTGGAAAACCAGGATATCCTCATTTCCCTTTACACAAAGGTTTTAGGCCTTCCAAGCTTGCTAGTGACAGATAGACTGCAGATGAGAAAGGCAAGCCTTTTAGCCCCAGGACCTGCTACCCAAGGCATGTCAAATATTTAATTTTAATGTCTAACTGTGAATTGGTCACTAGATTTCTTTCTGGAATGACATAAAGCAAACCAAATAATTGAAGGATATCCTGCCCATCTGTACTTTCTTTCACTTTTGGCAAAGATTTTCAATACACAGGGCAAAAGGAAGTACTGATACACATGTTGTGTTTTTGCTAGATAAATCCAATGCCCTGTCATAAACTAGCTATTGAATAGCACAGGCTATTTCCACAGCTGTCGAATGAGTACTGTTTTTAGTGGCAAAAGACAACTGTGGTTTCAAATGTGAGAAAGAAGCATCATGATTTTGAAAATATAATGGGAAAAACAAATTTTCCCCACTCTATGGTTGATCTGAATAGTAAAAAAGCTACCTGTGGTTAATTTAGGTTGCATGCTGAGTTTATTTTTGTGCAATGGTGAAATGGTAGAAGCCAGTTTTAAAAATTCTTTTTAAGAAAACAGATTTCATTTGTTTTATAATACCTACATCATGTGAACTTAGAGTTATTTTTAGTTTTGATTTGCCTCTGTTTAATCTTAAACCAGTTTCCCCTGTTTTTTAAAGTGGAAAATCTTACCCATTATTCAAGTGATGCATAATACCTTATATATAGCAAGCCCTCAGTAACAGCAGATTGGTTGAGGGGCAAAGATGATGAATGGCTTGTTTGAGGTCACAAAGTTAGAACTAAAAAAAAATATGCTGAATTATTTTTCCAGTGTCTTTTCTTTCCATGAATTCAAACTGTTCCCTTCCTCCAAGCCTGAGCTGAAGTCCTCCATTATCTTTGAAGCCATCTCCAATTTCCCCCATTTCTGTGACCCTTTAGTATCAGTACCATGTGACTTAGCAGATATTCATGTGATACTTTGTAAATTTGCTAATATTTATGCCACTTGAAATAATGACTTCCTTAATTTGCTTATAAACTCTTGAGGTCAGGGACTATATCTTTTATCTGTAATATAGTGACACCCACGCCCCTTCTCCTAAAAAAACTAGATCAGTGTTAGATTCCAGAAAGCTATCCGGGAAATTTTAAATTTATTTATTTATTCTAATTTGTTATACATGACAGCAGAATACATTTCAATTCATAGAACATATATAGAACTCAATTTTTCATGTCTCTGATTATACACAAAGTAGAGTCACACCATTCGTGTCTTCATACATGTTCCTAGGGTAATGATGTCCATCTCATTCTACCCTCTTTCCTACCCCCATGCCCATCCTCTCTTCTTCTCCCTCCTCTTTGCCCTATCTAAAGTTCCTCCATTCCTCCCATGTTCTCTCATCCCCCACCCCCATTATGGATCAGCATCCACATATCAGAGAAAATATTTGGTCTTGGGTTTTTTGGGATTGGCTAACTTCACTTAGCATGATATTCTCCAACTCGATCCATTTCCCTGCAAATATCATGATTTTTTTCTCTTTTAATGCTGAGTAATATTCCATTGTATATATATACCACAGTTTCTTTGTCCATTCATCTATAAAAGGGCATCTAGGTTGGTCCCATAATTTAGCTATTGTGCATTGTGCTGTTATAAACATTGATGTGGCTGCATCACTTGTAGTATGCTGTTTTTAAGTCCTTTGAGTATAAACCAAGGAGTGGGATAGCTGGGTCAAATGGTGGTGTAATTCCAAGTTTTCCAAGGAATCTCCATACTGCTTTCTAGATTGGCTGCACAAATTTGCAGTCCCACCTGCAATGTATGAGTGTGCCTTTTCCCCCACATCCTCGCCAAGACTTATTGTTGTTTGTATTCTTAATAGCTTCCATTCTGACTAGAGCGAGATGAAATCTTAATGTAGTTTTCATTTGCATTTATCTAATTGGTAAAGATGTTGGACATTTTTTCATGTATTTGTTGATTGATTGTTTATCATCTTGTGAGAAGTGTCTGTTCAGTTCCTTGGCCCATTTATTGATTGTTATGATCTGATTGTTCCCTATTTTGTAAGATGTTTTTCTACTGCTACTGCCAACATGACCCTGTCTATACACTTATGTTTAGACTTTAAGTCTTAAGTTTACATCTCTTTAAGTATGTTAATTAAATGTGTCCCCATTGGATAAACAACTCAATTGATTTAATCCTGCAAAATAGCCTTGTTAAAATAAGTACTTTGATTTATGTTTCGGAATTTAAAGGTATTCCAGATGCATAAGATGTATAGGAGCAGAAAGGAAGAATGAGAATTTATTTGAGGCAACTCCTTGTAGTAATGTTAATTTATCACATATTTTAGGCAGAATGGGGGATGGTTCCTGTGCCTGCCTTGGAGTGTAGAGATTTGTACCCAGTTTGCTTTCTTTGGAGGGGAAGATTGAGAAATGCATAGATAAAGGACTGATAAAGTAGGATTTCTTTTGGAATTCTTTAGAGAAAGATTAAGTGGAAATCCCCTGCTAACAGCAGTCCTCGCTCTTGTTCAAATAACCATCCTTTTGTTTTTGCATCGTTTTTTTTTCCTGGACAATTTTAGGTTCTCTAGGGTATTCTACTGAGCCTATCTCTTCCTTTATTGTAGTAAAAATCTTCCAACTAAGTTATCAGTAGGGGGGCATTTGCCTTGCATTCACAAGCTCAGTCCTCCAACAGCAAAAATTGAATGAATGAATAAAATGAATTCTTGGTAGAATTTTTTTTTTTTTTAATCAACTCCAAGTAGGATCTAGCACATCTGGAGAGGTGACATGTCCTGCAAAGTTCACCTAAATATTATTAATTAAGGCACATATGGGATCTAGGAGAATATGTACAGTTATATAATGAAATATTTAAGGAAAAATAAAGTGAGTAATTTACTTAATTTAAGCCTAAAAGCTTGTAAATTTTCTTTCATACTGGTTACTCTGTGCCAGGGCATTGGGCTAGATTAAGTCTGTTTGGGGTTCAGATCCTGTTTTAGGTTGGGAAGAATGGAGATCAAGAAGCAGCAATCAGGAAGAAAGCAAACATTGTCTAGGAGCCACATTCATTTACTTTTGATGCTTGTTTCCTACCCTCATGTGTCTGCAGGGTAGGAATTGTCTTTATTGTCCCCCATTATGTCTGGCACAGATCATGACACATGTTGGGGACTCAGTCAATTGAAAGCCTCAGGGAAGGGACTGGGGGCCATAGCTCAGTGGTAGAGCACCTGCCTCGCATGTGTGAGGCAATGGGTTCGATCCTTAGCACCATATAAAAATAAATAAAGATATTGTGTCCAACTACAACTAAAAAAATATTTAAAAAAAAAAAAAGAAAGTCTCAGGGAAATAAAAAATTGCTCTTTCTTATGAGGTTCACAACCCTCATGCAGTAGCACCAATGAATGTTTGCTGGATTATGAAGAAACACTAAAGAGTCAAAGCATTCTTCATGTCTCCCAGGCACGAGATTGTGGAAAGGACTGAAATCCTTCCCTCTCACCTCTTCTTCCCAGTAGGATCTACCAACAAGTTTTCTTGCTCCTCTGATCCCTGTTCTTTCCATTTCCTTGTGATGATCCAGATCAGCCTTTCTCAACATAGCACTTGCAGCAATCCCTTCCATACTGGTCTGGCCACATCTTATCACACCCTGTGTCACTTAGCATATTATTGCTTAAGGCCTTTGCCTAGGACACACTTTCATTCTGTTAACTATAAAAGTTGAAAATGTCCTTATCTGTAGTAGTTTATAACCCAGAATTCCAAACCTTTTTTTTTTTTTTCCTTTGCTCTAACTGCAGAAGGTTTCTCACAATCTCCTGAAACATGTCCTTCAATGCCACATTCTCTCATTCACCACTCACTCAGCAAATATGAATACGAGCCACCCTGAGCTGGACACTGGCAGACAGCTCAGCAGTGGCTCCTGCCCCAGTGGGGCTTACAGCCTCCTCTCTGAGGCTTCACCCAACTGCTTAGGCTCCCACTGAGCTCTTCCCCTCAATCCTAAAAATCCTGTTCTCACCATTTGTTATGTGACTGAATCTTTCAATGATTTAATTATTCTACAAATTTGTGTTAGGTCTTCTCAACTAGATTGTAAAGCCATTTAAGTCAGAAGCAAAATAAGTGCAAATAGCAGTCACACAGCTATTTGCTTATTTTGAGTGAGAATGTTCTGGTGATTTATTATTTTTGCAAGGGTCACTTTTTTTTTTTTTTGCTTTGAATGAATATTTTATGCTACGCAAATATACAGGTTATGTAAAAAAGCAAAGTCCCTTTTCATCTTCTGCCATCCAGAGATGACTATCATAGATACTTTTAGTTTTTTTCCTCTACCGGTGTTATATGTTGTAAATATATATATATATATTTTTTTCAATAAAGAGCCTTTCACTTGTGGAAAGTTACTACATTGGTGCTGAAACAAGTTGAATCAGTGAGGATCATAGAAGGGAAAATATAATGAAAAATATAATTTAAAAATTCCTCTGAAAAATCTTTTCCACTTGTATATTTAGAGGGGAGAAACAATCCTTTGAACTTTGATTCAATGTGGATCAGGTAGTTTCTTTGATCTTGTTCAAAATATTTATATTAAATAAAGTTGCTTTAACAATATATCATGTTACTTTTTCCTGTAGTGTTTTCCTTTTGTCTAGGATGGTATTAATTCCCTTAGGTTTTAGGAATCCAGGATTTCCCATGTCGGTAGAACCTGGGTTATTAAACACATCTGTTACAGTATTCTGGTGCTATAAACTTAGCTGTGAACAGGCTTATAATCAGATTCAAGCACTCAAACTAGTGGATTACTCTTAAAAAAAAAAAAAAAAAACAACACACACACACACTAAAAAACAAAACTTCTGTTAAGTAAGTATTTGTTTTAAAAATCCAGGGCTAATATAAGTCACTCTTAACACTTTCTCTAGGGGCAGAACTTGATAGAAAGTGAGGCTGTCCTGGACTATAGCCAAGGAATTTAGTTTCTGATGAGCCCAAAGGCCCTGATATAAGGCAGTTCTGTCCATGTGAAATAGGAGGATGATACCATTCAGAACTGCTGCTGTGAATTAGCTCAGCTCTTGCTCTGCTGCAAGTCATTTTGAATTGTGGTTTTGAACAATGTGTTTTGAAAAAGATGTTACTAAATAATTTATATCTGTGAAGTATTTTAATACTGTGGAAAGACTTTAGGATATCAGAGGTAAACACACTTTTGTACCTGTTCTGTTACCTTAGAGCTTTTCAGTGTAATCTCACTTTCTTCGTAGAACAGGAATTCTTCACTTTTTTTGTGCTTGAATCTAGCTGGAAATCTTAACACAGCCTGTGTCCCTCTCAGAAAACTTTTTAAGTTATAGGATTAATTACATAAGATTGAAAGGAAAACTAATTGTGCTGAAAAACAGTTATTAAATTTATTTATTTATTTGTTTGTTTATTTAGACTGAGGACAGAACTCCCAGGGCCTTGTGCATGCTAAGCATACCCTCAGCCCTAAAATATATATATATATATATATATATATATTTTTTTTTTTTTACTGAAATTTTCTTTTTTATTCTTATTAGTGAAAATTAATGACATCATACTGTTCATTTAATTAATTTGACCTAAAAGCTAAATATGCAGCTTTCTTACTTAATAAGGGGAAATTAATTTTTAAATATATTCAAACTGACCTTTAAATAGATTTTATTCATTACAATGCATGAAAGAAACAATGAATTTGAATAAAGCTAAAGTAAATGTGAAGTTATTACCTGTTAGCTTTTTTAAAAATTTTTTTATTTATTCTAATTTGTTGCCCTAAAATATCTTAAAAGTGTGGCATAGTAATACCTGTGCTTCTTTAGGACTTCATGAAATAAGATCTGGTGGCAGATCCAATAATTAACATGCTTTTTAAGGTAGTGGTAAGAATCAATAATATTTTGAGTTTTCTGCTGCAACTGTGAGGTGTTATTTAAAATACCTTGATTTCCATGGTGATATGTCATAGGTATGTAGGTTGGCTGCCTACCATTCACTGTGGAAAGAAAAATCTGTATTTCAGTTACATATTCATGTGCTTGTTTCTGCCCATCCAAGATTGCTGAGACCCTGACTTCTCCCCATAGACCTTACTGCAAAACCATTCTTATTCCAATTCTGAATACAGATTTGACCCAGATTCCCTGGAAGTAGCCAAATGCCTCGGTTGCTGGGACTTGTCTTGGCAAAGATTTAGCAAGCAGAATTTGTTGCTAGAGTTTCTCTCACAGTTTTTGTCGGAATCATGGGCTCCCATCAGGAACTGTTCCAACTGGAGAAAACACTGAAATTTAGTTAAATTTGAACTTACTTTGTGCTTATATTTTCTTTATTTTTCACTGGGCTGTTGGATAGCAAAATATGCTATAAACCTAAATTTACTCTTTGTTGATAGGATGGTGGGGAAAAATATGGATAAGAGCTTTTTTAAGTTTGGGTTAACTATGCCAAGGCCATTTCTGTACTCTTTAACGATTCTCACTTGATAAACTGGCAGCCTTAATGATTGGAAAATGTATCCACTAAGAAACATAGTCTCAGCCAAGGCAAAATAATTTTTACTTTTGATGAGAGACTTCTTGTGGGTTTGACTCATCATCTAAGGGCATTTTGGGTATGCTTAGCCTGGAGAAATTCTTCTGTCCGTTGTGAGATCTGCTGCAAAAGTAACCTAGGATGAGCCTGGAGTCAATTTTGGTTCCTGCGTCCTCTGGGGGTACAACTTTGAGACTACAGTTATCAAAGTCTAGTACAGACACAAGCTTCCTCGTGTGGCTGTACTCTGCCCCAGGGTACCTGAGTGAGGTCCGAGTGCAGCCTGTGCTTTGTGGCCATATTTTGTGCCCTGCTGAGGGGTGCATCTGCCCAAATGAAGGGGCCTTTTCTTATTCACAGAAAGGTACTGCTTGCTTTCCAAGCCATTAGCCTGGAGGCTGAGAATCCAAAAGGGCCACTCCCCCGCCCCCCCCCTTAGGCAGGCCTGGGCTGGGGATGTAGCTTAGTGGTAGAGAGCCCCTGGGTTCAAGAACCAGTACTACAACAAACAAACACTACTTACCACTTATCATCTGAACCTGTTAACTTTCAAGAGCAAAAAAGAATGGTATTTATAATTATTGCCTGGACAACAGATGTAAGGGAAGATCATCATGGGCAAAAGTGGAGTATAAAATTCTATATATTACTATGTCAAATTGAGCATTTATAAGAAAAGGAAATGGTTGAAAATTGTACTCATTATTTTAGAGAGGTGTTATTTGTGGTTTAAGTTTTCTCTTTTGTTTTTGAATCTCCAAATTTCTCCTAATGCATTTTAGAATTAAACAAAGTATGCCTCACAGTGCTTTAGAATGAGAGTCATTACAGTTTTCCAACCTGCCAGCCTGATTCTTTTATGTATGGGGATACTGACATCCAAAAATGCTGTGGAGGCTGGAGGTGCAGCTCGGTGGTTAGAGCACTTGCTTAGCATGTGTTAGGCCCTGGGTTTGTTCCCCAACACCCCAAAAATAAGTAAAAAAGAATAAAAATGCATTTTTAAGGGACTGAGCCTTGACTCAACATGACTAGACCAGGGGAGTAAGAATTTCCATCTTCTGATTTCCTTTCAAGGCTCTCAACTACTTCACCAAGCTGCCTTGAAGATGTCAATCTTGTAACTTGATGCTTAGATGTTTATTTGGGTTTTTAAAATGGTCTGTACTTTATTTTACAAGCCAGGATTTCTCAGGATCCTGTAATTCTGTATGTGTTGCTGAGCTCACTAAATATTTATGGAGGGAGGAAGAAATCTGAATAATACAAAGCAAGAAATATCCTTAAATTCGAAACACTTGTCTCTGGAATGTTACCCCCCTCATATGCTCATTTCCTCTGTGCTCTGCCACCAACACTTTTTCAGCACACAGTCTAGGAATCCGACTGGGAGTTCAATGTAGAGAGTCCCAGCTTCCCACTGATGACTAATTTTTAGTAAAGGTTAACTGTAGAGCTTCGGAATAGTTTCTCTTTTCAGTTGGCTAATGACTGATGAGGTAATCAAGGAGTACTAAGGCTTACTAGGAACACTTACAGAGAAAAGTTAGACCTTTAACCAGGTATTGTATTTGCTAGGCCCTCCTCTTTTTATCCTTGGCCTTGCATGAGTGAAAAGGTAACTTGCATATATCCCTGGAGATTGCACTTGGTGTGTTTCTGTTACTTTTGTGCTACTGACAGGCTTTGATCAGGAGTTAATTAACTTATAAATCAACGGTGCCACCTGGTGGCCAGAGGATACATTTTTGTGGTGCCCATACACTGCACCAATTTTCATTTTTCTTTGATTAAAGAAACAACAACAAAAAAAGTGAGTGACATCTGATGCACTTTTATTAGTGAAATTTTGAACAGTGCTCACTTTGTTTGGGCAGGAGCAGGAAAGCCATAAGATACTACAAGTCTCACATGGCAAACTGAAATGACTGTTCTCCCCATTGTTATTATGAAAGTTTCTCCAGGAAGCTTGGTCCTAAGTGGTAGGTGGTAAATAATTCCCATGACCAATGCAGGCCTGTCTGTCTAGTCTCCTCTCCTGGGTTCCACCTTGGTTATAGCAGTCACTGGGGCAGCTCGCGGTTTCAGTGCTCCTCCCATCTGACTCAGGGTGATCAGTCAGACACTTATCATGCTGCATCTAAGGCACTGGGTGATTCATAACTGTTTAAGGGGATCATATTCCTGTCTTCTTGAAAAGGTAGAAGTTCTCCGAAGGATATATGGCTACACAACCCTAAAAGCATACATGGAAGGATAAGTTGGAAAATTGGATCTTGGAAAACATTAAGAGGTTTTCCAAAATTGGCAAAGAGAGCAGACTTAAATCCATCACTTCCACGATAGCATGATGTTGCAACACTTTTGTGGCATGTTTTCTGCTTAGCCAATTTGTGTATATAGACTTGGTTCTTAAAAGTTCAGATTGACAGGCCTGTGGTCGAACTTAATTATAAGCAAAACAAAAAGCAGCCCAAAAGCTTATCAGGCTCACTCAGCACAGTGATTCTGAGGTCAGGATTTCCTAATATGGACATCTTCTAGGGATGTAGAGAAATGTCTGTTTGCTCAAATATATTTCAGTTTTGAAGACAAAATTGAAATTTGTCATGTATCTGGTATTTAAGCAAACCTGCTTTCCTTTCCATACACTTCAACTGACTAAAAGCTTAAAGAAAATTACTTTTGATTCATGAGATAACTCAGGCATTGAGAACCTCTAACAAGAAAGGTAAGTTTGTCTCAACCACATCACTCCCAGCAACAGGATTATTAAACAGTTGGATTTGCCAAACATGGCTTATATACAGAAGGAATCAGAATGAGAATAAGGTTATTTTTTTTTTCATTTCTAAGTAGAGCTAAGTATAATGCATAATCAATGTATTTTGTTAATTTCTGTGGTTTTCAGAAGCTCTTCCATCAGAGGCATGCTCTTCAACCTGTGAGTTGAGATTACTTCAAGTTGTAAATAGTGAAGTGATTCCTGCCAGGATGGAACCTAGGCCCCAGTGCAGGGAACCTCAGTGTGGTTATACACAATGTTTCATCACAGCTCACCGCCAGTGCTGGGTGTTGGTAATATGCATGTCTAGACTTACACAGGCTCTTGGATCAGTGTCTCAATGACTTAGGAAGTTTCAGCAGTTGGGCGTGTGTGGGTCATTATTACGTTCAAAAAGCTGGCACTGACATCCAAGTTTTCCTTTGTGCCTTTGAGCATGACTTCAGAATCAACAGGATGAAACTGTATCTGTTCCATAGTGTTGCTAAATAGAGATTGGGTCTGATAGCAATGCATTCAGTCTTTGAACATGCCTTTCCTCCTTTTATTTTCTGGACTCCTACTGGCATTCAGATTGTTTTCTGCCTTTATTGCCTTTTACCTAAACTAAGACACAATCCTGCCTTTAAATAAAATGTTGGGGGACTGGAGTGTAGCTCAGAGGTAGAACACTTGTTTAGCATGTGCAAGGCCCTGGGTTCAGTTCCCAGTTTAAAAAAAAAAAATTTTTAACCCATTAAGCATTTGTTATCCCCTGTGTGCAAAACTCTTAGAGATAAAGGTGATGTGGGTCCTGTCCTCAAGGAGCTTTGAATCCAGTGAAAAAGAAAATGATAGAAGGCATAAAACAAGTAACTGCCATGTCAGATCCTATTCACAGGGAGAAAATGGTTCTTTCAAATGGAAAGTTTTGTAGGAGAACAAAAAATTGAGATAATCCTTGAAAAATTTGAGTTGAAGGCTAGGAGTATAGCTCAGTGGGAGACCACATGCTAGCATGCAGAAGCCCTGGACTCAATCCCCAGCCCCCCCCCACACACACACACATACACCACACACACACACACACAGAATATGACTTGAATTATATACAGTGACAATGAAAATGATTTAGAAGAAAGGAGTCCTAGAGACAAAGAGCATGGAGCAAGGAAACATGAGAAGTGTTGAAGGAATTATGCACAACCCATTATGTGGTTAAGGACAAAGGGTCAGATGAATGGAAAGGGACCAGGCAGTGGGGTATGGTAAATTTCATGGAAAGGAATTTGCACTGATTTGATAGATACAGGGAAGCCATCCTGTGTTTCTCAGCAGAGAAGGAGGTGTTCCCTTGAATTCCTGTGACATTCGTTGGTGTTGAAGATTTGTTACATACAACCGTTTGCCTCGGTTTCGTCTGTCTTTTCAGAAGTACTATATACCATACTGTTTATTTGTCAGCCATCTTCATATAGACCAGGATTTCTCAGCCTCAGGCATATTGACATTTAGGCCAGATAATTCTTTGTTGTTAGGCTTTATTACAGGGTGTTTAGCAGCATCCATAGCCTCTAGCCACCAGCTGCCAGTAGCACCCCCTTAGCCCCAATTGTGACAACTAAAAATGTCTCCAGACATTAGCAGATGTCCCTTGGTGAGTAAATGTGTCCCCACTTGAAAACCACTGATTCAGGCACATGTATTGAGTTCCTTTGGTGCCCTGGGCATTGAAGGATGCTTAGATTAATTGTCTTAGAATTTTGTCCTAGATCTGACTGGGTGCAGTGGCCCATGCCTATAATTCCAGCAGAAACTGGAGGTAAGAGAAGCATAAGTTCAAGGCCATTTTAGGCAACTTAGCAAGTTCCTATTAAAATAAAAAGTAGAAAGAGCTGTGGATGTAGCTCAGTGGCAGAGGGTTCATAGGTTCAGTCTCCAGTACCGTAAATATATATATACACACACACACATATATACATACATATGTATATGTATATATATGTGTGTATATATATATATATATATTTATTTATATTTTACTAGATTTGGCGGTTAAGGTGTTTGATGTATGTTGGGGCAAAAGAACAACTGAACAGGCACCAGGAGACCTGGATTCTGGTCCTGGCTCTGGAACAAAGAGATCATGTGATTTGAGTGAGTTCTTTTACTCAATCATCTGATTCCTTCACAACGATAAAAGTGACTTCTAAGGGTTTGTGCAGCTCTGATTCTAAGTCCTGATTTCAATTTTATTTTCAAGGCTTTATTTTTCCATGTTTTAGAAAGTCAGCACAAGTTGGAGAATAACAAAACCAAGTGAAATACTGAATAAGAAGATAAGTGTTTGGAGGCTCAGTGCTTCATTGTGCTAAAAGCTATAATATTTTTTTTTTCTAGATTATTTGAAGAATCTCTTAGAAGATTCTGGAGATTACAGAGACACTCAAGGTAAATAACTTTTGCCGTCCCATGTTGCAAACGTTTCTGTATCATGTTTTATTTAGACCAGGAAAGTAAAAAATATACTGATAGCAAAACCCTTGTACAAAATTGTTCGGTTCATAAGAAGGCTTAAAGCTTTTAAAAAAATCTTTTGGACAGATTAAAATAGAACCAAGTAAAGTAGTAAAATGTGGCTAGTGACAAGAGAGACTGTAGGGGTCTCTAGAGGTCATAGGCAGCCCTACCAAGAGCCAGCTTCCTGAGAGAATGGCCCTGGCATGGCCTGGGGTCAGGACACTCCTGAATGTGCTCAGTCACTCTGTGCCCCTGTTCAAGTTCTGTAGATGTCCACTTCTTCATCTTTCAAACATAGCGATTGAATGAGAAGATCTGCAGGGTTCTTTTAAGCTTGAAGGTTATGAGTCCATGAAGTGCCTAAGCTATATGAATCAAGGATAGTCTAAAATACCATGTTATTTTGGGATTCTTTAATGATGATATATTTTTTAAAGTTCCATTTCTTTTTAAAGGAAAAGCAGTATGACCTGCTTCTTCTATTCTGTGAACATATAATCTAATTGATGAAGAAGTCTATAATCCCCATGAAATAAAGAATAAAGCAGACGGGCTGGGCACAATGGTGCATGCCTGTAATCCCAGCTACTTGGTAAACTGAGACAGGAGGATGGCAAGTTGGAGGCCTATGTGGGCTAGTTAATGAGACCCTGTCTCAAAATTTTAAAAGGTGTGGGAATGTAACTCCTTGGTAGAGTGCTGCTAGGTTCAATCCCTAGTACTCAAAGAAAAGAAATGAAAGCAAATGGCTTTTTTTCCACTCCTCCTTTTGTTCCTCCTCTTCATTCTTTTATTTTTTTCCTCCCAGTGCTGAGGATTGAACCCAGGCTTCCTGCATACTGGGCAACACTACCACTGAGCTGTGTCCCCAGCCCAGCAGATGGTTGAGGGTGAGGATGCCTGAGAAGTACAGAATGATTTGAGAGAAGGAGAAAGGTGATAGTTGGAGAGGCAGGAAGATTTGCTTAGAAAGAAGAGATCTGGAGAGGAGCTAAAGGGTGGGCAAGAAGAAGAGTGAGCATTGCTGAACAAAGTCTGTGCTGTGAAGATAACGATTGTTGGCAGAGGTTGGGGGTTAGCTCAGTGGTAGCACATACTTGGCAGGCTGT
Source organism: Marmota marmota marmota (assembly GCF_001458135.2). Lineage (NCBI taxonomy): Eukaryota > Metazoa > Chordata > Mammalia > Rodentia > Sciuridae > Marmota > Marmota marmota. The sequence continues at coordinate 15,553,743 of NW_025999853.1, forward strand.
AGGCTCTGGGTTCAATCCTTAGCACCAGGAAAAAAAGAAAGAACAAAAATAGTAGAGAGATCTTGGCAAATGGGACCTCAAGAGACATCTGTTCCATGTCCCAGAGCTTCTGCCTTCAAATAAAGTGAGTCGTTAGCTCCATTTTGTGGATGAAACAAATATAGGGCCAGAGATTAAGAAGCTTGTTTAATGGAAATTACACACTTTCACAAAGGCATAAATTAGAATAAACAGAGAACAGTAAGATGCACTATATACCTACAGGCCACCAGAAGAGTGTGGTGGGCCGCTGCGGATTAGGTTGCCTGAGGGTGAGGGAGATGAGATAAAATACACCTTTGCGAGGTAAGCTGACAGCCAGCTGAAGAGTCACCAGGCCCTCTTGTAGAGATGATGTGGGGAAAGCAGAATCGCAGAATGGACTGGAGAAGACAGAGCTTGGAGACCAGGTGACTAGGTCACAGCCGTTTTATCATTCATGCACTTCTTACATCCCAAGGCTTCTCTGCTCTACCCACTGGGAGCCCCATCAGGCCAGAAAGCGGGGAACACACATAGGGTAACATGGAATATGTGCTCTGATGATCGTGCCAGGTGCATAAATTCTGATATATGGTTGGGATTGCTATATAAGGAAATACTGCTTATCTTTTTTTTAATGGACACAATACCTTTTATTTTATTTGTTTATTTTTTATGTGGTGCTGAGGATCGAACCCAGTGCCTCACACATGCTAGGCAAGCGGGCTACCACTGAGCCACAACCCCAGCCCCTCTGCTTATCTTTAATAACAGTGAAAGGGCTGGGAGCGTAGCTAGAACTCTGTCCTAGCTTGAGCAAGGACATGGTTTGATCCCCAACATTTCTCTCTCCCTCTCTCCCTCTCTCTCTCTCTCTCACACACACACACACACACACACAAACTAATCGCAATAATATGTTTAAAGACTATGGAAAGTTTCAGGGTTATTTTTAGAGAGTCTCTTGATGAGTTACAGTAATTAAACCAAAAAATCTCAACCCCTTTTAAAAAATTGGTCTTGTATTTTTTTTATCATTGATAAACATCATCACTTCCACAAAGCCTCTGAAGGGCATGACTATTCATCATGTGTTCATTTTTTCTCAGTTGGTGATGCCACTGTCATATTATACAGGATAATCTTATTTCTGTGGATTTCTGAGTACTGCAGGGTATTTAGAATCCCTGTCTTCTACCCACTAAAGGCCAGTGACCTTCCTGGTCATTGTGATGACCACAAGTTGTCTTTACACATGTCCACATGTCCCTAGGGAGTGCTGCTGCCTTGGATGGAAAACAAGTACTTCCCAAAAGCAGACAAAAGGCAGACTTTATCCTTTATATCCAGTTCCAAAGGTGACAAGACCAGAGTATTCAAAAAATACTTTACAAAAGACTGCAGAAGGCAAGAGGCGAATGTAAAGTATAAAACATAGATTGATCCATGAAGCTGAATAAGCTAGCTCAAAAAATGATGCTTGTACATTCCTAAGATCTAGTGTGCTTCCAGAAATGCCACATGGAAGCACATTAGATCTTAGATTTCTCTCCTTTCTAACCCACACCTCTTGGAATCAGACCAGATACCCCAACCCTTGAGCCTTTTAAATAATTATTTCTCATAGTTCTTGTTTCCTATGCCAGGATCCTTGTCTCTCATGATCCCTCTTCCCTGTGACAGTCTATATTGATGTGGTCCTTTGCTTCCTGGTAAAATCCTATTCTAACCCTTGTAAACTTCCAGAGGGCAACAAATCCCAGCACAAAGAAACCCTGAAATTATGTTATTGATAAACATGGTCTACCCTGTCTCTTTGGAGTCTTTCTGTGGCTCATTTTTGTTCACAGGTATTATGTTTTGCTTGTTTTCCTTGGATACATCCTGACTGAACCTTATTGTCTATGTTTCCGCCTACTCACAGTTAACCCAGCTCCACCAGAGTTTGGTTGCTATGAAATAACTGCCCTGTCATCTGGAAATGCTTAATGTTGCAAACTGTGTGTGTCAATGGTAATAACCAGAAGCCCCCTTCTATTTTAGATGCCCTTGCAGTTGTAATAGAGGTAGCAAACCATGCCAACGACACCATGAAGCAAGGAGTAAGTATCTTATCATTGACTAGTACACTGTTCAACCTGGGAGCCTGGGCCTTCACGTGCTCTACGTTGTCTTTCTCTAGGACAACTTTCAGAAACTTATGCAAATTCAGTACAGCTTAAATGGACACCATGAAATAGTGCAGCCTGGACGGGTAAGTGTTATAGACTACCTTTTGCAAATTTAACACGTACTCAGGCACCATCTGTAGCTAATTTTTATTTTAGTTATGAAAATAGATTACTCATTATTGTTAGTCTTCGCTGACCTAATATGGATTGCTCCATCCATTCAAAACATTTATAATGTAAGTCACCATGACAAGAAGTCCAATTCAATTAGGAGAAAGGCAAGGGACCCCACAGAGTCCCAATAAAATGATTTAATGGGATCATTTTTATTTTGTAATACCAGCTAACCTCACACAGATTTGAAGTCAATTATACTTAAAATCTTTGATGCAAAGAGGATTATGAAGGGAGGGAGAAAATTGATATTTTGATGCTCCTCATAGAGCACAGAAGTGGCCTGGGGAATGAATTCAGGAAAATTACAAAATGCATTTATCCGGATGCTGTATATGCCTCAGGACTAAGTACGCACTCAATTACATATCAGTCCATATAGTTCCCCTGGGGCCAATATATGATTTATGAAACTTTGTATGCTTATCTAATCCTATTCTTCTTTTGTTTTCCTTTTATTTTCTGGCTTTTTTTTTTTTTTTAATCTTTCCTTTTGTCCAGTTTCTAAGTGACTTACAGGGTTTAAAAAGAAAAGTATTGGGGGTGGGCAGGATTGTAGCTCAGTGATAGAGCACTTGCAGGAGGACCTGGGCTTGATCACCAGCACCACAATAGAAAAAAGGCATGACTATAAAAAGTCACAGGGAAATTTATCCTAGTTGTTCCAGGCTCCCACCAAAAAAAAAAAAAAAAAAAAAAATTCTTAGGGAAGAAAAATGAAAAAGAAATTGTATGTATATTGCAATTGTAATGCGATGGTTGGAATAACTGAGTTTTTGCTTGGATGAATCAGGTTTTTCTCAAAGAAGGAATTCTGAAGAAGCTATCCCGGAAGGTCATGCAGCCCCGAATGTTTTTCCTGGTAAGAGGCCACATGTAACTCTGATGTGTCCAGGTCATTGCTTAATGTAACAAGACATTTATATACAACACACAAACACAACACATTCAAATACCAGTTTTAGTGGAGTCTTTGGCCATATTATTTAGTTTCATTTCAAGTATAGAAAATAAGGTCTGTTATGATGCATATCAGAAAATGATTTTCTTTTGGAATTTAGTTTTAATTTCTAGATTGGTAGAACTGTTTTTAAAAAAATCAATTATTTTTTCAGGGAGACTGAAACCTTGGTGGGATTTAGAATTCAGAAAACCTTAAATCTGTTATAGAACTTAGAAAGGAAACACATTTTCTAGAAATTGCCTTTTGAATAATATTCTCCTAAAACATTTTAGATGGTTTTAGTATATATCAGCAGAACATAAGTATTTTGTTCAGAGAGCTATTAACATGAGGTAATATTTTCCCTTTATTTTTTTTATCATATCAGTATCATTGTAGCTAGTATTACTTTCTGTAATTTGTCCTATGAAATATTTCTACTTTCAGTTTAATGATGCCCTGTTGTATACAACACCGGTACAATCTGGGATGTATAAACTGAACAACATGCTCTCATTGGCTGGAATGAAGGTCAGTGCATCTGTTAGAGGTTTTTTGTGTTTGTTCGTTTGTTTTGCTTTGCTTTGTTTGTTTGTGGTGCTGGAGATCAAATTCAGGGCCTCCTGCATGCCAGACTAGTACTGTAACACTGAGTTTCATCCCCAGCCCTAGAACATTTTTTTTTTTTTTACTCAGACATGTTTATATATGCAGAGAAGAATCCCTAAGAAATCATCTTTCTCATGTCATTAACTCTTCTCTGTCCATATGCTACTGTTCATGCATCTGCTTATTCATTCATGTCATTTGTTCACTCATGCATTAATTTATTTCTACCATATTTATTGAGAATGACTATAAACAAAACATGGTAGTAGGTTTGATGAAAAGTAGGAGGATGAGTTGAGGAATGATTCTTTTTGTCTATCTCAGCCTCCCTCCCCAGAAAGATTGAATACACAGTTAGAAAGATAATACACTATACAGTAGACAGTAATAAATATCACTGTAAAGACATATTGAAAGGTATTTAGGAATTTATAAAATAAACACACATCTTTTGATGGGCATAGTGGAGGAATTGGCATGCATGTTTTGATAGACATCTAGGAAAGAGGAGAATCAAGGAAGTCTAAGACAGAAGAGCCAATGAGCCTTAAAGTATGGTTCATAGGTGGCCACACTGGAATATGGGGAAAGGAATTCTGGCTGGAGGGAATATTGTGACCAAAGGCCTGGGTTTGGGAAATTTGGCCTGGATGTGGGTATTCATCTAAAGCATAGAGTAGGTGATGGAGATTAGATGATGGAGATGGAGATCAAGCTGAGTAGGAATGTTGGTCCTGGATGTTAGCAACTAGGCAACTTCAGCTGCAATTCAGAGTTGGAATTTACAATAGGATGAGTTTGCTCAGGTTTTTATGCTTTCTTCCAGGTCAGAAAACCCACCCAGGAAGCATATCAGAATGAATTAAAGATTGAAAGTGTTGAACGTTCCTTCATTCTCTCAGCCAGGTAAATTTTTTTTTTTAATGTACACATTTAGATGAATTTTTGCCAGTAAGACAGTGTCATATCTCCTGCATTTTTTTTTTACATTTAGGTTTTTTTATTAGACTTTTTATTCCTTCCTTTTCTTTCCTAAAACTGATTTTTTCCAAAGTTGACTTGCATGCACATAAATGACTGACAACTGATATAATAGTATAATAGAAGCACAAAGATAAAAATATCCCTCAAAATAGGACAACACTGCTGTAAAATGATCTTTTTTTTTTTGTTGATAGTGCCAGGGTTCCAGTCCATGGCCTCACACGTGTTAAGCAAACACTCTACCACTGAGCTACCACTACCAGCCTCACTGATTTTTTTTTTTTTTTGAGTGACTATTTCTGTATTAGTCAGCTTTCCATCACTGTAACAAATACCAGTCAGAAATAAACTTAGAAGACAAAACATTTATTTTGGCTCACAGTTGCAGAGGTTTCATTCTTTGGTCTGTGGACCCATTGCTGTAGTGCCCATAGCAAGGCAGCACATTATGATGGGAGCATGTGGTAGAGGAGGCTGCCCACCTCATCACAGCCAGGAAGTGAGAGAAAAAGGAAGGGGCCCGAAAAAGGAAGGATGTCCTCTTTAAGAGCACATCCCAATCCTAGCTTTATTCTACTACGTTCCACCTCTTAAAAGGTTTCACCACCTCCCAGTAGCACTAAGGACCAAACTGTTAATACATGGGTCTTTGAAGGACATTCCAGATCCAAACATGACAATTTCAAATATTTTTACAGTGAAACATAAGATTTTTTTTTTTTTTTTAATAAATTGCCTGTTATTTATTTGAGTTTTCGGCGGACACAACATCTCTGTTTGTATGTGGTGCTGAGGATCGAACCTGGGCTGCACGCATGCCAGGCGAGCGCGCTACCGCTTGAGCAACATCCCCAGCCCCGAAACATAAGATTTTTAAAAATAACTAGTGCTTTATAGTTTACTAGAAAATTTTCACATTTCATTTAAAGGCATAGCAAATGTATGAGGTAGGTGTCATCTCACCTTGAAAATGAGGAAGCCAAATTATAGAAAAGTTGAGTTTCCCTTTCATATATACAGAGCTGGTGAAGCTAGGATACAATTTGAAGTCTTTTGCTTTTAAATGCATTGTTTTTTATGATACCAATTACCTTAAACTGAAATCTGCTGTGACTTGTGTTAACCAAAACATACTACCATAATGTTAAACAAGCAGTAAGGAAACCTGAAGCTGTGTGACTCATACAGACATACCTCTCTTTACTGTGCTTCATAGATACTGCGTTTTTTACTAATTGAAATTTTGTGGCAACCTGCAAATCTGTTAGTGCTATTTTTCTGACAGCAAGTGCATACTTTGTGTCTGACTCACATTTTGGCAGTTCACACAATATCTGATTTGATTTGATTTGACTTGACTTATTTTTGCAATGCTAGGGATTGAACCCAGAGTCTTGTGCATGCTAGACAAGTGCCCTCCTACTGAGTTACACCACCAGCCCTCTCAATATTTTAAACTTTTTCCATTATTATTTTATATATTGCGGTAATCTGTGATCAGTAATCTTTGATCTGTTTGTTGTTTGGGGGCACCATGAACATACCCACATGAGATGGAAAACTTAATGAATAAATGTTGTATGTGTTCTGACTGTTCCATCGACCTGTCATTCCCCTACCCCTGTCACTCTCATGGGGCCTCCATATTCACTGAAACACAACAATATTGAAGTTAAACTAATTAGTAACCCTACAATATCTTCTAAGTGTTCCAGTGAAAGGAAGAGCCACACATATCTCATTTTAAATCAAAAGCTAAAAATGACTAAGTTTAGTGAGGAAGGTATCTTGAAAACCAGGACGGGCTAAAAGTGAGTTAACCAGGGTGTTAATGAAAAGGAAGAGTTCTTAAAGGAAACTCAAAGTGCTGCTCCAGTGGATGCATGAATGACATCCTATCAACAGGGAGAAAGTTTGAGTAGTCTGGATAGAAGATCAAACCTGCCACAGGCTTTAAGCCAAAGTAGGCGTTAAGCTAAAGCCTACTCCAGAGAAAGGCCCTAACTCTTTTTAATTCTTTGAAGGCTGAGAGAGGTAAGGAAGCTACAGAAGAAAAGTTTGTGACTAACAGAGGTTGGTTCATGAATTTAAGGAAAGACGCATCTTTATAATGTAAAGTACAAGGTGAAGCAGCAAGTGCTGCTGGAGAATCTGCTGCAAGTTATCTAGAAGGTTTGGCTGAGATCTAGCTGAGGTAAAGATGAAGGTGGCTACACTACATGACAGGGAAGTTTTGTTTGTTTGTGTTTTGTTTGGGGGGTACTAGGGATTGCATCCAGGGTTACTTTACCACTGAGTCCCATCTCCAGCTGTTTTCATTTTATTTTGACACATAGTCACACTAAGTTGCTTAGGGCCTTGCTAACTCACAGGGCCTTGAACTTGAGATCCTCCTGCCTCAACCAAGTCATTGGGATTGCAGGCAAAAAAACAAACAAACAAACAAACAAACCTGTTGTTTTGCTACTGGGGATTGAACTCAGAGGCACGTAACCACTGAGCCACATTCCCAGCCCCACTTTTTATTTTTTGAGACAGTATCTTGCTGAGTTGCTTAGGGCCTCGCCAAGTTGCTGAGGCTGACTTTGAACTTGTGATCCTCCTGCCTCAGTCTCCTGAGCCACTGATATTACAGGTATGCACCACCACATCTGGGCCCTGCTAGATTTTTAATGTAGATGAAACAGCCTTATAGAAGAAGAAGGTGCCGTAGAGTACTTTCTAGAGAAAAGTTAATGCCTGGTTTCAAAGTTTACAGTCTCCATGCATGTTACTATCTTTCTGCCTTGCCCAGGTAGCTACCCCACCTGGAATTCACTCCTTCATTCAGTAAGTAATTTGGATCCTCAAGTCTGGCAGGCATTGCACTAGGCATCAGGATACAGTGGGTAATTAAAAAGTCCCTTCCTTCAGGGAGCTTATATTTCATTAGGGAAGACAAATGAAAGACTTAGCAACTATCACCACTAGTAGGTATTATTGTGATTAATAGTACACAGGAGAAGTCCTAGGTACTATGAAACTTAAAATTATAGTGACTAATATACTTACTGCATTTAATCACTTGATGCAAAAATCATCAAGACTGCTGCATAATTCTTTTTCTTTTTTTTTTTTTTTCCTGGTATTGGGAATTGAACCCAGGAGTACTTTACCACTGAACTATGTTCCTATTCCTTTTTATTTTTATTTTTGAGATAGAGTCTTGCCAAGTTGCCCAGGCTAGATTTTTAGAGAGAGGATAGGAGGACAATCCCCACAGGCCTGCTGTGCATATTGACTTAAGAAGGATGAGTAGGTGCTGGAAGAGCCTCCTGGTCATTAGAAACAATGAGTATGAAGATCCCAAGACAAAAGGGAGCATGGAGTATTCAAAGAACTGAAAGGCCAGTGTGGCATGAGCTAGAACATGACAAGGAGAGTGACCTGCCTGGAAGGACAAGTGGGATGGATTTTGCAGAATCACCTTATGGATTTGAGTCTTTAGCTTAAGAGCCACAGGAAGCCACTGAATAATTTATACCAGGGAGTGATGTGCTACTGAGAACACAGTTGGGAGGTGGACTAAAGGAAGCATTTAATTGGATGTGGATATGAGAGAAAGGAGTTATTCCTCAGGAGTCTCCAGTCTGTATGTGGTGGGACCACTCACTATGCAGAGGAACGCTGAGAAAGGAGCAGCTTCAGGGGGAAGTCAGACATTTAGTTTCAGACATGCACATTAAATGTGAGGAAGGTCTGCGTGGAGTGGTCAGAGTAGTTTATGTAAGGATCAGGACGTCAGGACCTGGGCTACAGGTATACATTTGGGTGTCGTCAGTTGGGATGATAAATAAAGCTAGAAGACTTTAATGAGGCTGCACAGAAAGACTGCAGTTCCCTGTCTAACTCTTGTAATTCTTCAAGTTCTAACTTGGTCATCACCTCTGCAACCTTACCTGACACCTAAATAAGTAATTTATCCCTTCTGTTATTTATCTGCCTTACATTTGTTCTCTCTTATGTTATTTGCTTTTCTCGTCTCAGTTGGATGTGAGCCTTTAAAAGTGAGGTGTGTTATGTGTGCCCAGTTTCTGGTTTAGTTTCTGGCCCTTAATATTCTCCCTGTAAATGTTACTCAGATGCTTCAAAGTGATGTCTAGTCTTTGAACCTCACAGTAGCATCCCACAGTTAGTACAAAAAGTGGTGTAGCTCTGTCTAATGCACCAGCAGTCCCTTTGATTGAAGAGTTTTTTCCCCTTGGTAATTCATCTCAGTTAACAGAAAAATGGTACTCGCTTGACAGAACTTTGAATTCTAGTTCTATACAAATTCTACAAAAGAATGTCCCGTTTCCCAGTCCAAGAAAGATGCCTATTCTTCAACTAATCATGTTACAAAAAGAGAGCCTGAATGTCTCCTCTGGATGCTGTGGGCAAGTGTGTGTGGTCTGTGAGGGAAGTGTTATCAAGAGCTGGTAAACATCGTCTTGGCAGACCCCACACAGGAGAGAGCCAGGAATGATTAAATGAGAGAACAGCATATGCGACATGATTTGCACAGTTGAGTCACTTTCCACAGGCTCCCAGGGCTCCAGAAAAATCCGACAGCCATTCTCAAATTAGCCATCTGCCTCTGTTTTCTGTTACTTCTTCCAGTAAAGAGCCAGGGGGAGGGAGGGAGAGATAGTAATATCATATGAATGTTTGCCTAGAAGCCTGAGCATGTGTCACCATAGTGTAGTCCATCAAAGAACTTGAACAAGCTGGCAATGACCCGATTGTGAAGGGTTCAGTCTTAAATTACACTTGGGTCCAATACCAGCTTATGAGGTAGTAGCCTGTTGTCTATAAAGCCAGTTATCTAACATGGCTAATCTTCAGTTTCCTTATCAGTAAATGGAGATGATGAGTGATGGTGTCATAGAGGGGAGATGGGTGTGTGTGAGATTCAGTATCTGTTCCATAGGGTCACTCTGAGGGTGAGGCATGATGACATTTGGAAGTACTCTTACAGGCTGACATATACTCATTAGTAGATAGTAGCTGTTTGGGGCAGTAATGCTAGAATAGTAGAGATAACTGAGGTAGGTTTAGTTTAGAGAGAGATGTTTCTTTTTTTGTTGTTTTGTTCTTTGTGTGTAATGGATATTTGAAAAATATATTAGTTTTAAACTTTTTTTTTTTTTGTAAACTGTATTCCTACCTTTTTATGTACTTACTACTGAATATTCTAAGTGGCACTCAAAGCTATTTAATAGGGAGGTACATTTCTGAGAGTGATTATTGTATAAAAGATGAGTGGTTTCTAGTATTTTCTTGATCTGCTCTGGGCCTTTCAAAATATAGTTTTAAGGGGGCTGGGAATACAGCTCAGTGGTAAAGCACTTGCTTAATATAGGCAAGGACCTAGATTCAATTCCCAACCCTGTGAAAAAAATTCAATGCAGCATTGTATGTTTATACGTGCCATTACTTATCTTTAGTTTATTTTTATGTGGTACTGAGGATCGAACCCAGGGCCTCACATGTGCTAGGCGAGTGCTCTACCGCTGAGCCATAACCCCAGCCCTATATGTGCCATTACTTATGATGGAGTTTTTATACTTAAAATTATAGTGACTAATATACTGTACTGCATTTAATCACTTGATGCAAAAATCATCAAGATTGCTGCATAATTTTCTTTTTTTTTTTTCCCGGTATTGGGAATTGAACCCAGGAGTACTTTACCACTGAACTATGTTCCTATTCCTTTTTATTTTTATTTTTGAGATAGAGTCTTGCCAAGTTGCCCAGGCTGTCCTCTAACTTGCCATCCTCTTGCCTCAGTCTCCCAAGTTGCAGAGATTACAGGAGTGTACCACCATGCCCGGTGCTATTCAGTTTTCTAATTTATGATTTTCTAAAGTATTTTAGAAAGTGGACATTTTCTTACACAGTCACAAATCTATAATGAATGGATTTTATTTAATTATGATGGATTTTTAAGTTGATTGTTAAAGTCTGTCTCTCCCATTCCTTCTCTCTTCCCCCCATGTATATGTACAAATTAATATATTTATTCCTATTTATGTTACTTAATATATGCCTCTCAGTTTTAAATATGCCAAACAAAAATTTTTAAATAGCTTCTTAAATGTCCCGATACCAGTGATGATTGGAAGTTATGACAGAGTTTTGGGGGGAGAGGCATGGAGCGAAACTGCAGAACAAGAATGCCATTTTCTGGAAGGCTTTCCCTTCTTTGGCCCATTTCCATTAGAGTTGAGTTAAAGATACACCTGATGATTCGGAGGAAGGAACAGAAATCCTGGTGGCCAAGTAGGGAGAGGAGCCCTCAAAACAGCCGTGGGCTTTTTCCCTTATTAACCATTCCTTCAATATCTGTTTTTTTTTTTTTTTCGTTTTTTTTTTTTTTACCATCTGTTTTATGATATTAAAAATATATTCCCTTCATCTCGCTATCCTTTGTAGAAATTTTTGGTAATATGTTAATAATCTAAAGGTATTTAATATTCTGTGCTATATGTAGGTGTTTGAAACAGAATTTCTTGGTGTATTTCTGAATTCTAGGATTATGTCTTAGGAAATTCTTTGGTTATGTAAATAATTATAATTATGAATTGGGACAGTTAGCCCATAAACCAAACAAAGATACTTGTAAATTTAGGAGCCTTCAGAAGCTACTTAATATAATGCAGTACTTTTAGAAAGGACAAAAGCATTGCATTTACTAAAATGCTTTGGGTTTCCTATTGCCTGCTCTGATTATTTGTTCACATAAACCTCCAAGTTGCTGCTTTTGACGAGTAGCGTTGGAGGGTGGTGGAGTTGGTTGCCATGGGAGAACTAACAGAAGTAAGAAAAAGGCAAAAAGTCAAAGCTGACATCTGGTTGATGGAACCTTCTCTTGCCCCCAACAGTTCTGCCACTGAAAGGGATGAATGGCTAGAAGCAATTTCCAGGTCAATAGAAGAGTATGCCAAGAAAAGAACCACTTTCTGTCCTAGTAGGAGTCTCGAGGAGGTATTATCTTTCCTTGTTTCTTTTTCCAGTGTACTTCAAACAGTTTTTACCTTAAAGAAATATGTCACAGGGGTTTAGTAATGCAACATGTTGCAGAGAAGGATCAGAGGTGGGTGTCTAATTTAAGCAACACATGTTTATCCATCTGTGAATGTCTAACTGCAAGTCTGTGGTAACATGTAGCATACTCTTGTTTTTTTCTAGTTATAAAACTTAATTGTAGGAAATTTATTTATTTACTCTGTGTGTGTGTGTGTGTGTGTGTGTGTGTGTGTGTTGCTAGGGAGGAATCCATGGCCTCATGTATGCTGAACACATGCTTTGTACTGAGTTATACCCCTAGTCCCCATTGTAGGAAATTTAGAAAGTACAAAATAGTTTAAGGAAGAAGCTAATCAGCTGTTATCCCACTTTTAAAGTTAATTTTGCAGTAAGAGGATTTTTAGAATATAGCTAACCTCAATATCCTGAGAACACAAAAAATAGAATAGCCCATGTTTCCTCCTACATCTTTTTTTAAAAATATTTTTTTAGTGTTGATGGACCTTTTTTTTATTCATTTATCTATATGTGGGGCTGAGAATTGAACCCAGTGCCTCGCACATGTGAGGCAAGCACTCTACCACTGAGCCACAACCCTAGCCCCTCCTCCTACATCTTTAATGATACTATCAGCACCCGGAGATGGCACCACCACTAGCTAAAAAAGTCTCCATTCTGTCGCAGGCTGTGTGCATGGAGGTAATCAGAAGTCATTCTTTTCCCGCAGGCTGACTCAGAAAATAAAGATGAAGTTAGTCCCCTTGGATCAAAGGCTCCCATCTGGATTCCTGATACCAGAGCCACAATGTGTATGATCTGCACAAGCGAATTTACTCTGACCTGGAGACGACACCACTGCCGGGCCTGTGGAAAGGTCAGAGAGGACAACCCATCTGCATTGTGATTTCTCCTCTCGCTAGGCTGTGCACAGTGGGGAAGCATATTCCGCCTCAGAAACCCCTGCAGTCATCACAGCAAAAGAAAAAATAACCAAGATGGTTGTGGTAGAAAACATGGATAGTCTTCTCTAAATATTTAGGAACAGGGGAGGGGAAATCTTCCTTCCTCTCACCCCAAATGTACTTTCTGAGGTCAGTAATAGAGAACTTACATTCAGAAACCCAAACTAACAAATCCACGATTAAATGATCTTCACATTTATAGCTAGTTATTTAAATCACCTCTGTCTACATACTAAGTATATAGCAAGGGGAACTTCCAGTGGTCAAATTATCCCTAATGACACTTGTTAGTTTTTTTAGTCAGCTTTCCATTGCAGTAACAAATACCTGGAAAAAAATCAACTTAAAAAGAGAAAAGGTTTATTTGGGCTCATGGTTTTGGAGGTTTATTTGGCTCATGGTTTTGCCTGTGGTGGCACATTATGGTGGGAGTAGGAGCAGAGCACACAGCAGAGAAAACCTATTCACCTCAGCTGTTTACTGTTCATGGCATTTTAAAAAAGAGGAAGAGACCAGGGTTCCACAATTTCCTATGAGGACATACCCTCCATAACTTAAAACCTCCCACAAGGCCCCCCCTTTTACAGGTTCCACTACCCCCAATACACCCAATCTGGGGACCAGTGCTTTCAATCAAAGGCCTTTGGGGTACTTTCCAGATCCTAACTATATCATAAGCCTTCTTGACATCAGTAATGTGAGCTTAATAACAATGATATCCACATTACTCTAAAGATTAAACAAGCCAGGTGCGGTGGCGTATGCCTGTAATCCTAGCAGCTTGGGAGGCTGAGGCAGGCTTTGATCATGAATTCAGAGCCAGCCTCAGCAAATGCGAGGCACTAAGCAACTCAGTGAGACCCTGTTTCTAAATAAAATACAAAAAATAGGGATGGGGATGTGGCTCAGTGGTTGGGTGCCCTTAAATTCAATCCCTAGTACCAAAAAATAAAATGATTAAACAAGGAACAAGGTTCCATTTAGAGAGAACTTGGTACGGAGCCAGACACTTGGCAGAGGAGCATAGAAGTGGTCATTGCTGCAGCTGTGATGGTGATGATGATGATGATAATGGTCAGTGCAGCTATCAGGACTTACTGCATGCTAGGCACTGTTCTAAGCACTTGATGCATATTAGCTCTTTGACTGCATTATTTTACATAGTAGTTGCTCTGTGATGATTTGTGGCCTCTCTGTCTTTCAAGTGTGATATCACATGCTAGTCCACTGAATGCCTGAACTCCATGAGGTTAAGTAAGAGAACATGAGCATGTAACTGTTTTGAAAAGTGGACAGTGCTGTAAGACCTACTTTATAGTTTGGAAACAAAAGTTATTCTAAACAAAATAATTGTAATGTGTTTTCAGATTGTATGCCAGGCTTGTTCATCAAATAAGTATGGCTTAGATTACCTGAAAAATCAGCCAGCAAGAGTATGTGAACACTGTTTCCAAGAGTTGCAGAAACTAGGTAATGTATAAGTAAAGATTTGACCAGAAATTCCATTTTTCCCTAGATGCTTTCCAATAGGCTTCTGAAAGAATCATCTTTGGTACATTAGCATTGTTGATGCTTGTCTTAAAATTAGTATTAAGCTTTCTTAACTCATACTTTGTGGTAATTTCCAAGAAAAGTTGGACTGAAATTTGTTTTTACAGTGTGAAAATGTTTTGCTAAGAAAACCAATTGTATAAAATTACAAAATGAAATACTTAAAACAAACTGGAACTTTAACTTGCAAGTTATTTTGAAGTTTCTTGTTTCTCATAATAGTGTGCTGGTAAGAATCATTTTCTATTTATAAAGTCATGCTCTATGGAAACATGCCTGGTAACACTTTTAATGAGATTTTATTGTAGATTTTTGAACAAATACAAAATGATGCTTCATACATGTCCTCTAGTTATTTTCAGGCATCCTCCAGGCCAAGCAAATACAAGTAGGACCATTCAAGTCTACATTTTGGATGGGGAAATGTAATTAAATTTCTGAAACATATAGAATCTAAATCTTGAAAAGATTGTCCTTTATGTCCATGAAAAATAACTTCTCCTCAGCAGAGAGGAATATCTATATGGGGAAAAAAAGTAGATGACATCCTGTTTCAGAATCCATGTATTTGTGAATTAACGGTACATTGTAGTCTGTACATTTTCCATGTAGACACATCCCCTGTTCCTTTGCCAGCCTTTCTGTTCCTCTCTTTGTTCTTTGAACCCATAGTATGAACTGTAGACATTCAAAATTCATCTTTGAATCTTCCTTTCTAGTCATCCACACCTATTTGGTTATTAAATCTTGTCAGCTTCTTCTCAAATAGTTTGTGTTGATTTTGTATCAGTCCTAATGAGGTCTAAATTACTTTAATAATTTTCTTATGAGTTTTCCTTGTTACAAATCTCTCCTGACTACTGCCAGATTTAATTTCTAAATTTGATCTGGTCTTGACACACCCAACCTAAAAAGCATTCCAGGTCCCTTTTTTCCTAGCTTCCTTATTTTATAATGCAGTTGCTCATGCTGACTTCTGTGTGGAGTGTTCAACCCCCTCTTACACCTAGCAAACTACTTACGCCTCAGTGTCCAATGTAAATGTCTCCTTCTCTTCCTAGGGTTTCCTTTGCAGTCAGAATTAATTGTTCCCTCCTTTGTATCCTCCTCTTTAGTACCTTGTTCATTGTAATGTTGTTACTTGGTTAAGTATCTAGATACTGAACAAAGTTAGGTATTTTTTAAGTCAGTAGGTAAGTTTTGGGGGGGGGGTATTTTTTCCATTTGGCAGGACATTCATATGTTTCAGAAATTTAAAGGCTCAAAAGGATAATTTCTTCTTGTGGTTTAAAGTTCAAAAAGTAGAAAATCAGACAGTGGAGTCTTCCTCTCACTCTGCTCTCAGCAATCATCTTCCTTTTTCCAGGGCCATGGATGTCATCCATTTCTCGAGCATCCTTGTATGGCTATTTTGTACAATGTGTTTATTGATTTGAATTAAGTTGAAGCGCAGAATGCCCATCACCATTGGCTACATAAGTGTATCTGGTTTGTTGTAGATCGCCAGCACTCCCCTAAGGTTGGATCTCCTGGGAATCACAAATCTCCTTCAAGTGCCTTATCATCAGTCTTACATAGTATTCCATCAGGGAGGAAACAGAAAAAAATCCCAGCCGCTCTCAAAGAAGTAAGTGTTTCCATTAAACTTATAATGAGATAGAGGTTGAATTATTCATATGCACATAACATGCTGTTTTTATTTCATAAAGGAGGATGTCATTTCCCATTGCTATTAAAATATGAATTTTAATACTGGTGATGGAGATGGCTGATTTCTTACAATCTTGCTTGGTCTCCCTTATGACCTGAGTCATTTAGAAAATGGCTGTTGAAAGCTTCAGAGAACCTTTTATAGTAATGATAGAGAATAAAGCTAAGATGAACACATTTGAATTTTTAAAATTACTTCAAGGAGGCCTCTTTCCAGAGGGAAGGAGTTCATAGAATAATGGGGGCCCTTTGTTAGCATTTAGTGATTTACATGGTTTGTTATTTGTTGACATCCTTTAATCTTAAATTTTTAAATAGTCAGGCTGGGGCTGGGGCTCAATGGTAGCACACTTGCCTGGCATGTGTCAAGCACTGGGTTTGATTCTCAGCACCACATAGAAATATGTAAATAAAATAATCGTCTGTCAACAACTAAAAATATATATATTTAAAAAAAAACAACCGTGGTAACAAAGAAAATTTTATTAAACAGTCATAGCAGCATCTGCCAGCAGTAAATCCACAGGCAACACTGATACCTTGTCACAGTTCCTCAAATGTAAGTGTCAATCAACAAGTGCCAGAGAGCAGACAGCATTGCCATTCTGGCCCCTCCCATCACAATTAGTTATTTATTAGTTCCTCTTGTGCTAGTATTATAGCCCACAGAGCTGGTAGCTTTTATCTGTTGTTGTTGTCGTTGTTGTTTTGATACTGGGGATTGAACCCAGGGCCACTTTACTACTGATTTACATCCCAACCCTTTTTATTTTTTATTTTGAGACAGGATCTTGCTAAACTGCTGAGGTTGGCCTCTAACTTGTCATTTCTTGCCTTAACCTCCCGAGTCACTGGGATTACAGGTGTGTGCTGCCACACCCAGCTGTTTTGTTTTGACATGCGGTCTCACTGTGTTGCCTAGGCTAGCCTCAGTCTCCCAAGTAGCCGGGACTGTAGGTACATGCCACCAACTCCAGATCTGACTAGGGTTTTTGATTCTCCTGCTTGTTTACCATGAAGGTGTTCTGTTATACAAAGTGGAAGCAAACAACTCTAAAAATTTGATGAGGATCATGATTCATAGGTAAAACTAAAGGTATATTCCCAGTTGAAGTGATTGATAACTTATCTGATGAAACAATAAGGATTTAAAGTTTCTAATTGCCAACCTTTATGTGAAACTGGTTAAGCCAATTTAGTGAGCACTTCTAAACTGTCTCTTCTTATCCCTCAGTTCCCAAGTATAAACCTGCATTCATAACTTTGAGGTTCTTGCCATGTGCTGTCATTCACCCTTGAGGTCCCAGCTACTTGGGAAGCTGAGGAGGGAGGATCCCTTCAGCCCAGGAGTTTGGGGCCAGCCTGGGCAAAACAGCAAGTTTATAAATAAATGAATGAATGGATGAATAAAATAAATAAATAACCTACCTGCCTTAAGTTTCTTAATCAACTGAAGTGGTTCTCAATTCTCTGTAATTTTTAACTTCTCCAATGTCATACTAGTTTCTAAATACAATTCTTTCAATTTGTTCCCGTCTTCAGTTGAAATTTGTCAGCATTGGTTACAAAACTCTTTAGAGTATAGCCTAGATTCAGTCTAACTTTAGTCCTGTTTTATGCTGCCCTCCAGTTCTTGAATACAGCCATTTCTTCCTTTAGTCAACTGATTTTCTAAGTGGCTCCGAGACCGGTTGCATCAGTATCTCCTGAGAACCTGGAAATTCTCAGGCCTCACCCAAAGTCTATAAAATCAGAAATTCTAACAAGTACCCTGGTGATTCACATGCGTGCTAATGTTTGAGAGCACTTCTTTGACCTTTACAGTCATACCGGAGAAGTTAATATGTATATTTAAGTGCTGTAAACATCAAACTATAGTATTTTCCTTGGGAAGCTATGTTCTTTGGTTTTGTTTCACTTAATTGAAGTGAAATTCACATAACATGTAATTACCCATTTTAAAGTATACAGTTAGTGGCATTCAGTGTGCTCGAAATGTTGGGTAACCACGA
Organism: Marmota marmota marmota; assembly: GCF_001458135.2. NCBI lineage: Eukaryota > Metazoa > Chordata > Mammalia > Rodentia > Sciuridae > Marmota > Marmota marmota. The sequence goes on from NW_025999853.1 coordinate 15,571,930, forward strand.
TATCTTTCTAGTTTCAAAAGCTCTTCATCATTCCATATAAACACCCTTTGTACATTCAGTAATTAGTCCCTTTTCCCCTCCTCCCACCCTCTAGCAACCTCTAATCTTCTTCTGTCTCTCTGGAGTTGCCTATTCTGGTTATATCATGAAAAAGAAATCGTAGACTATGTGACTTTCATGTCCAGGTTCTTTTCACTTACCACAGTGTTTTCAAGGTTTGTCAAAATTACAGCATGTGTCAGTATTATAGCATGTATCATGCATGTCATTTCTTTTTTTTAATATGTTTTAGTTTAATATGTTTTATTTTATTTATTTACTTATATGTGGTGCTGAGGATTGAACCCAGGACCTCACACATGCCAGGCAAGTGCTCTACCACTGAGCCACAACTTCAGCCCCATTTCATTTCTTTTATGTCTGAATGATATTTCATTTTATCTGTATTCCACAATTTATCCATTCATCCCTTGATGGACATTTGAGATCTTTCTACCTTTTGGCTCTTATAGGCTATGAACATCTATGTACAGATTTCTGTGTAGACATATATTTTCATATATCTTAGGTTTATGCTTAGGAATGGACTTGCTTGGTCATATGATAATTCCATGTTTAACTTTTTGACAAACTGAGAAGTTTTGTTTTGTTTTGTGGTACTGGGAATTAAACTCAGGGCCTCACACATGCTAGACAAGCACTTTAACCAATGAGCTACATGCATCCCAGCCCTTATTCCAGTGAAATTAGAAAACTTTTAGAAAACCCTCTGTTTTAGAATTACATTCAGATTCTTGGTACCCTTAGTAATGACAGACTGCTCCTTGAGTATTATTTATTTTTTATTTTTTAAAAAATATTTATTTTTTAGTTTTAGGTGGGCATATTTCTTTATTTTACATTTATGTGGTGCTGAGGTTCAAACCCAGGGCCTCATGCATGCTAGGCGAGCACTCTACCACTGAGCCACAATCCCAGCCCTTGAGTGTTATTTAAAAAATAATTAAAACCTTAGTGAATCAGGTGGTTAAATTGTTAACACCAATATTACTTTTTAATGGATAATAGAAGACTGTGTGTAGGTATTCAGTATTATGATTTATTTTGTGTGGCTAGTAACACTTGTATGAATACATTGTAGTATCCCAGTGCAACTATATTTTATGCAAAATCTCATTTGAGTGTTAAACATTGTAATTTGTTTTAATAAACAAGGTAGCTGGTATTACTTGGAAGACTTTTTTTAAAAATTTTTTTAGTTATACATGGACACAGTATCTTTATTTTGTTCATTTATTTGTATGTGGTGCTAAGGATTGAACCCAGTACGTCACATGTGCCAGGCAAGCTCTCTGCCACTGAGCCAAAACCCCAGCCCTACTTGATAGACTTTTAAAGGATGCTTTTTTTTTTTTTTTTTTTTTTTACATAAGTCTACTTTCACTTAATTGACATTTGTAACTTAGTGTTAGATATTAAAATTTCCACTAAACAATATATAATCCTTTTGTGAAATTTATAAGAAGTTCATATAGGGCTGGGGATGTGGCTCAAGCGGTAGCGCGCTCGCCTGGCATGCGTGCGGCCCGGGTTTGATCCTCAGCACCACATACAAACAAAGATGTTGTGTCTGCCGAAAACTAAAAAATAAATATTAAAAAATTCTCTCTCTCTGTCTCTCTCTCTCTCTAAAAAAAAAAAGAAGTTCATATAATTCATCCATTAATGCATAATTAAAGATATACTTTTAAAATTCACAGGGCTAGTCAGGCACAGTGGTGTGTACACGTAATCCCAGCTACTTGGGAGACTGAGGCAGAAGAATCAAAAGTTCAAATAACTTTTGATTAGTAACAAGTTAGTAACTCAGTAAGACCCTGTCTCAAAATAAAAAATAAAAAAAAGGGCTGGGGATATAGTTCAATAGTAGAACATCCCTAGGTTCAATTCCCAGTACCATAAAAAAACTTAAATTTAGATAAAATAAAATTCACAAGGCTGGGTAGCAGTAGGACACTTACCTAGCATGAACAAGGCCCTGGCACTACAAATATAAAATTAAAGAACCCCTGTCACCCACCCATAATAGTTTTCCATAGCTGTATAACAAATTACCACAAACTTGGTAGTTTGAAATAACCTGCATTTACTATCTCAGGAGTCCAGGCATGTTTTAGCTGGGACTTCTGCAGCACCATAATCAAGGTTTGGCCAGTGTTGAATTCTCATCTGGAGCTTCAACTGGAAAAGGGGCTGTTTCAGAGCTCTTTCAGGTTTTTTGGAGAATTCATTTCCTTGCTGTTGCAGACTGAAAGCCTAGCTTCTTAAGAAGCTGCTTTCTGCTAGTGATCACCCTCAGCCCCTTGCCAGTGGACCTTTCAACATAACTACAAAGGGAAAAGTCTCTGTGGTCAGTTTTCTAGCTTGAGGGAGTCTTATATAATGTAGCATAATCATGAGGTGACATCCCATCACCTTCATCAGATTTTTTTTATATCATACATACATGAACTATAAATTCCCACTTTTGTGGTTATACATGATGTAGAGTTACACAGGTCGAATATTCAGATATGAACATAAGAGAGTTATGTCCAATTTATTCTACTGTCTTTCCTTTTCCCACCCCCCATCAGATTCTTTTCATTAGAAGTAAGTCATAGGTTCTGTCCTTGCTCAATAGGAGGAAGCATGACACTGTGACTGTCAGAGACAAGGATCATAGGAGGTCACCTTAAGAGTCTACCCACCTGGCTAAGGTGTAGCTCACTTGTAGAGTGCTTGCCTATGGGCCATGAGGATTCCCAGCAATACACCCACACATACACAACCACACACACGCACAGAGTCTGCCTGCCACACTTCTAATAAGGCGAATCCTAAACATGATTAAAAAAAAAAAAAAAAGCACTTTAAATTGCCAGATTATAATCACTGATGCTTTTTTGCATAAAAATTTGAACATATTCAACCATATATATATATATATATATATATATATATATATATACATATACATACTGATGAACCTTCTTTATTTTATTTATTTATATGTGGTGCTGAGAATTGAACCCAGTGCCTCACACACGCTACACAAGTGCTCTACCACTGAGCCACAACCCCAGGTGCATTTTCAACTTTTATAAAACAAAGATACGCTGCTGTTTCTTTTCTTCTTCCTTTTGATTTTGTACTGGGGATTGAACCTAGGGCTTCACACATGCTATGCCAGCACTCTACATTGAGCTACATCTTTAGTCTTTATTTATTTATTGTATTTTGAGATCAGGTCTAAGTTGCACAAGCTGACCTTGAACTAATCAAGATCCTCCTGCCTCACAGAGTAACTAGAATTTCAGGCATGTACCACCATGCCTCAATAGCTTCTTCTCTTTCAGAACATAGTTTGGGGAGCAAGATTGATCCTTAAAACAACCTCCATTAATAGAATTTTCAGGCTTTTTATCTCAATGATAGAGTGTTTGTCTAGCATTGTAAGGCCCTGGGTTAGATCCTCATTGGGGATGAGGGGATTTTCTACTTACTATTCATTGAATGGTTTTTAGAAGTCCAAAAAGTTACTTCAGGAGTGGAGTTAACGATTTAAATAATTTCCCCCTAATAGTTGCAAGAAAAGCAGTAGATAACATATGCAGTCCCAAAATTTTGCATCTTCAGAAAAAAGCATGGACGGCTTTTGGGTTATTTTTCTTCTCCTACCAAACCAGAAAATACAGAGGATCCTACTAAGACAGACAGACACACACACACACACACATACACACACACACACACACGTGCAAGCATGGTAATAGGTAAAGTTCTAGAACTTGTTTCTAAGAGCAAGGGTTTTTATGCTCATGCAAATTTGTATTGTAGCAGACTTTGAAAATGCACACTTTCATTCTGAAAGATTCTGTTGTTATGGTGACTGCTATTAATTCTTAATGATTACAAGCAACTTTGCTGTTCTTTACAATTTGTCCAAAAACCATTAAACTATGTATGGGGCTTACTTACAGGTATCAGCAAACACAGAAGATTCTTCTATGAGTGGCTATTTGTACAGATCAAAGGGCAATAAGAAACCATGGAAACACTTGTGGTTTGTCATAAAAAATAAAGTGTTGTATACATATGCTGCAAGTGAGGTAAGATGTGAAATCTAAAGATGAGTAATTTGAGGGTCTTGTTTTAGTTTGTGTACGTTTTATTGTTCTGCTTTTGTTTTTTGTGTTGGTGGGGGTAGAATCCAGGCCCTTCCCCAGCTCCTTGTTGCTTTGGTTTGGAGCAAGGTGGTGTCATTTTTAATGGGTACCTAGTAGAGAGCTCTTACTCACCTGTTAAGAATTTTCCACAGTAATAAAGTACAAGTCTTCCTGGGTGACTACTACCACTTCACTAAAGGCAGAGCTTCTTATCCTTTTGAGGCAGAGACAAAGGTCAGGCAGTCAGTGTAGGTAATGAACAATGTGGGTCAGGTCAAGAGGCTGAGAACTGGTTATCAAAGAGAGAACAATGGGTCGCTAACGGTTAACCTCCTCTTGTGCTCCTCTGCACTCTGGGTTGCTAACAATTAACTTCCATGCTCCTGCTCCCAGTCACTTACACAGGGAAGAAAGAGAAGGCAGTGATTAAAGAGTGGGGTTATGAGGTCTATAAGAAAGGCAAGTCCACCCCCTCCCACAGGCTTTCGGCTCCAAGGCCCCCTTCTCTTTAAAGAAGTCTGTCTCTATCACTTTCTTAAATAAAACTTGCTATACTTGCCTTGGCGTTTCTCTGGTGTGAGTTCTTCAACACTGGGAAACAAGAACCCATTCCTGATCTCCATTGCACCAGTATCACTTTCTGTCCAGCTCTCTTGGGTGACACTCTCAGGACTGTCCCTGTAAACACAAAAGGGACTGAGCTTGACGCAAACTTCACGGATCAGCACAGCTTTTATTTAGGGATGGAGTAACGCTTCTGATGGACCCACTTTCCTTGTGGAAAATGGGCCACGGGCCAGAGGGGGAGTTTAGGCTTATATTGATTACACTGAGAAGTGACTTAATTAATGAGCATGTCAGTTTGGGCTGTCTTTACTGGGCCAAATGGAGGATGTGATGTTAGTGGTTAGTGTCTGGGAAAGAATTTGTGTAAGGTGGAATCAATGTTTTGGCCTCTTCCCAGAAACTATCATTTCAGACTTGATAAATATCTCCTCCCCAGGGCCTGTCTTGTCACTGGGAAAGACTGTCTCGGGAAAGGATCAATGTATTGCCTTCTCCCTCATTCCTTCTCCCTAGGCCACATTATTTTGGGGTTTGTCATTTTCCATATCCAACAGTCCCCTGATTATATTGGTCAGGCCTCAGCATAATAAAATAGGCTTTGGGTTATAAACAGTTTCTAGCTGTTGCTGAAATTCTGTCCTTTTCTTCTATCCAAAGCCCCTGGTGTTCTCACAGCCTAGAAAAACCTCCAGGGTCCAATCTGTTCTTTAGGAGGATCTGGGTAACTCACCTTTCCAAGCTGTGCTTCTCCATCCATAAAATTAAAGTAATATAGTCACTTTCCTTGGTTGTAGTGAAAATAATGTGAAATTCAATGGATGTGAACATGCTGAAATTTTCTAGCACAATGTCTGGAGGTGGGGAGTGGATGGCTCAATAAATATTGTGGAATAAATTAAAAATTAATAATAGAATTTTTTTACATATATGTATATGAAGTTAATTTGGAGCTACATTGATCAAAAGCTCTCAAGTCTGAATTGTGTCTCAGTTTAAAAGGTCATCTTTATTTGTCTATTTTTAAATTAGGATGTGGCAGCTTTGGAGAGCCAGCCTTTATTAGGATTCACTGTCACTCAAGTCAAAGATGAGAATTCAGAGTCTAAAGTATTTCAGTTACTGCACAAAAACATGTTATTTTATGTGTTCAAAGCAGATGATGCTCACTCAGCTCAGAAGTAAGTAATGTAGACTTATTTTCCTTTTATATGTGAGATTTCAAGTTTCCTATTTAAATGATTGACTTTAAGATTACCTTCTTTAAGGCATGGGGACAACTCAAAATTTAAACCATGGGTCCAAATTAGACAGATTTAATATATTATTCAAACTCTTTAGAATTGTTCTAAAACAAAGGAAAGCAAGGAATATCTGGAATAGTTTCAGGAGACAGATGGGAAAAGAAGATGGGTAGTCCTGTCCAAAGTATTCTGTCCACACATGACCTCAGAGGAAGCAGCATGGTGCAGCTCTGCTGAGGAAGGGAAGCTGAGGCATCTGACCTCTCCATCACTGAGGCTAAGAATCTTCCCTTGAAACATTCCAGGGCTTTGGCCATCCAGTGATTCAATTATGCTGTGCAACAGCAGGAGTTGAAACAGCTGCTTACAAACTTACTTCTCTGAGAAAAAGGTCAAACATGTGAAGAGGCTCCATGCTGTTTTCAGTGACTGAGTAGAAGGAAATGGATATCATTTTAGATGGTGAAAGCTGAAAGCCTCTTCAACATTCCAACAGGAATCTTGATTTATTTAGATGTTATAAAGTTGTTTAACAGATTAGAGGAGGTGTATGTATCTTTGTGAAATCAGGGTCCCTGCTGAACAAAATACATCAGTTCACCTCTTTTTCATTTGAGTTGTACTTTGGCTCACAAAATACACTTTTGTGTTTTTCATAAGAGATGTATGTTCATGTTTTCTCAGTGGGCTTTAATGTGCTTGAAGATTTAAAAAAAAAAAAAGAGTGCTTTGAATAAGCAAGTCTGGTGGTTTCTTAAGGCAATTAGAATCTACATATCAGAATTGCCTGTGTTCTGACTGCCAACCAGATACATACAGTGTAGCTTAGTGGCAAAGTGCTTGCCTAGCATGCATGAGGCACTGGGTTTGATCCTCAGCACCACATAACAATTAACAAATAAAACAAAGGCATTCTGTCCATCTACAACTACAAAAAAAAATGTTTTTAAATAAATAAAAATAAAGATATTGTGTCCATCTACAACTAAAAAAACCATGCTGTAAGGCTGCCCCCACCCTCCACCCCTGGCCAGTTTTAGGATGTTCTGTAGTGCATAGCTGTTTTTCTGGTTCTTTTTTTTTTTTTTTTTAATATTTATTTTTTAGTTCTCGGCGGACACAACATCTTTGTATGTGGTGCTGAGGATTGAACCTGGGCCGCACGCATGCCAGGCGAGCGCGGTACCACTTGAGCCACATCCCCAGCACCTGTTTTTCTAAATAATTCTCTGTGGGTATTGAAAAATATTTTAAAATTGTATTACTTTACTCTTTTTTTTTCTGTAAAAAGTATTTGGACAAAATAGTAATCACCCTAAGATTCTGCAACATATTGTCTTTCTCATAATTTTCATCTATATTTATCATGAAACCGATAAAAATTATTGCTTTTCAAATACATGATCTTTTGCTTATACCATTAAGTTGACTCAACTGAAAGGCTGTTAAAACAGAATTAAATGTAATTGGGTGAAAAAAATCAACTTATAATTTAGAATTGATCCAAGCTAAATTGTAAGTTTCTCTTTGAAGCTATTTATATCATATGGATTGCATTTTTTGTACATGACAGAATATTAAAATGTGTTAATTTTACTGGAAAATTGTGAGACACTTTAAAAGTTTTGCTATTATAATTTATAGGCTATTTATGTACAAAATTCAAAATTTTTTAAATTTTGCCCTTGAAATTTGACCTGAATCTATTATGGGATGTTCTTACTAATTAAAATGAGTGATTTCAAATGTTCATAGTTGCCTGGACCCCCCCCCACCACCACCACCATTTGTTGTTGTTGTTGTCATTTTGGGGGTTGAATCCAGGGGCACTCTACCACTAACTAACTGAGTTATACCTCCAGCCACCCCTACCGCCAGCTTTGAATAAGGCAAAGATGACATTTTAAAATGACTTTATTTTGTGTATTTATTTTTATGTGGTACTGAGGATCAAACCCAGTACCTCACATGTGCTAGGCAAGTACTCCACCACTGAGCCACAACCCCATACCCTTTTTATTTTTTGAGATGGGGTCTTGCTAAGTTGCTGACTTGCAGTCCTCCTACCTCAGTCTTCAAGTTGCTGAGTTAGAAGTGTGCACCATAGCGCCAGGCTGGACTCTTTTTCTTTAACCTATTACTGTAAGAAATTATATTTCAGGAAGGAAGGGAAAAATAAGTTCAGAAGCAGTAAGACTAATAGGTATGGAAAAGAAACTACCCCCAAGTGCCTAATGAATAATTGCAGCATTTAATAATTAAAACATTGAGACTAAAGAATTTTGGAACGACTTCTGTGAAATTTTGAAAAGCTTTCATATTGCATGTAGAATTTTGATCAATTGGGAGTGGACTAAATGCCATATTGATGTCCTTTAATGAAAAGTATTGGGACCAGTCTGGAGGAGGGTAGGAGATATCCAAAGAAATTCTGGTAGGGTCAAAGGAGGAGGAAACAGGCACACAGCTACTGTTCTTACTAGTACTGAGTCAGAACACCAGAAAAGAGAAAAGGAGTTGTAATAAAAGCCTTTGCTGATATAGCTACTTCCATAACCAATTACATGGGAGCATCGGGACTTTATAGAACTTTTTACACATGAAATGTTCCCTTTCGCCTGCCTCATAATCATAAGAGAGACACTTGGCAGGCCAAATTTTGAACCATATTACCAAATAAAAGGCAGTTCCATGTATACAAGGATTTTAGTTTGCCCTAAGATCTTAAATATCCTGTCATGGTAATCCAGTCTACAGGCCCAGTTATGATCCATATTGTGCTCACATATATCAGATGATTGGGTTTTACACATCTAACAGATTTCTCTTATTAACAGGTGGATAGAAGCATTTCAGGAAGGCACAATATTATAGCAGTATTGGTTTCATCTTTTCTGTGATTCCAAGGAAGCGGAATTTCATCAGAATGGAGTAAAAGCAATTCAAGCATTTTATAAAAATAAACACTGCCAAGATAAATCCAACCAAACACTTCATCAGATATAAGAAATTATTTTGTTAGGTATAAGGAGTTTTTTTAATTAATGTTTGCTTTTTCATGTATGTTATTTATTAAAGTTGTGATGTTTACTTAATGGTCAGAATTGTTTCTGAGTTTCACACTGAATTCTAAAGTACCATTTCTTTAGAGACCAGAAAACTTACCTTAATATTATATACAGTGTTAATTATTTGTGACACAGTCCACATCATTTTCCCTGCTTTTACACTGTGACATTTTCACTAGTGACAAATCTTCGTAAGTTAAAAAAAAAAAAAACACATATCAAGAAGCAAATTTCCACGTGGTGCTTGGTTTAGAAATTAAGATTATCATAAAAATGCTGGTGAAAAATGCATATCTTTGAATTAATAAGTTAGATGATTTTTTTTAATCTTTCAATGAAAAATATATGGCTAGCTTCTACCTCAGTAACTGTGAAATGAAATTTCAGAAAATTGTCTAAAGTATTTCTACCTTATGTATGTCTTCTGGCATGAGTTAACATTAATCATCAAAGAATTATAACAAAGGAATAGAAATCTGACTTTTTTCAAACTGTGAGTAGGAATGAGGATGTTTTCATTTGCAGAGACACAAGTAATCAACTCCATGGGCTTTTCATTAATTGAGTATTTTTTTTAAATAGCAAAATATGGCAAGTATTATTTTATATAATATTCCCTGCTATTTTGAGAATTCTGAGCCCAAGTCAGGTATTTATATCTGTAAGTGTTACATTTCCTATAATGTTGAGCTTTAAAAAAAAATGAACTGGAATTACCATGTTAGAAAAACACAAATTCTAAGCCAATATCAACTGAAATTGTATAGTATTCTTTTTCAGGTCTTTTTATACCATTTGTGATGTGACCTTGGTAATAAAAATACCTTTTTTTAACTATCTGTGCACCTACATTGCTAATTCTGGCATACTATTGTTTAATATATGAACCATCTTATGCATAAAATTGTGGATCAACAATAGAAAAATAAAATCAATGGCTGAGGTTGTGGATCAGTGGTAGAGTCCTTGCCTAGCACATGTGAGGCACTGGGTTTGATATTCAGCACCACATAATAAATAAGTAAAATAAAGGTATTGTGTCCATCTATAACAAAAAAAATTTAAGAAAAAGAAAAATGAAATCAGCACAGTGATTAAAGTTGTTCTGATATTCATAATATACATTTTGTCTACTGAGTTTAAATTATAAATTATCTTAAAAGGCAAGGTTATCTATAATCTATATCATTAAAGGGTACAAGAATTTTCTCCTTCATTGTAAAGGATTTTCTAATTCATTGTGATACTGATTGTCAAAAGAATTACATCCTGAATGCCTTCATGGGGCCTTTTAGATGCAAACAAACTAGATCTAGAGTTGGTAGCTATAGTCTTTTCTGGCTATTTCCTGCTATGGCATTGTCATAATCCCTATGCAGCCTTCCACACAATCCTAACATGCTATCCTCCCAAGTATTTTTGTCACATCAGGTAAACTGATATTTCTTTGTAGCTCACTTTAATCAAGATCACATAAATTAAGTTTCCCACCTTAACACCTTTGCATTTTTAGTATATTCTTTTTGGAGGCCAATGAATGCCTAATAAATATTTCCTTCTGTTGCACTGTCTGGCACTTAGCAATACAACAGATTATTTGGGGTTCTAATTCCCCCTTGAGTTCTTGGCCTTTAAAATTTGGCATAAATCTCAGGATCTAAAAATTATCAGCCAGACTATTCTATCTTTGACATCTGGCTGAATAAAGTACCAGACTAGCCCAGTGTGGTGGCTTGCATCTATAATGCCATCAACTTGGGAAACTGAAGCAGGAGGATTGTAAGTTTGAGGACAGCCTTGGCAATTTAGCAAAGCCCTAAGCAATTTAGCAAGACCCTGTCTCAACATAAAAAATAAAAAGGGATGGGGCTGGGGTTGTGGCTCAGCGGGAGAGCACTCACCTTGCACATGCAAGACCCTGGGTTCTATCCTCAGCACCACATAAAAATAAATAAGTGAAATAAAGGTATTGTGTCCAACTACAACAAAAGAATTCAATAAATAAATAAAAGGGCTGGGACTATAGCTCAGTGGTTAACCACCCCTGGGTTTAACCTCTTGTACCCACCCAAACACACACAAAGTAAACATACATAGAAAAGACAAAGCTAGCACAGACTTATAGTATTTCTCCTTAATTACATGTGAAACTCATGTATAACTGTATTCTTTTAGCCGTTTTGAAAAATATAAAATAGAAGGCATCAGATTATTCATCCCCATAAAGTAGTTTGTTAAATAGTGTTAGATTCTCTCCCCCCCCATATCAGTCCTTGATAACTTACTAAAGATGATCAATTATTATTTATTTCATCTGGCTCACTCAGTGCTAACTAAGAACCCAGTTACTTACAATCTGTTGTAAACTATTTTTAAAAACATCTCTTGATAGCTAACATTTTAAAGGAAAAAATGATATGGGGTACAGTCTATAAGTGTGGAGAAAGTACAAGTCTCTAGATCCCAAGAATACTATATTTATATTACAGATACATGTGTTTCCATGAAACCCTTTTTCAGTGTCTCCTTGTTTATAAGGAGAGAGGCAGTTATATACCTAAGCTAAAAAAAGGATGCTGAAAATAATCTAGACAAGATGCCAGCTAAACTAGGGGAAAGACAGCATTCTTGCAAGTATCCCAACCAACAGTCTTCTTTTATATGTAGCAGCTGTAAATGCAGAGGACCACCAGAGTCCAAAGAAAATGGAAAGGTTGTCATGATTTCACTTGTCTGAACCTCTTTCCAGTCTCTTTTCCTGTTTTCTAATGTAGCCAATATCCTCCTACTGTGCTTTGGCTGCCCAAGATACATACTTCCCTCTTCTCCAACTGAATGCTTGAATATTTAGTAGTTTTTTGTTTTGTTTTGTTTTGTGTGGGGATTTTTGCTGTTTTATATTTGTTGTATTGGGATTGAATCCAGGGCCTACACATGCTAGACAAGTACTCCATCACTGAGATACGCCCCCCAGCCCCTCTTTGTTCATTTGATTTTGAGACAGGGCTCACTAAGTTCCCCAGGTTGGACTCAAACTTGTGATCTTCCTGCCTCCGTTCTCTGATTTGTGAGGATTACAGGTATGTACCATCCTGCCTAGGCAACTAGCTTTTATTTTTTTGGGGGGGGAGTATTAGGGATCAAACCCAGGGCCTTGCACTAGGCAAATGCTCTTCCACAGAGCTATATCCCCTGTCCCAGCAGCATTTCTATAAATGAGAACATCAGACAAACCCTTGATTAATCATAATTTATCATGATATTACTAAGTGACGAAGACTTCATAGTTCTGTTAACCAAATGTATATTTTATATTTGGTTAGAAGAATACCTAGAAGAAGGGAAAGCCTCCTATTTTAATAATTTAGTTAAAATATAAATATTACCACAGCATGTGTTGTTATTGTCTTTGAATATGCTTCCATGTGTTAAGGTTTTGAAAAGTTTGAGGTTCATCATAGTCAAATATAGTTACCATGATTTTCAGAGAGGTAAACCCTGTTTCTCTTACTGTAGTGTACACTCCTTGAAGGCAGATGCTGTATTTATATATTGGTTTCTCCCACAGTACTTTCTTGGGTCTTTTCAGAGAAAACATTGAACTGGAAAAAATAGAACAGAATTCTTATCAACAATTTAAATATAACCCTAATTCCCTGTTCTAACTTAGACCACACACTACTCTCTTCATTATCCTGCAAGGCCATGTTTGCAACTGCCTGTTGGGATATCTTCATGAGTCCTCAAGCAGATTAAATTTTGTGTTAACTAACACTGAACTGATTTTCTTCCTATTCAAATCTGTTTATTTTCTTTTGTAATAGAAAGATAACACATGAGGCTCCAGATCTCAAAAACGACTCTGTAATTCCTCTTGTATCCTTTCCCTCCTCGTTGTCCTGCTGTTGTTTTTGCATAGGACTGGCCCAAGTCCTTGTTACCTCTTCCTAGTGATTGCAGTAACTTTTCTTCTTGGCTGGGAATATAACTCTGTGGGTGAAGCACTTGCCTAGCATGGGAGAGGCCCTGGCTTCAATCCCCAGAACTGGAAAAAAAATTATTTTTAAAAAAACACACTTATTTTTCTTCATTGCCTTCATTGTGTGGTCCATTTTAAACACTGCCTGAGCAATTTTTCTAAAGCATAATTCCAGTCTTGATTCATTCCTACTCTTGAAGACTTCAGTGGCATTCCCAGTGGTTCAGCATGGAACCAATCCTCAGGAACCATACAGTCCAGCCTGTCTCTGTCCACACTATTTCTTCTTGTTTTCCTTTATACCTCATCCCCATCTTTGCCTGTTTATCCCAGATTTCTCTAACAGTTTCTAGTTATGATTTAGTCCTTTCTCGCTTGTTCAGTTTGAGTAGATTCTCCTCTATGCTCCTATAGTCTTATAGTTCATAAACTTTCATATGATTCTTATCACATTCTGTCCTTGAGAGCAACTTTTCTTGTTTGAGATTGCCCCACCACTTCTGGTATAGTGACTTGCATGCAGTTAATACTGTTTGTTGTTGACATGGATTCCTGCTTATGGATCTCTAAAGTGTCTCCAGTACACATCATTCTGTTGTCTATGATACTTAAAATTTTTTTTTCAGTTGTAAGTGGACACAATACCTTTATTCTATTTATTTTTATGTGATGCTGAAAATTGAACCCAGAGCCTCACACATGCTTGGCAATTGCTCTACCACTGAGTCATTACCCCCAGCCCCTGTCTATGAAACTTTTAATGTAATTTTCTAAAGGAAAATATTATCTATGAACTTTCCCATATAAGAGATAGTTTCTACTAGAATTTTGTTTTAAAGATAGAGTTAGTAAAAAACCCAAATATCAAATTCCCTTTCCTTTGGAATAGGAGTTGGTCATGGCATATAAGAACCAATCTTGAAAAACTATATTTTTATTTGTATTTCTAGAAACACTTTCTACTTAAAGTGACTATAATTTGTATCTTATTGTCCATATACAGATCATTTATAAATAAAAATTAGCATTGTAAGTAATGTTAATATGTATTATATTTATACAAAATAAATCTACTATAATATTACTACTGGTGTGATGTCTTTTAAACCCTACCATTTTTCAGTTACTTTTTTTTCTTCAGTAATAGGGATTGAATCCAGGGATGCTCAATCACCAGAAGCTACATTCCCAACCCTATTTATTTATTTATTTGAGACAGGGTTTTGCTAAGTTGCTGAGGCTGGCTTCGAATTTTTTATTTTCCTGCCTCGGCTTCCTCAGAGTAGCTAGGATTACAAGTGTGGGCCACCACTCTCCTCTATATTTGTTTTACCTAACATGGATTTCCACCCTGAATCTGTGGCTGCTTTCCTATAGCTGATCTATGTTAAATGCCGAAGAAATTTCAAGGAGAGCTTATCCTAAAGTTTAAACTACACAGTACTTTGAAGACAGGGCGGGGCTTCCTATCACAAGCAGCCACTGTCAGAATGTGAGGTTCTGGTAGTGCCATTTCATTTCACAAATCTTGAGGCCAGAAGGTATTGATTGTCTCGCGTACTTGAAATACACCATCAGAAACAACATTCTAATGATATTATTGCTCCATTAGTCATTATTTCTTTATGCACAATAGTTAAGTAAACTCTACTATTTCTTTACTACCTGATTCTGCCTCAGATTTTTATATTAAGGGAAGTTTAAATATCTGGGATATACCAGACTCGTTTGTTCTCTAATAGAATGTAATGTAAGAGCATTTAGCAGAATCCAGTTTTCCAGAAATTAGAAATAGAACTGCATAAAACCTAGTCGGTTAATGTTATTACTCAAATCTGAAACATTGACCCCAAAATGCCTTCAATAGACTACATTCGGCAAACACTAAGCTAAAGGGCGCACGTCACTTGTAAAAGTGGCTGATGGGCAAGCAGATCTGGCGAGCCGTTTCCCTCCAAGCCGACAGGGGGCGGCCGACTCTCAGTGGCGCTGCTCCACTCTCCAGTCTCTCCGCTCCACCCAGGGAACGTCACGACCCCCTCTCGCTGCTTCTCCACGTCGTTATTGCGCAGGCGTGGATTGGAGAGCTCACGGCCGAGCCGAGGGAGGGGTCACGAACTCTGACCCCCCCACCCAAAACACAAACCCAGAAAGCTGTTTACCCCTACTTCGCCTCGGTTCCCCACTCCCTTCAGCTTTCTCCAACCCTCCTCCCAGGGCGTCTTCCCCACCCAGCTGCCGCCGCAGCGGGACTGTCGGGTCGGCGCCCGACTGAGGAGTTAGTGCAGCGGAGAGACGCGGGTAAGAAGTGCCGGGTGGGGGGACAGGGCCGTGACGGCGCCTGGGAAGGGGTCGGGAGTGCCCCTTTATCCCAACTGCCAACGGACGCAGCCCTAGCGCGTTCGCACTGCCTGCGGTCGCCGCCCGGCCCTGCCGATCTGTTCGGAGTGCCGCGGCGGGCTGCTCGGGTCGGGCCGCGGGTGCGAGGAGTGGCCGGAGCGTCGGGGCCCCCAGAGAGGCTGAGGCCGTGTAGTCGCGGCGGGACACGGCGTCGAGCTAGAGGCCGGGGCGGCCGGGCGCGGGGACTGCAAGCGAGTGGCGCGGTGCACACCGCTCCCTCTCCCGCGGCACCTCTGACCTTTCACCTACAGGAAAAAACTTCCGTCTCGGCGGCGCCACCGCCGCCGCTTTCCCCGCCCCGGGAAGCCGAGGGCGCATGGCGGCGGCGGGCGGGACGCTGGAGAGGTGCATCTCCTTCTCTGGGCCTGGAACCCTTTCTCCGTGGCCGCGGACTGATTCCGAGCTTACACAGTAAAGATAGAATGGCGCGCTCCACTCTCACTTTTCTCTCACGACAAATAGAGGCGAGAGTAGCCTCTGCCTTAGGACCTCTGAGTTTTAGGGAAAAAAAAAAAAAAAACGGAATGGCCCAGGGTCCTCGCTGCAGTAGACATGTCCAAGCTACCAGTAGCTCTTTTGTTAAGAACTCTGCCTCCAACTCGCGCAAACATCACTTTATGAAATACGAATGTTGCCAACTCGCCCCGTAACCTTCAGTAAGTAGGTCAGCGTGTAAAGTAACTGGAAGAGAAAAGCAGGCTTGAAGTTAAGGTCTTTAGGGCTTTTGCTTCCCCGGAAGTTGTAAGTATACCTCGGATTTTGAGGTTATTTTAGCATTGTCTACTTGTGTGTTGGGTGATGCACGGTTGATTTTGAATTTGGTTTATATGTGCAGTTGTTGGATCTGAAAGAGAGATTGTAGATCAGTTCAACTCAAGACAACGAAAGGAAAAAGAACTTTGGGGTCTTAGAAATTTGCAGTTGGGGAGACACATATTCAAATAGCTCTGAATCCGTGTTTCAAGGATGGTGGGCACTTACGTGAGTTGTTGAATGTTGAAAAAACAAGGGCTCAATGAACTACAAAGATACAAAAAGGAACATATATGCTTAGTAAAAAGGCCCATAAAACAAGGGTCTAATAATATTTTGGTATGGATCTTGAATCTGTGAGTATAATGTAATTTTCCAGTTCTGGTCATTCCAGAGTCTTGTGGTCAAAGTATGGAGGTGACCAAAGTTCACATTCCTTGGCAGCAGCTTGAGTCAGGACTCAAGCTTTATGGCTTCCACACCAATTTTGAAAGATCTTAACAGTGTTGCTTTCATTGTATTAACAAAAATTTTTCTGTTATAAAAAGTATCACGGGAAGTGGCTGAGGCTGGGGCTCAGCGGTTGCACACTTGCCTAGCCTGTGTGAGGCACTGGGTTCTATTCTCAGCACCACGTATTAAAAAAAAAAAAAAGTACCATTTGAACCCTGGGCCCCAGGTGCACACAGTTGTAATTCCAGCTCAGCTGCTCTGGAGGCTGAGAGAGGAGAATTGGGAGTTCAAAGCCAGCCTCAGCAAAAGTGAAGCACTAAGCAACTCAGTGATACCCTATCCCTAAATAAAATACAAAATAGGGCTGGGAATGTTATTCAGTGGTCAAGTGCCCCAGAGTTCAGTCTCAGCTATCCAAGGGGTGGAGGGTATCACATGAAATGTAACTCATTTCATTATTCATTGTAGAACATTTTGGTATCTTAAGGGTTTTGAGGAAGACACAAGTCAATGTTTCCTGAGAAACCTATTGATGGTGTGTGCCACACAAAGTATATGATGCCTATCCAAGGGAAATAAGAAAGACTAAAGAAAAAACAGCATACAATAAGTAATGGTATATGTATGAATTTTTTGCCTTTATTGAGTCATATGACCTACAGTCTTTTTAAATATTTTAGGAACCATCTTTAGAAAATTGCAACTCTATATAAAATTTTTACATGTTAGTAATTAATGGAAGTCTCTTCCTGAATCCTTGTTAACAATCTTACTGTGCACAATGAATGCTACACCAATCTAGACATATTGGGTAAGCCAGGTGTGGTGGCACATGCCTATAATTTCTGTTACTCTAGAGGCAGAAACAGGATCACAAGTTTGAGGCCAACATGGACATCTCAGTGAGACCCTGTGTCAAAATTAAAAGGGCTGAGAGTGGGCTGGGGTTGTAGCTTAGTGGTAGAGCACTTGCCTCGCATGTGTGAGGCACTGGGTTCAATCCTCAACACCACATAAAAATAAATAAATAAAGATATTGTGCCCATCTACAACTAAAAAAATACATTTTTTTTTTTTTTTAAAAGGTTGAGAGTAGTTAAGTGGGAGAACACTTCTAGCATTATTTTATGGCTCTGGGTTAATCCCCAGTACCACAAGAAAAGGGCAAAAAGGAAGAAGAAAGAAAAATTGGGTAAAAAAGTGTTGGAACTAAATCTCAAAGGTCAAGTTGAATTTAAATGAGGGAAGAGGAAATCAAAATGGTATATTCAGGAATAATAGAAAATAAAACTCCCTTATCTGGAGTTTTCCTTTCCATGGTTTCAGTTATATATAATCAACTCCCAAAATTTTACCTCAAGAATTCCTAAGTTGGGGTTCTTGGGCTGGTTTTTTGAAAATTATAGCACTTAAAATGGTTTGTAGTATGAATGAATGTGAACTTGGGTTTTTCTGCTGAGGAAACCTTAACTTCATCAGATTTTCAAAGGGACCTATTCCACCTCCACAAAAGAAAAGAGAGAATTGTTATTTTATATCATATTTTCAGATCTTACGACAACATACCACACAAATAAGTTTTGCATAATATATACCAAATTGAAATAGTTTTCTTCAGGATATTTCTGTCCCTTAAAAATCTGATATGCTATTTCTATATAGTATATATTTTTTATGCACTGTGTTCAATTCTCTCCCTTCTTCTTTCTATTCTAGTTGCCGTCTACTAAATTATTTTACCCATGCATAAACAGGTCACAATACAAAGATTGCAAAATAGTGCTTTGGGTGATAGTAGCCTATATTGAGTATGGGAGTGGGACTGGAAAGAATGGGGACAAGGAGCAGATGTTAGGAAAATAAATTAACCGTATCAGATATAGAAGTTGAGTCAAAAAGCAATGTTAAGTTTCCTAATCTGAATGGAAAAGGATGGCACCATCTACATCATAGGCTTTTTCTTTTTTAATCTATTTCTGTGGGAAAGATGTGAAGGTAACTGAACAAGGGATGATGTAGGTTTCTGTGCCTTCTGTTAATTAGCTCTGGAGTAGTAAAGACAGCATTCTCATGTGTTTTGCTTTTTCTCTCAGGCTGGTAAAAACACTTATCCTTCAGTAACTCATGTCTCTTCTAATAGATTACCTGGGACCTCCTCTTTTAGGGTTGATCATCTTTAACACTACTCCTGTTCATTTAGGGAGCACTTTGTTAATTCAGTAAAACTTTTTTTTTTTTTTTTTGGTACCAGGGATTGAACCCATGGGTGCTTAACCACTGAGCCACATCCGCAGTCCTTTTTATTTTTTATTTTGAGACAGGGACTCACTAAGGGCCTCTCTAAGTCACTGAAGCTGACTTCGAACTTGAGATCCTTCTGCCTCAGCTTCCCGAGCTCCTAGAACTACAGGTGTGCACCACTACACCCAACAATAAACCTTTTTTCTTTATAACTTATCCAAATTTGGGTATTCTGTTTTGCAACAGAAACAAGACTAGCTGATGATACCGTACTTTATTTCTTTGTTTTCTGTTCACCCACCAATACATAAATATAACAAGGGGAAGATGTGTTTGTTTTTGTTGTTGTTTAATATTTTTTTTTAGTTGTGGATGAACCTGTATTTTTATTTATTTGTTTATTTATATGTGGTGCTGTGGATTAAACCCAGTGCCTCACACATGATAGGCAAGTGCTCTGCCACTGTGCTACAGCCCTAGCCCTGATGTGTTTAAGATCCTCTCCTGTATCCCCATCTCCTAGAAAATTTCCTGGCCTATAAAATGTGCCCAACGAGTATTTGTTGAATGCAAGACTGTAGAATAAATTGTTGGATAATAAGTTTGAACATTTTTAAAGTTCTTGATGCGCAATGGCAAATTACTTTTCTAGGAAGGTTAAAACAGTTTAGTTTTCTACCAGCTATCTGTAAAGAATACCTGTTTTGCCTCATCTTTTGTGCTGAATTGGTCTTGGAAAGTAAGTATTGATCTACTGATTCCCTAGTATTTATGGTACTGAGAAAAACCATTAGCAAAGACATGGCAGTATGAAACAACATGGTTAAACTCAAGAAATTACAATAATATGTACAGCTAGAATGTGTAGTTTAACAAATGACACCTCAGATCCTTATAGATAAGGGAAATCTATGAAGAATATTAAGAGTATTGGGGATTGAACCCAGGAGTGCTATGACTAACTACATTCCCACTTCTTTTTATTTTTTGAGACAGGATCTTGCTAAGTTTCTGAGGGTCTTGAAAGTTGCCCAGGCCGGCCTTGAACTTGTGACTCTCCTGCCTCAGCTTCTTGGGTTGCTGGCATTACAAGCATGCCCCACTGAGCCCAACAAGATCTATATGCCAGAGCAGTCTGGCTGCAAAGTATTCAAGTAGTAGTTAGCTGAACCATAAGAGGTTTTGAGGTCAAGAAACTTGGAGACTAGATTGGTTATAATTTGTCTATTCTTGTGGACACAAGTCATCCATGTTGATGGTAGAAAAGGGACATTATGGGCTGGGGTTTTGGTTCAGAGGTAAAGCACTTGCCTACCATGCATGAGGCACTAGGTTCTATCCTCAGCACCACATAAAAATAAAATAAAGATAATTTAAAAAAAGAAAAGAAAAGGGACATTATAGGCATGTACCACCTTCTGAGTAGCTGGGATCATAGATATGCTTTTTTCAGAGTGCTAGAACATCAGCAGTGTCCTGGAGATCTTGATAAATTACTCATTATAACTAGCACACACACACACACACACACGAAATACATATTTTCATGTTCATTTGATTTTTTTTTATTTGATTTTTTAAAAATTCTTTATTATCTTCATTAACAATAATTTACTTAAGTTTTCCCTAGACACAATTAAAAACTGTGTCTCTGTGTTATTGAGTTCCCATTGATGAACCTCCTCATTTATTAGCTTTTCTTTGAAACTGTAGATAAAATTGGTTCTTTTCTTACTCTAACAGTAGTTTTTCCCCCATAAAGAAAATTCGGTACATCAGTATATCAGGGCAATTGGTAAGCTTTGATGTCCTTTGTTACATGAGAAAGTGTAATAGAAAGGTCTTAAATATCAAGTCTTCAAGGTTTTGGGGGTGGGGGTTACTGGACATTGAACCCAAGGTCTTGCCTACATGTTCTACCACTGAGATACATACCCAGCCCCCCTTTCTTTTATTTATTTATTTATTTAATAATTTTTTAGTTGTCAGTGGACCTTTATTTTATTGATTTATATGTGGTGCGTGCCTCACACATGCTAGGCAAGTGCTCTACCACTGAGCCACTACTCCCGCCCCTCTTTTTTATTTTTATTTTTATTTTTTTTAAGAGAGAATTTTTTTAATATTTATTTTTTAATTTTCAGTGGACACAACATCTTTATTTTTACGTGGTGCTGAGGATCGAACCCAGCGCCCCGCGCGTGCCAGGTGAGCATGCTACCGCTTGAGCCACATCCCCAGCCCTTATTTTTATTTTTTTTAATTAATTTTGTCCCATAGTCTTACTAAGTTGTTCAGGCTGACCTCAAATTTGTAATCCTGTGTCAGCCTCCTGGATAGCTGGGATTATAGTCATGCACCCCTGCATCCAATCAATCTTCAAGTTTTTAGTATTGAGAATTTCAAAGCTGCCTTACCATCACTACTTATGCCCTTTAACCAATTAAGGCAGGGAGGAGTCTGGTATGTTTATCTTGGGGAAATTTCTGAGAATTCTCTAGAAACTTTGGAGATTATCTAATACAACATACCTCTTAAATTAAAGTTATTATTTACTAAAGAACTCAGAAAGCAAGAAATTAAAGGACCTTGATCTAAATGAAACCAAAAACAATATTTAGTATTTTATTAGGGGTTTCATCCCCCATCCTCACTTCTTTTTTGAGATTTCTCTAATAGAGAAAATTGGAATAAATAGCAAATTAAGTTTTTGAGTAGTTTAGTGATGTTCTTTTATCAGTAGTAGAAGCAAATTAAAGTGGTTGCCTGGCCATTCTGGAACTACCCAGTCCCAGTATATGAGAGTGAGCCCCAAGATGCCATGAGATAGATGATCCAGGATTTCACAGAGAACAGTCAGTTGAGGGACTTGAAGAAGGCTGATCTTAGGCTGTAGCAGGACCAGTTGGATCTGCATAGTTTGGGTCAGAAATAGGGGTGTATATATTGGTTCAAACAGAAGTGACTTCATCCAAACTGGAAATTACCTGGCCTATTCTAAGCTCTTGTCAAAGAGTCAGGTATATTCATGGTGCTAGGGACCAGTTGTAAATTTCTACATACCAGACTCTAATGGTCTTATGTATAATTTGATGGAAAACTACAGGAAAAACTGATTAAGGTTACTCTGGGGCAGTCATGAGGTTATGAGTTAGGGTGGCTGCAGTCATGTCAGGCTGAATTCATACAGTCAGTAGCATGTCTGTGCTAGTCTTCATCATTTGAGAAATGGGCCTTTCAAATATGGGAAGCTGCCTATTCCTTCCAAAAATGGAAGCTGCCTGTTCCAGTAACCTTTTTTCCTGGCTTACCTAGTGATTAATCCAAGACATAAGCTCATAACTTAGACTGGGCTAATCAGAATCCATTACTAGGACTTTAAAATTGAAATAAGAATACTTTTCATTTCATTGAAATAAGAATACATTTCATTCTTTACTACAAATTTGAAAATTACCAACGTAGAAGCTGACAATAGAGAAGAAGATACTTGATTGTGTCTTAAGACCCTTTTTCTACTTTTCTCCAAGGTCAGCTCTGCTTGTTAGCCTAACAATGATTATTTTGTCTCTCTCTACCAGCCCTCAATTTTTATTTTATTTATTTTATTTTTTTTAATTGTTTTTAGTGGCGCAGCCACATCAATTTTTTTTTGCATTATAATTCTTAATACACATATATACCACAATTTTTGTATCTCTGTATATAAAGTATGTTGACACCCCAATTTTTTCTTTTTATATCTTAGCACATTAGGGCTGGGATTGTGACTCAGAGGTAGAGCGCTCGCCTAGCATGTGGAAGGCCCTGGGTTTGATCCTCAACACCACATCAAAATAAATAAATAAAATAACGGTATTGTGTCCAGCTACAACTAAAAAATAAATATTTTTTTAAAAAGTCTTAGCACAGTTATAATTGAACTGATATTTGAAATTTAGGCATTCGTATTTATACACTTAAGTAAGCAAGCAATAATCATGTGTAATTCTTACATTTAGGCAAATTTTAAAGAAATACTTATTCAGTGAAAAATAAGTTACCCTCTTGGAAGTGGTCATTATATCCTTTTTTCTTCCTTTTTTTTTTCTTTTTTTCTTTTTGCAGAACTGAGGACTGAACCCTGGGTAACCATTTTCTTATGTTTCCTTCTAGGTATAGTTTGTTGTTGTTGTTCTTTATGGGATATATTCATAATTATTTATGTCTCCAGATACTGGGAAATGGATAGAATTATCTAAAAATTTAGAGCTTAGTAATAGGTAGAAACTAGGAAAGATCTGAGGTATGTGGTAGAAAGTCTAGGTTGCCTTGAAAAGACTTGATAGAAATATGGATATTTTATATTAAAGAGGTGAGGATTCAGGAAGAAAAGAGGAAAGCTGTAGAGAAAGTGTCTCTCATCTTGGAGATAAGTCATGACCAGATGGTTGATAGAAATGTGAACATTAAAGGTGTTTCTTGTGAAGCCTCAGATGGAAATGAGGAATATGCTGGACACTGAAGGAAAGATGATTCTTGTTATAAAGTGACAACTTGGCTGAATTGTATTCTAGTGTTTTGTGGAAGGTAGAATTTGTAAGAGGTGAACTGGGATGCATACATGAGAATATTATTAAGCAAAATATTGAAGGCACAGTCTGGTTTTTCCTTGCTGCTTATAGTAAAGTTTAAGAGGAAAGATAAACTGAAAAAGGTTTTATTTATTTGTTTCCCTACTGTACTGAGGATTGAATCCAAGGGTATTCCATCATGGAGCTTTGTCTCTAGCCCTTTTTTATTTTGAGACAAGGTGTCAGTAAATTGCCTCAGATGACCTTGAATTTATGATCTTCTCCTTTAAGCCTCTGAAGTTGGTGGGATTACAGGCATGCACCACCACACCCAGCAAAAAAGGATTTGGTGGGCTTGGAGTGTGGCTCAGTGGTGGAGCGCTTGCCTCGCATGTGTGAGGCACTGGGTTCAATCCTCAGCACCTCATAAAAATAAATAAAGGTATTGTGTCCATTTACAACTAAAAATTGTTTTTTAAAAAAGGATTTGGTAAGGAAAAGGAAATGACATCTTGAAGATTTGGAAAATTCTTAGCTTATTCCTACTGTGAAAAATATGAAAGTGGGAGCTAGAGGTATTGTTCATGGTAGAGCACTTGTCAGGTATGTATGAATCCCTGGGTTTTATACCCAGTAACTCCCCCAACCCCCAACACACAGAGATCCATAAAGCATGTTATGGAGCAATTGTCAAGATTGTGCCTGAGGATTATGGCTTAGTGGTAGAGCACTTGCCTGCAGTGCGAGGCACCGGGTTTGATCCTCAGCACTACATTAAAAAAACACATAAAATAAAGGTATAGTATTCATCTATAACTAAAAATGCTTAAAAAAAAAAAAAGGATTGTGCCTGAACAACCATCTTTCAAGAGATTGGGGGTATACGACTTATAGATCCAGCAGCCATCTCATTGAAACTGGGAATAGCATAGAAATATGATTATCCATGAAAGATCTGCAGAGGACTCTTGTCTTTGGATTCCATGAACTGCATGGGAGACCAGTAGAGTTGTTGAAATGCTACCAATCTTAGACTAAAGGGGACAGTGATGAGATGAAAAAGAAAGACTATTGGACTTCTGAGATTGCAGAACAGACTAGTATAATTATCTAGCTACAAACATTGTTGTCTTTTTATTAAAAGGGAAAAATGACACCAAGGGTGTCTCAGAGGTTGTCAAGGCTACCTACACTATCACAACAGCTCAGAAGGAAGTATTCCTAGAATGCTGGGGCCAGTCTCCTCCTCTGATGGTTCCAAAGAAGTTAGGGCTACTCCTGTTCAATCTAGTAAGAGAGAGTTGAATAATCAAGCTAAATATTGAATATTGCTTTTAGCACAACTAATTAAAACTTAAGATATTCTAAGTAATTAAAAGAAAAAAGCAATTCAAGGCTGGGGCTAGGGCTCAGTGATAGATAATATGCTAGTCTGGCATGTGTGAGGCATTCATTGGTTTGATCCTCAGCACCACATAAAAATAAATAAAATAAAGGTATTATGTCCATCTACAACTGAAAAAAAAAGATAAAAACAATTCAGATAATTTGGCAGCTAATAGTAATTCTATTTGGAGAATATTAGTAAATATATGACAAACAATGTATAAGATAAAATCACAAAGTTTTTTGAATCTTGACTGTAAAATGTAGAGAAAATGCAAAGTTGAAGTCAAGCCATTGATGTTTCAGTCTCTCAAATTCATTTGGAGACAGTTATGCATTAAATTCAAGTTAACCTTAATTTGAAGTCAAGCCATTGATGTTTCAGTTTCTCTCTCTTTTTTTTTTTCTTTCAGTTTCTCAAATTTATTTGGAGACAGGTATTAAATTCAAGTTAACTTTAATATGTATAGAAAATTGCCACTAAAGAAGAGTTGCAAAATTCTAGAGATTTTGTGTGTGTGTGTGTGTGTGTGTGTGTGTGTACACAATACCTTTTATTTATTTTTATGTGGTGCTGAGGATCAAACCCAGGGTCTCTTTCACACATGCAAGACAAGTGCTCACTGCTGAGCCACAACCCCAGCCTGGGAAATTTTTTAATGTATTGAATCAACTATCAGTTTTTATAAATTTTTTTATAAAATATTGATAAAAGAACTATCAGGTTTGTTCACAGGTTTGCCTTTGTTTAAATTAATAAACTACAACTCAAAGTTCTCCTGTCTAGTCTATTTGAAAAGTAAATTGTTGGTGCTGGAATAGTTTTTGTCAATAGACATTTCAGAACATGCAAAGCAGAAAGTCACCAGCTGATAAAATGTTTAGCAGTTGTCAAAACAAGACCAATCTTGTCTGTTCTCTTCTACTTCCACCCACCCCAACTGAGTTACTTTTAAGCAAATCTTAAGTTTATAAATTTCCCCATAAATGTGTTTTTATGGGTATCATTGTAAAAAAAGTATGTGTCTTTTATTTTTGGCAGGTCATTTTGACAATTAGATCATGGCAACCATAGAAGAAATTGCACATCAGATTATTGAACAACAGATGGGAGAGGTACGTCTAGGTAACAGTTCATTGACTGACTCATCAAACTTGTATTATTTATGCTAAATGTATATGCTAAGTTCTGAAGGTACAAAGATGAATTATACCCCCAACTTTAAGATAGCTTTTCAGTCTTGTGAGAGTTAGTTGAGTAATTAGTCACAATATAGTATAAGAATATGATAGATACCTGTGTAGTGTGCTGGAGAGCACAAAAGAAAAACAACTAATGGAGAGTGTAGAGTTGGTGAGGACCTACCCAGGGCATGCATTTTGGAGGGTGCAAAATCTGAGGTCAGTCTTGATGGACCTGTAAGAATTATTCTATGTCAGTATAGACAGTATAGATGACTTTTTTTTTTCCTTGTACTGGGAAGGAATTGAATCCAGGAATGCTCTGCCACTGAGCTGTATCTCCACCCTCTTTTATTTTTTAAATTTTGGGACAGAGTCTTACTAAGTTGCACAGTCTGGCCTTTAACTTGTAGTTCTCCTGCCTCACCCTCCTGAGTAGCTGGGATTACAGGCATGTACCACCACACCTGGCTACAAATTTATTTTTAAATGGTTTTATCCTATTCTTTAGCAAAAGGTACCTATTAAATGATGTATTTTGTGGCGGTTATTTTGGCTCATTATTCCCACAGTCAAATATGGGTTTTTTTTTTTTTTAATTCTAATTTGTTATATATGACAGCAGAATGCAATTCAGTTTATATTACACAAATAGAGTACAATTTTTCATGTCTCTGGTTGTATACAAGGTAGAGTCACAACATTCATGTTTTCATACATGTACTTTGGGTAATGATGTCGAACTCATTACCCTATCTTTTCTACCCCCATGCCCCCTCCTGCTTTTTTCCCCTTTACCCTATCTAAAGTTTTGTTGTTGTTGTTTTGCGTGTATGTGGTGCTGGGGATTGCCTTGTGCATACGAGGCAAGCACTCTACCAACTGAGCTATATCCCCAGCCCTCTAATGTTGTTTTTTAAGTAACAAGAATAATATTAGCATTTCAGACCTCAGAAACATGCTTCAGAAAGCAGTCTATAACTTACTCTTACCCCCGCCCCGACCCCTTCACTACTCATGTCCTCCCTTTAGGAGGGAAATCAACCTGCTAACCCGAGGTACCCAAGAAAACCCAGTCTCAGTCTAAGCCTATAAGATGAGTCAGGGTAATTGATTTTGTCCCCAATTAACATAAAATCCAAAAATAACCAAGTTATAGCCAACTCTGATAACACTTTAATAATACCTAGTTTAAGGTTTTAATATTTAAGGGTAGATTGTGTTAGAAAGATAAAGTAAATATATCCATAATTCCACAAAAATTACACCATAACCATATTTCAGTACGGTATAATACTGGTGGCATTGGTAAGATTCAGTGTCCTTATATAAATTTTTTAATATTGATAATGAAATTGATTAAAAATTAAGTTGAAGCCTCCTTAGGATATCCTACCTGTAAAAAATGACTGGCCTGAGGAGATATTAAATCTAATCAGTTGATTTTTATAAATTGATCAACACAAGTTCATTACAAGGTACAAATAATAATTGACTAGTACAAAAATATAAAAATGTTTATAATGACATAAGACAAATTAGTTTCTTTTTATTTCTCCCGACCCCACACTGGCTTCTCCATATTATAGATGTATTTTTGTTAATACTAGTGCTATATCTGTTCTACGAATGCTGCAACGTACGCAGATACCCTGACAGATAATGATTGTTTTGCTATAAGGGATCCATGTTCAGAAATCGGAGAATGGCCTGTGGTAGGATATGTTTTTAGGTTTTATTCAGAGTACATGGCTCATTACTCCCATGGGTTTTGTAACACTTTAGGCTTCATGTAAGCCTCAGAAAACAAAGTCTCATTCTGTGACTTTCTTCTACCCTCCTTTTGCCTACTCTTTTTTTTTCTTTTTTTTATTCCCCAATGCAAGCCGTAGAAATAAATCTGTTTTGCAGCTGGCATAAAAAAAAAGTTTCCTGATGTCAAGACCCTAATTACAGAAGGGGTCCTGCACCATACCCCCAAGAAAAGAATGCTCTTTTGAAAACCCAAAAACCTTGCTAGGTTTCCCCACTCATTCTGTTAGTATTAGATAATACCCTTTTTGTCCAATCATATTTTGACATGATTATGTCATGCTTGTACAGTGAAGTCTCTATAAAACTCCAAAAGATAGAACTGGGGTTGTGGCTCAGTGGTAGAACACTCGTCTGGCATGTGTGAGACACTGGTCCATCCTCAGCACCACATAAAAATAAATAAAAAAAATAAGGTATTTTTATCCATCTACAACTAAAAAAAAAGTTGTTGGTTTTTTGTTGTTGGTGGTGGTTTTTTTGTTTTTTTTTAATAAAGAAAAGCTTAACATATAGAGCCTCACAAAATGGCAAACAAAAACTCAACTTCACATGCCAGAAGAATGTTTCATCCCAGCTCTATGGGGACAAAAGCTCCTTCATTCAGGACCTTTCTATACTTCACCTTTTGTATCTCTTCATCTGGCTTCTTATTCCTGTCCTCTAAAACATTCTTTATGATAAACTGATAAACATGTTTCCCTGAGTTTTACAAGCTGTTGTACAAATTAATCAAACCTAAAGAGGTTATAAAAACCCAAACTTAAACTCCCTGCCAGAAATTATAGAGGATGCCCAGACATGAGGTTTTCAAGTTCAAGGCCAACCTGGATAACTTGGTGAGAAATAAAACTTTTGTCTCAAAAAAAGAGGTTTCTTTTGGCGCGGGGGTGGGGTGGAGTGGGGTGGAGAGCTTGGGTTGTAACTCATTAATAGAGCACTTGCCTAGCATGAGGCCTTGGAATCAATGCCCAGTACTAGAGGGGGAAGAGTACCTAGACTTCTAACTAGATCTAAAATGGGAATAGTGTTAGATGAAGACTGAAGCTTCAACCTGTGGGATCTAACCCTATTTCAGGGTAGATTGTGTTAGAATTAAAATAAATTAGAAGACCCCCAGTTGATGTCTACTGCAAAACTGCCTACTTGCTAGTGGGGAAAAATCCTCTCATCTTTTCAGGTCACAAGTCTTCTATGTTGATAGTGATATAAGAATTTTTCAAAAATCCCTCAAATACTGCTTTTCCTAGACACACAGTACCATCATCCAGATGTTCTCAAAGTATCATCTAGGGACCTTTTCACAAAGGCAGCAGGGTCAAAACTGTTCTCATAATAGTACTAAAATATTATTTATCTTATCTTTATTGTTCTTTCACAAATATACAGTAGAAGTTTTTAGAAGCTACATGATGTGATATTATCCTGTGATGAAATGTGTCAACATTTGTAAGATGTATATTATTCACTGAACCAGTGTTTTGCAAGTGAACAATGCAATGCATAATGTTACAAAATCGTGCATGCATAAAGGATCCATTCAAATTGTAGAATAGACCAGTGGATTTTACGATATTACAGTGAACCTCTGAGAAGTCAGCCCTTGTCAGGTTTTGGTGTTATATCAAAGAACAGGTTCCAGGCTGGAGTTGTAGCTAAATGGTAGAGTCCTTGCCTCTATGAGACACTGGGTTTGATCCTCAGCATCACATAAAAATAAATAAAAAATAGTTTAAAAAAAAAAAACCTTTAAACAAACAGAAAAACAGTTTCCACAGTTTGAGAAGGCTATAAAAATACCATGCTCCACTTATATACTGAATGTAAGACTGTGCTTGCTTTATATATTTAATCCAAACAACATATTTCAACAGACTGAATGAAGAGGCAGACATGAAATTCCAAGTTCTACTAACCAGACATAAAGAATTTGCAAAACGGGGCTGGGGATGTGGCTCAAGCGGTAGCGCGCTGGCCTGGCGTGCGTGCAGCCCGGGTTCGATCCTCAGCACCACATACAAACAAAGATGTTGTGTCCGCTGAAAACTAAAAAAAAATAAATATATAAAAAAAAAATTAAAAAAAGAATTTGCAAAAAATGTAAAATAGTGCTATTCTCTCTATTAAATACTGTTTGGAAGATAAACTTATTTTTCATAAAAATCTGAGCTGTTGCCCAGATCTCACCTTATCTTGCTTTGTTTTTCTTCATAGTAATACCTACAATATTATTATTTTTTTTATATCTTTCTACACTGAAGTAAAAGCTTTATGAGGGCAGAGATTTTTGTTTCATTCCCTGCTATATCCCCCCAGAATTCAGAACAACAAATGTATGGTTGTCTAAATTAAGGTGGGAAAGAAGAGGGAAAAAGGAATCAATATAAGGTCAAATAATTTACTGTCATACCAAAACAATAAGGTCAAATGATTTACTGTCATACCTTTATCTGTTTGTTTCCATAGGGTAAAATGGAAGTAGAATTGCTAGTTTAAAAGGTTTATAGTGGTAGCTTTTCTAGCTTTGAGAATATAAGAAAATTGTATCACTAAGAAAAACAAAATATTATGCTGAATCGATTATTAATTTAACCTGATTGTGTTAGATTGTTACAGAGCAGCAAACTGGGCAAAAAATCCAGATTGTGACAGCACTTGATCATAATACACAAGGCAAGCAGTTCATTCTGACAAATCACGATGGTTCTACTCCAAGCAAGGTCATTCTGGCCAGACAAGATTCCACTCCAGGAAAAGTTTTCCTCACAACTCCAGATGCAGCTGGTGTTAACCAGTTATTTTTTACAACTCCTGATCTGTCTGCACCACATCTTCAGGTAAATAACTGTAGAAGTATCTCCCTTTTACACTTATAAAAAGTTAAAAAGCTTAAATTAAAGTCCTGCCATAAAGACTTCAAATATATGCATATTATATAGAGTATAATATTGTGTAAATTGTGTTCAGAGTGTCTGTGGTGACTGCTTTTTCCTGTGGGCCATTGTACTTTCACTCATAACCCTCCCTCACACCCAGATATTTTGGGCAGTTCTTAGTTATATCCAGAAAATCCATTCTAGCTAGTTTGGCTAGGGAGCAATTTAATAATGAATACAGTTCTAGGCCAGGTTTCTAAGAATAACTATTAGAGCATGCTACAAAATTTGGTTCTGAGAGTCCCCTCCAACTTCTGAGGTTCAAAGTAGACACTGTCAGATTCAGGAACAACTTTTATAGCTGTGGTGTCTGGAACCAGGCTTCTGTGGTACTCCTAGCAAGCTGCCAGATCAAGAACTAGGAAGTGTTGCTGCTGGTTTCAGCATTGTTCCTACTTTCTTGTCAACCACACCTTTATTGACTTAACAAGCAGTCCATGAATTGTCTGCTTTTACTCTCACACCTTTATCTGTTTGTTTCTATAGAGGATAGAATATCACAGAAGTAGAATTGATAGTTTAAAATGTTTATAGTGGTGGCTTTAACTTTGACGATTTCTTACTTGCCTTGACAGTTTTGAGGTGGGTATAGTTTTGTGTGGAAAAGATTATGAGAGTTAAATGCCAGTTCATCATTTATCAAAAGTACTTACTGCTGGGAGCAGTGGCACATGCCTATAATCACAGCAGCTCAGGAGGCTGAGGCAGGAGGATCTTGAGTTCAAAACCAGACTTGGCAACTCATTGAGGCCCTAAGCAACTCAGTGAGACCCTGTCTCTAAATAAAACGTAAAAAAGGGCTGGGGATGTGGCTCAATGGGTAAGCACACTGAGTTCAATCCCCAGTACCAAAAAAAAAAAAGTATTTGTTGTCAATGTAATATGGATGGTGAGGTAAATTTGATCACCTGGCTGAAGTGCTGTTATGTCATGTTTCTTCATTGTAAAGTTACTGCTTTTTAAAAAAAAAATTGGGCTTGGGGATGTGGCTCAAGCGGTAGGGCGCTGGCCTGGCATGCGTGCGGACAGGGTTCAATCCTCAGCACCACATACAAACAAAGATGTTGTGTCTGCCGAAAACTAAAAAAAAAAAATATTAAAAATTTTTAAAAATCTCTATTTTTAAAATAAAGATCATATTGGAACTTGCCTACTTTATGGATTCTCTCTGAGGAAAATAAAAGAGAAACAGATATAGGTTACCGTTCCCCTAGACTGAGAAGATTTGATTCAAATATGAGCAGTCCTTTTGACTTCTTTGTATTAAAATAATAGCCTCTAAAAATAAGCACCATTTGTGATCAGTATGCCATTAAGGAAGTGTGATACTTGTCATAGGTCCTTTCAGAGGACATCTACTATCAGAAATTTTTGTTCACTTGTTATTACTTTTTTCTTTTTCTTTGATGGGGTCTCACGGTGTTGCTTAAGCGGGCCTCCAGCTCCTGATCCTTCTGTCTCAGCCTTCTTAGTAGCTGGCATCACAAGCATACACCACCATGCTTGGTGTTGAATTTTTTAAAGTACTTATTAAAGACTGATTTTTGAGGTGATATAGAAAGAAATAATACCTTATATTACATAGTAAGGGATAGTCATTTTAAGAATCATTTAAAGTTTAAAGTTTACCATTTAAAGTTTTTTTATCCTCCATTTAAAGTTGTCAAAATGAAAATTATTCATGAAGACATTCACACTCCTAAATGGAGAGAAAAAGGTGGGGATTACAGGGGTTTTCAAGTAGCAAGAGAAGGTGTTTAAATGCTATATCATTGTTTTTGGACCACATTGATGATTTGTTAGTATTTCAAAACTTTGGAAAAAAAAATATGAAAGTTGGAAGATAACCCTAAAACAGAAGAAACTATTGTTCCTTTGCTAGCTTCACATTCCTCCTGTTTAGTGATGAGCTCTTAATATAATTTAAAAGGCCTGGTAATTTGCCCAAGACCATCCCACTGAATTTCACTTCTAGTCAGTTAGGAGCTACTGTTCATCAGACCAGAGCCCATGATCTCAACCTGCACATGTCCCCAGTCATACCTCATTAGTACAAAGTCTGAATTTTGTATGTTGATCATATTTTCAAAGTTATGATTAATTATATCACCAAAATTTATTTATAATAACCCATTTCCCCTCAAAAAGTTCAGGACTTTTTATGCTCTTAAAAGTTTTTGTCAGGCCATTCCATATGGAAAGTTTCTAAGCTCTTTTTTTTTTTTTTTTAAGAGAGAGGGAGAGAGAGAATTTTAACATTTATTTTTTAGTATTTGGCAGACACAACATCTTTGTATGTGGTGCTGAGGATCAAACCCGGGCCGCACGCATGCCAGGCGAGCGCGCTATCGCTTGAGCCATATCCCCAGCCCAGTTTCTGAGCTCTTCAAAGACATGTCATGGGGGCTGGAATTTTGGCTTAGTGGTAGAGAGCTTGCCTAGCATGTGTGAGGCACTGGGTTTGATTCTCAGCACCACATACAAATAAAATAAAATAAAGGTCCATTGACAACTAAAAAATATTAAAACAAAACAAACAAAAGACGTGTCATGATAGGATTAGTAACTGCTGCAATGATTTTTTTGTTTTGTTTTGGTTTTCTGTTGTGTTGTTCTTCTTAGTTACACATGACAGTAGAATGTATTTTGACATACTGTATGTACATATATATACATGGAGTATAACTTCCCATTCTTGTGGTTGTACAGAATATGGAGTCACCCTGGTCGTATATTCATTTATGAACATAGGAAAGTTATGTCCAGTTTCATTCTACTGTCCTTACTCTTCTCACTCGCCCCTGCTTCCCTTCATTTTCCTTTGTCTAATCCAAAGAATTTATGTCCCTCCCCCACCCCCATTGTGTGTTAGCATCTGCATATCAGAGAGAACATTCAGCCTTTGGTTTTTTGGGATTGGCTTATTTCACTTAGCATGATAGTCTCCAGTTCCATCCATTTGCCAGCAAATGCCAGAATTCCATTCTTCTTTATAACTGAGTAATATTATATTGTATATATTTACCACTTTTTTTTTTAATCCATTTATATGTTGAAGAGCACCTAGGTTAGTTCCATAGCTTAGCTGTCATGGATTGAGCTGCTATAAACATTTATGTCTGCCATAATAATTTGACATTCTATCTGAATAACATTAGTACCCCATCTCTCACCCTGCACAAAACTCAGCTCAAAGTGGACCGAGGACCTAGGCATTAGTCCAGAGACCCTGCACCTACTAGAAGAAGTGGTAGGCCCAAATCTCCTTCATGATGGCTTAGGAACCAAATTCCTCAATAAGACTCCTAAAGCACAAGAAGTAAAATCAAGAATCAATAAATGGGATTGTATCAAACTAAAAAGCTTCTTCACAGCAAAGGGAAATAATCAAGAACATGAAGAGAGAGCCTGAAGAATGGGAAAAAAATCTTATGCACTTGCACCTCAGAGCATTACTCTCCAGGATATATAAAGAACTCAAAAAACTTAACACCAAAAAGCAAACAACCCAATCAATAAGTGGGCAAAGGCTGGGGCTGGGAATGTGGCTCAGAGGTAGAGTGCCCGCCTAGCACGGGTGGGACCTGGGTTCCATTCTCAGCACCACATAAAAATAAAGACATTGTGTTGTGTCCATCTATACCCCTCCCTCCCTCCCTCCCTCTCCCCCACTTTATTTTTTATTTATTTATTTATTTATTTATTTTTCAGTTTTTGGCGGACACAACATCTTTGTTTGTATGTGGTGATGGGGATCGAACCCAGGCCGCACGCATGCCAGGCGAGCACGCTATCGCTTGAGCCACATCCCCAGCCCCCCCACACTTTATTTTTTATTTTTTTTTAGAGAGGGAATTTTTTTTAAAATATTTATTTTTTTAGTTTTCGGCGGACACAATATCTTTGTTTGTATGTGGTGTTGAGGATCGAACTCGGGCCGCACACATGCCAGACGAGCGCGCTACCGCTTGAGCCACATCCCCAGCCCTCTCCCCCACTTTAAAAAAAATGTTTTAGGGGCTGGGATTGTGGCTCAGTGGTAGAATGTTCGCCTAACATGTGTGAGGCCGTGGGTTTGATCCTCAGCACCACATTAAAAGTAAACAAATAAAATAAAGATATTGTGTCCAACGACAACTAAAAACATAATTTAAAAAAAATTTTTAAAGATAATTAAAAATAAAAAATAAATGGGCAAAGGAACTGAACGGATACTTCACAGAAGAAGAAATACAGATGGTCAAGAAATATATGAAAAAATATTCAACGTCATTAGCAATTAGAGAAATGAAAATTAAAACTACACTGAGAATTTATCTCCAGTCAAAATCACAGTTATTGGGCTGGGGATATTGCTCAGTTGGTAGAGTGCTTGCCTCACATGCACAAGGCCATGAGTTCAATCCCCAGTACCACACACACACAAAAAAAATCACAGTTATCAAGAATACAAGTCACAATAAATGTTGGTGTGGATGTGGGGAAAAAGTACACTCATACCTTACTGCTGGGACTGCAAATTTATAAAACTACTCTGTAAAGCAGTATAGAGAGTCCTCAGAAAACCTGGAACGGAACCATCATTTGACCTAGTTATCCCACTCCTCAGCATATGCCGAAAGGACTAAAATCAGCATACTACAGTGACACAGCCATGTCAATATTCATAGCAGCTCAGTTCACAATAGCTAAGTTATAGAACCAACCTAGGTGCCCTTCAATAGAAGAACTGATAAAGAAAATGTCGTATGTACACACAACAGAATATTACTCAGTCATACAGAATGAAATTATGGCATTTGCCATTGAATGGATGGAACTGGAGGCTATCATGTTAAAGTGAAATAAACCAGTCCCAAAAAACCAAAGGTCAGTGTTAACTCACAATGGGGAAGGATCACATTGGGAGGGTGTGGAGGGAGAAGTGGAGGTTCACAGGATTGGGACTAGATAGAGGAATGCGGGGAAGGGTGTCGAGATGGGGATGGGAAAGATAGTGGAATGAATTGGATGTAACTTTTCTATGTTCATGTATGAATATATGATCAGTGTAATTCTACATCCTGTACAACCACAGAATGGAAAGTTGTCCTCGACATATGTAAGATATATCAAAGTACATTCAAGCCAAGTGCAGTGGCACACACCTGTAATCTCAGTGGATCAGGAGACTGAGACAGGAGAATCACTAGTTCAAAGCCAGCCTCCGCAGAAGCAAGGTGCTAAGCAACTCAGTGAGACCCTGTCTCTAAATAAAATACAAAATAGGGCTGGGAATGTGGTTCAGTTCAGTGCCCTTGAGTTCAATCCCAAATACCCAAACCAAAAAAAAAAAAAAAAAAAATCTATTGTCATGTATAACTAAAAAGAACAAATAAAAATAACTTTGAAATAGTATGTTTATGGTTAAAATGCATTTAGAAAAAAAATTTATGTAGCTGGGTATAGAGGTATATACCTGGAATCCCTGGTACTCAGGAGTTTGAGACAGAAGGGTCTCAAGTTCAAGGTTAGCCTGGGCAACATAGTAAAACCCTTGTCTCAAAACAAGAAAACCAACATCAAAAAGATATTAATGTAATTGTGTGTTGAATTTGATTTTTTAATGGAGTTGTTATGGAACAAATTGAAAAGATATTCTTGCTGTCCTTGTTTTTTATAATAGTTGAAATTTTCACCTATATATAAGACGAGTTTAATTGATTTGAGTTCACAGTTTAAGATTAACTTAAGATAAAGTAAAAAGACTGAATATTCTTTAATTTTTTTTAACAGAATGAGATTGTTACCGAGTAATAACA
Organism: Marmota marmota marmota; assembly: GCF_001458135.2. Classification (NCBI taxonomy): domain Eukaryota; kingdom Metazoa; phylum Chordata; class Mammalia; order Rodentia; family Sciuridae; genus Marmota; species Marmota marmota. The sequence goes on from NW_025999853.1 coordinate 15,608,510, forward strand.
TTTTTCTTTTCTCTCTTTTTTTAAGCTCTTAACAGATAATTCTTCCCCAGACCAGGGACCAAATAAGGTTTTTGATCTTTGTGTAGTATGTGGAGACAAAGCTTCAGGTAACATTAAAAATTACCTATATGTATTGTTTTGTTAAAATACATACTATCTTCTAAAAATAAAAACAAAAATAGTTCTGGGTATGTGACCCAGTGTTACAGTGCTTGCCTAGCATGTGTGAGGCCCTGAATTCATCCCCAGCACTGCAAAAAAGAAAAAGAAATGTGTCATTTTTATAGTGACATATGACTTTATGTGATTATTCCCCCACTATTGGTGATTGAACCTAGGGTTTCCCACATACCAAACGAACACTCTACCACTGAGTTACATCCTCAGTCCTTTTTAAATTTTATTTTGAGACAGAGTCTCACAGAGTTGCCAAGGCTGGCTTTAAACTTGTGATCCTCCTCTCTCAGCCTCTCGGGTAGCTGGTATTATAGGTATGCACCACTGCACCCTGCTCAAAATGTAGCTAATTTTTCCCCAGAGCTTTTCTTTCACCTTCTACTTCAGTGCAGTTCGATTTGTAGTGATATCAAATGATTATTTCAATGAATCATGGAAAGTTTCACTTTAAGTGTACACGTAGACATTTTTGAAAGTTAAAATTGGAGGATTTGTCAAAGGAATCACTTTATTATTTTTTTTCAGTGTATTATTTTAAAATAAGATGTGATTTTTAGTAATATATTACGTCAGTTGTCAACTTCTGGGAATACAAAGTAATTTGAATTATTGAAGTGAAAAAAGCTTTGGGGAATCTTTATTCGGTGTTCTGTGTAACTGAGAAGATTGTTCTCAAAGCTTATTACTGGTACTTGGAGTTAAGTCACTTTCATTCTGATCATTATTATTTCATGCCAGAAATATACTCATATCTGCTCATACATATTCACAGATGCCAGTGGTATACAATTCAAGAGTTTTAAGTTTGTTACTCTTTTCTAAAACTTCTTTATGAAAATCTCCATTAGAACTTTTCCCAGAGTATGTTCAGTTTGTTAGTAAGTATGCAAAAGAAATTATCACGGGATAATCAAAATGTAACAGATTTCTTCAGAAATTTCAAAAGTGAAACTTATGAGTAGAGATGATTATATTTCAAATACTAGACTACATTTCATCTTCCTTTCTGGTGTATATTGTATTCAGATTAAAGTATATAATAAAATAGTTAATAAGTGATCTTATAAATGAAAGCTTTCGGGTTGGGGATGTGGCTCAGCTGTAGAGCACTTGCCTAGCATGTTCAGGCCCTGGGTTCAATCCTCAGCACCACATAAAAAATAATAAAGGTATTTTGTCCAACTACAACTAAAAAATAAATATTAAAAAAAAAAAAGAAAAACTTTGTATGTTAGAAAAGGGGATTATGTTTTGAGTCCCCCCCCCCCCCCTTATATCAAAGAAGACATTCGGCATTTGTTTTTTAGGGATTGGCTAACTTCACTTAGCATAATCTGCTCTAATGCCATCTATTTCCTTGCAAATGATTTTGTTATTTTTTAGTGCTGAGTAATATTCCATTGTGTATAAATGCCACATTTTTTTTTATCTATTCATCTATTGAAGGGCATCTAGGTTGGTTCCACAGTCTAGCTATTGTGAATTGTGCTACTATGAACATTGATTAGCTGTGTCCCTGTAGTATGCTCTTTCTAGGTCTTTTGGGTATAGTCCGAGAAGGGGAATAGCTGGGTCAAATGGTGGTTCCATTCCCAGCTTTCAGAGGAATCTCCATACTGCTTTCCAAATTGGCTGCACCAATTTGCAGTCCCACCAGCAATGTACAAGTGTACCTTTTTCCCCACATCCTCGCCAGCACTTGTTATTGTTTGACTTCATAATGGCTGCCATTCTTACTGGAGGGAGATGGTATCTTAGAGTGGTTTTAATTTGCATTTCTCTGATTGCTGGAGATGGTGAGCATTTTTTCCTGTAATTGTTGATTGATTTTATATCCTCCTCTGAGAAGTGTCTGTTCAGATCCTTGGCCCATTTGTTGATTGGGTTATTTGTTTTCTTGTTGTTTAATTTTTGAGTTCTTTGTATTCTCTGGAGATTAGAGCTCTATCTGAAGTGTGAGGGGTAAAAATTTGTTCCTAGGATGTAGGCTCCCTATTTACCTCACTTATTATTTCTCTTGCTGAGAAAAAACTTTTTAGTTTGAATACGTCCCATTTGTTGATTCTTGATTTTAACTCTTGTGCTATAGGTGTCCTATTAAGGAATTTAAAGAAGATTACCACTAAACAAGGAAGAGAGGTGGGAGGGAATGGGAGAACGGAATTGCATGGAAAATGGAAGGAGACCCTCATCACTATATAAAATTACATATATGATGGTGTGAGGAGGAAGAAAAAAAAGAGAAATGTGTCACAGTAGATTGGGTAGAGGGAGGGGAGGGGAGGGGGGATAGGGAGGGCAGCACAATACAACAGACACTAGTATTGCTGTACGTATAAACGTGGCTGTATAACCAATGTGATCCTGCAATCTGTACACGTGGAAAAATAAGAATTTATACCCCATTTGAATCAAATGTATGATATGTCAAGATCATTGTATTGTCTTGAGCAACTAATAAAAAAAAAAAGAAAAGGGGATTATAGGTGATTGCTCTTTCCCAAATTTTCTTTAACATTGTTGAGCTTACATTATAAAATTAAAATTTTCATATTTTTTATAATTTATCACAAAGTATAATTATTTCATTCTGTTTAATAGTTCCTAAAAAAATTTTGCACGTCAGAATCAATAATCTTAGTTTTATCGAATTTATTATTTAAAAGGAAGAAATGCGTTTATTTCATTTCTGTTCTAAAATATGTGACTTTTATGTTGTCTTAACATTTTATCTCTAGGGCGTCATTATGGAGCAGTAACTTGTGAAGGCTGCAAAGGATTTTTTAAAAGAAGCATCCGAAAAAACTTAGTATATTCATGTCGAGGATCAAAGGACTGTATTATCAATAAACACCATCGAAACCGCTGTCAATACTGCAGGTTACAGAGATGTATTGCGTTTGGAATGAAACAAGACTGTATGTATTAGCTTTAAAGGAGAAAATACTTTTAAGAATTCCAGGAAACTAGAATTATATTCAAATTAACACATTAAAAATGTCAAATATATATACCTTTTCATTTCAGTTTTCCAACTCGGAATATAAGAATATGTACATATGTGTATTATTCAACAAACATTTTTTGACTGTTAATATATCTAGTATATATTTGTAATTTGAAGTTGGCACCCAAAAAAATATGACTAACTAGATTCGAGTTTACTTTTTTTTTTTTCCCCTAACAGTGCCTGGGGATCAGACCCAAAACCTCACATGTGCTAGGCAAGCACTTTACCTCTCTAAGCTATAAACCCCAGTTTGCTTTTTGATTAAACTACTAAAAAGTGACTTAATAAGATAATGATAATGGCTAATAAAAGCTCTCAGAATACAAACACTACACTTAGCATATATATTAATTTCCTCTCAGGGCAGTTCTCTACAGAAGATACTATTGTTATCCATTTTACATTTTACTAGACAGATGTTGAAAAACTTATCCAAGGTATACAACTAATAAGGAGCACAACTTGGCTTTGAATGCTGGCAATTGTTTTTTAATTTTTTTGAATGCTGGCAATTTGTCTGCCAGAAAATGTGCAGTTCACAACCATACTACTTTATCTAGTAAGTAATATGAAATAAAATTCTTATAAGTACTATGTATACCTACGTGAATTTAATATATGTTACAGTATATATATTATAAATAAAGACCAGACAGTTGAAATATTTGTAAAAAAAAAAAAAAATCTCCTTGCCCTTAGCTTAAAAAAGATCCATCTTAGACTTTTCTGTGTTTATTAGTATAATTTTTAATTGGTCACATTTTATTTCATTTTTTTGTTTAAACTCATAGATACATGAGGGATTCATAACTTTGTGTCAGTGAGCTTTTAAAAAATAAAAATTCCTCCGTATTTCTACCACAGGAGTGGAGGAGAGACAGGAAACTGAGAGATACAACTGGTTTATTTTACAAATATGAAGCAATTTTTAAAAATTTGCTTGTATTTTAAGTATTGATGGTTATCTGTCGAATTCAGTGTAGTGGCCTTGTCTTCCATTATTAGCAAGATTGTTGACCTAGAGCTTACATTTATAATAGGCATGAATTCTGTATTATGATATAATCAATCCGTTTTTATAGCTGTTCAGTGTGAAAGAAAACCCATTGAAGTATCCCGAGAAAAATCTTCTAACTGTGCTGCTTCAACAGAGAAAATCTATATCCGAAAAGACCTTCGAAGCCCATTAGCTGCAACTCCAACTTTTGTAACAGATAGTGAAACTGCAAGGTATAGTAAAACAAACATTAAGTAGTTAGTTATTTTTTTTTCCCAGTGATACTGAGACATAAACTTATTTGTTACAGGTCAACAGGACTGTTGGATTCAGGAATGTTTGTGAATATTCATCAGTCTGGAATAAAAACTGAGTCAACTGTGCTGATGACACCAGATAAGGTGTGTTTAGGGCAATTTAAAGCTAAATTTTTAAAATATAATAATTCCTTTAAGAAAGGAAGAGAACTAACTTTTGTTTAATTACTATCTGCCCAGACACTGTGCTTTACTATTTGTCTTTGTATTAAGTGGTTATAACAATGTTGTATATTAAGTTTCTCTTACAAACAGGCCCAAAGGACTCAGATTGTAACTGAGAAGAGAGTATGCTATGCCCAGGCTTCAATCACCAGCACAAAAACTTGAGAATCTAGCTGTATAAGTTGTTTCATGGAAGGAGAATACATGTGTCTTTAAGTTTTAGCTGAAAATTATAATACTTAAAAGTTACAACTGTTTACTCATATATAAGAAGGCTGTTTGGAGCAGTGGCTGTAAGCATGGAGTGCAGTCATATAGACTTGACTTCCTGTCCCGCCTCTGCTTTTTACTGCCTGATTTTAAAGGATCATTCTTTTGTTGATGATAGAGGGATGGTGATTCCTGTGTGACAGGGTTGTTATGAAGATTAAGTAAAATACACATGGAAGTAGTAGTCATGTAATTGATATTTATTAAATAATTATCTGCCTACTGATTAATTTGAGGAGAGCACAGAAATTGTTTGTTTTGCTATACATTCACCAAAATCAACTTCATTCACATAGAGAATCAATAGAACAAATGAAACAACAGAAACACAGTTATTATTTTAGGATTAAGAACAGTATGAGGGGCCTGGGGTTGTGGCTCAGTGGTAGAGCGCTTGCTTCACGTGTGTGAGATCCTGGGTTTGATCCTCAGCACCACATAAAAATAAATCAGTGAAATAAAGGCATGTGTCCAACTAAAAAATAAATATTTAAAAAAAAAAAAAGAACAGTATGAGGGGCTGGGATTGTAGCTCACCTACCGTGTGTGAGGCCCTGAGTTCCATCCACAGCACCACATTAAAATAAATAAATAAAATAAAGATATTGTGTCCAACTACAACTAAAAAATAAATATTAAAAACAGTATGAATAAAAACCATAAAGCAAAGTACTAATTGAAAAAATGTTATTAAAGGATCTTGCCAGTAGGCCATAGAAGGAGGTTTGGAAGTCCTCTCATTAGGTTTGATGGGATAATTTGAGCATTAAAGAAAGAATGTAACAAGAGGCTGGGGTTGTGGTTCAGCGGTAGAGTGCTCATCTAGCATGTGCGAGGCACTGGGTTTGATCCTCAGCACCACACAAAAATAAATAAATAAATAAATAAAGGTATTATGTTCAACTACAACTAATAGATTTTTTTAAAAAATAATGTAGCAAATTCAGATATCTAAAAATGTATTAATTGAAAATGATACGCAGGGGCTGGGGTCGTGGCTCAGTGGTAGAGCACTTGCCTAGCAAGTGTGAGGCACTGCGTTCAATCCTCAGCACCACATAAAAAAATAAAATAAAGATATTGTGTCCATCTACAACTAAAAAAATATTTAAAAAGCAAATGATACTCAGGAAAATCTGTCACCATTAGAAGTTGCTAAGGTATCAATTCATTGCTCTGAAAAATTGATGAAGGAAGAAAATGAAGCACTTAGTTATATTTACTAAGTGAAGAGTTAAGGGAAAAAATGTTTCTAATGAATTACAGCTAATGCATACAGGATATATTCTGTAGTTGTTAGCAAACATAAAAAATGAAGTCAAATGGGGGAAAGTGTATTGTGTAAGAAAAAGCCAACATCTTAACCCTGTATAAAGATTGTTCAACTCCAATAAAAAAAGAACATGGGATTGGGTGATTTTTTTTTTTTTTTTTTTTTAAAGGGAGTGGGGGTGTTTGAACCCAGAGGCTTAATCATGCCAGGCAAGCATTCATTTATCTTAGTGCACTTATAGCATTTTGTAATCTAGAATTGGACATTCAGATTTTAAAATAAATTGATGCCAATTTGCAGAATTTTAATACTTTTTTTTTTTTTTTTTTTTTTTTTTTTAGGCTGAATCATGTCAGGGAGATTTAAGTACATTGGCCAGTGTGGTTACCTCATTAGCAAATCTTGGAAAAACTAAAGATCTTTCTCAAAATAGTAATGAAATATCTATGATGGAAAGTTTAGGCAATGGTGATTCATCTTTGTGTGAATTTCAAGAAACACAGAGCAATGGTGATGTTTCAAGGTAAGTGTCTTTTTAAATGTTTTAGCATTTACTGGTATATATTTGTTTTAAACACTGTTGATTAAAGTTTCTATTAGACTTAGAAGTTTTAACTGAAAAACTGCATTTAATATAAAATGTTGAGCAAATTACATTCTAAATAATAAGCAATAAGTGAATACGATTAGAATGTATTCATAAAATTTAGGAATATTTTCCCTCTTGAGTAGTAATTTGCATCTGATATTTTAATTGCTAGATTTTATCTTCTGTTTATGTAAGCACAAAATATTTTCTTTCTAAACAGTCTTATTGATTCCACATACAATAATTTTTATTGATAAAAATAAATGTAAAAGACACCCAGTTGAATGAACTACACTTGAGGAAAATAATGCAGAATTCTGTTTTTTATTCTGTCAGTGTTAACGCTTAGGATTTAGAAACCAAATGTCTTCAAACTTTTCTTGTAGTTCTGTCACCTAAAATATTAAATATTGTTCTGGGCTGTAGCACAGTGGTAAAGCACTTGCCTAGCATGCCCAAGACCCTGGGTTCAAACGTTAGCACCAGAAAATAAATAAAATAAAATATTGATAAACTGCAATTGAATCACAATAAGTACTTTATTTAAAATGAGATTTTAAGGAGCTCTAGAAGGCATATCATTGAAAAATATGGGGTGTTACTTTGAATAATTATTTGCTAATAGTTTATTATTCTTATTTCAAATGCTTAACAGTTTTTACATTTACCTGTGTAACCAGATTTTAAATTATTCTCTGAATTTTCAAGTCCCAACTCTGTAAATAGAGCACAAGAATTCCCCCCCTAAGATTTTTTTTAGAAGAAACTTAATTCCTTGATATTACATTAATCTGATAATATAGTGTTTCATACCATACGTATAAAAGTTTAATTTGTTGAGTTTGAAGAGAATCATACAAGTCATTAAAATAAACTGTTGATATAGCAAATATCTATTTTCTAAAGTTGTGGAGGTTGTTTTGTTTTGTTTTGTGGTGCTGGGGAATTAAACCTGGGACCTCATGCATATAAGGCAAGCACTGTACCACTTAACCCCACATACCCAACCTATTTTCTAAAGAATATTTTAGGTCTTAAATCTTTGTGGGGAAGGGTGGACCTCCTGCATGCTAAGCAAATGTTCTATCACTGAACCACTAGGCTTAGGTCACAGTTCTAGAATTTTCTGTAGAATTTTTATTTTACTCTTGGAGATTGGTCAAGCTCACAGCTTCTGATGTCTCTTTTTAGGGCATTTGACACTCTTGCAAAAGCATTGAATCCTGGAGAGAGCACTGTAGAGGGAATGGAAGGAAGCGTACACCTAATTGCTGGAGATTCAAGCATAAATTACATCGAAAAAGAGGGGCCACTTCTCAGTGATTCACATGTAGCTTTCAGGGTATTTCTATATGTTTTTAAATTTTCTTATTGTGTTATTTGATTCTGATGTTCCTTTCAAAAAATGAAAGTGTGTTTGTTGTACTTTTAAACTAAAAAATATCCCTGGTTAGAATTCCAAAACTAAAACTAATGTATACATCTGGCTAGAAAAGATAATGGCTCAATAAAGCATCCTGTTATGATAGTAATTAGTGTGCTTAAGTCTTAAAAAGTTAGCTTTTACAGCTCTTTAACCATAATTGTTTTTTTATTTTGAAGTTTAAGCATTGGCTTTAATGATGTTTTAAGTGCACTGCTTTTTGTTCAATACCTGGCTACTACTACTTTGGTGTAAATCAATAACTAAGAACCAGATATTCTGTGGTACTACAAAGAACTCCATTTTTCTAATCACTCTAATTAACTTTTCAGTGTTGTTATAAGAAGGTATAAAATTTTAATAATATTAGTTTTTTTTAATGCTACTTAATTTTTAAAATTTTTTAGTTGTAGATGGACACAATACCTTTATTTTATTTATTTGTTATTACATGGTGCTGGGGATTGAACCAAGTGCCTCACACGTGCTAGACAAGAGCTCCACCACTGAGCTTCAACCCCAGCCCTAGCTTTTGGTTTTTAACCATTTTGGAGGAGACACATTTATTTTTTTGCCATAAATATATTCTTCAGAATGGAAACTATACACATAGAATACTAGAAACAATATATGTAGTAGACTAAAAAGTTACTTTTTAGTATTTGTTTTGTTTTCAAATGTTATTTGTTCCAGAGTTATAAATATGCTCACTATTGAGACCTCACTTTAAGAACCTATTATTTGGCGCTCCATCTTAACCACTCTGTATCTCTGCCAGCTGTGGCTGATGTTAGCAAGATGTATGTAAAGTGATTGAATATACATGGGAGGTTTTCCTTAGCAATCAATGCAGGGCCTAACTATTCTGTAATGCCTTAGGGTGATTGCTCATAATTTTATGGTAGATTATAACAAATTTCTTAGGAAAACTTGCACAGTTATTTATATAATAAGTGTATTACCAGTAGAAATAATGAACAGAAAATAAATATAACATTAGCCAAAACTGTGTATGATAATGTCTTTTTGTAAAATTCAGTTTGTAGAAACAGCTAGAGAAAACGCATTGTGACTTCAATAATGGCAGATTGCTATAATTTAATATAGTAAAATATATTAGTGAAGCCAATTTTCATATAAAATTTTACTAAAGAAAACTTTAGTAAAATTCAAAATGTTTTATCTGTACTATACAGGGCATTTTTAAAATATTTATTTTTTAGTGGACACAATATCTTTATTTTATATTTATGTGGTGCTGAGGATCAAACTCAAGTGCCTCAGGAATGCTAGGCAAGCACTCTACCACTGAGCCACAACCCCAGCCCCTATACAGGGCAATTTAATATGAATAATTAGTGTAATCTGCTGGGCAAGGTGGTGCACACCTATAATCCCAGCAGCTTGGGAGGCTGAGACAGGAGGATTTGGGAGTTCAAAGGCAGCCTCAGCAAAGCAAGGCACTAAGCAACTCAGTGAGACCCTGTCTTTAAATAAAATACAAAATAGGGCTGGGGCTGGGGTTCAGTGGTCGAGTGCCTCAAGTTTAATCCTCAGTTACCAACCCTCCAAAATTAGTATCATCCTAAAAAATTATGCTAGGTATAAACAAGGGTGGAGCAAGGCAGATTTTGATTATTTTTTTCTCAGTGTTGTTTTTATTCTAAATAGAAGATATTCTTTTGTTAGTTTTATTTTCTGCTCTTCTACTTAAATGGGAAGAAGGGCATAATGAGACAAATGCAGGAAGAGGACCCAGCGTGAGGAAAAAGGACAAAGGACTTGTTTAGAAAGAAGTTGTTCAACTTTTTTGTCTTTGATGTTGGTCCTCAAGATTTTTGCTCCCTTGAAATAAGAGTTTTAAACAGATGAATTGGAAAAACTAGAACTTTGTTTTTCTTTCTGGAATTGGCTTTTTTCCATTCTATCTTTGACTGTTATACCCCGTGTGTCCTCAGAGTTAGCACTGTGAAGCTTCTTTGCTGCTGAAAAGGACAGCTTGTTTTGATTATTATTTACAGTTCTGTTATGTCGAGAGTTTTATGTTTCCTTGATTTCTCTTGAAAAGTTCCTAGAGCCAGGTCATTTCATGGTTGGTTCTCTCATTGAAATTTACTGGTCATGACTTGAAGACTGACATCTGTAATGAGATAGCTCAGTTCTCTTATTTGCTAGGCTAAATTATAGCATGTTCTTCAATTTTTTTACAGCACATTTTCACATACATTTCTTCCCTTAAGTCTCACTACAGTCTTCTGGGGACATTTGAATTTTTATTCTCACTTGGTAGATGAAGAAAGATATTAAGAAATTTTTCAGCATCTTTTTCAAAATGACCTACATAGTCAAGAAAAATAGTCTAATAATAGAAATAGAATAATAAATAGAAAAATAGAATAATAGAAAAATAGTCTGATGAAACTGGAAGTTGAAAAATGTAGAATGATAATAATGTATAACAGTTTTATTAAACTCGAGTCTTGGGTATGATTTCATATACCTAGTTCACTTGATTGTGAAAATTTCTTTTAAGAATAATCAATATAGATAGTATTTCCATTTTAGAAATCAACTTATGAGACAAAAGATGATTTCCAAAGCTTTTCTTCTTTTGTGTGAGTTATCTCAATATTAGAATCACAGTGTTTTTAGTAACCAGTGTTTGCATCTTGGAAATCCTTGTCATTCTCCCCATGCCTTATTCCTATCCATACCATAACTGAAATTTAACCTTTCTGGTATTTTTGAGTTTGTCCCTTTCTGCTTATTCCTGTCACCATATTTTAGACCTTTTAAAATCTCCAGCTTGAACTATTAACAGTAATATCGTTTCCAGTCTGTCTTCTTCATCTTGTCCTGTGCATTGGTATTAGAGTGATACTTGCTTTTAAAAAAAAAAAAAAATCAATCTAATAATGCCACTTGGCTATTTGTAAGCCTTGAGCTGAGAGTGTAGCTCAGTGGTAGAGCCTCCACTTAGCATGTGGGAGGTCTTGGGTTTGATCCCTGGGCTGCCAATTTTTTTTTTTTTTTTTTTTTTGGATCAAACCCAGGGTCACTTAACCACTGAGCCCCAGCCCTTTAAGTTTTATTTTGAGACAGGGTCTCACTAAATCCTTAGGGCCTCACTGAGTTCCTCAGGTTGCTTACAAACTTGCAATTTTTCTGCCTCAGCATCTCAAATCACTGTGATTATACTGCATCTGGTGCCAGTTTTTTTATTAAACCAGGTATAGTGGCACACACCTGTAATCCCAGCAATGTGGGAGGCTGAGGCAGGAGATCCTCAAGTTTGAGACCACCCTGGGCAACTTATCAGACCCCATCTCAAGATTTAAAAACGTCTGGTGATATAGTTCAGTGGTAGAGCCTTGACCTGGCGTGTGCAAGGTTCTGTGTTCAATTCCTACTACAAAAAAATAATAATAATAATAAATTAATTTAAAAAATCAATAAAACTTTCAGTAGCTTCTCTTACCCATATGGAACTAAGTTCATTTTAGGGCCCTCCACATTCTGATCCAACTGCCCATTATTTCTCACACATGTATCATTTCCTAGCTTAGCCATTTTCATTTTATTCCTCTACTGAAATAGTAGCACAGGGATGCTTTCTGTAAATGGTTTTTGGATGAACAGTCTACATAGTCATATAAATAATTAATAAAGAGTTAAAAGGTAGAATCCATACCCTAACTAAAGTAACGTAAAGCCTACATCATGTATACTATTAGCAGAATTCCATACAGAAATAGTGTTAGAAGGATAATTGCAAAGGCAAGTGATAACCTCTAAAATAGATTGGTCAAGTTTAGGTCTTGTCTATACCCCTTAAAAAATCAGTTCAATTTATTAATTTTCTATAGTTTAGAAAATATGTATCATTCTGTTTTAAAAATAAAGATCCACAGACATTTTGGGGAAGCTTTAACAGCTTTGTAGTAGAAACTTCTATATATGTATAAAGAAAATGTTGTTTCTTCATCCAGATTAACTTTCTGATCATAACAGTAGAGGCATATTAAAGTCTGTAAAAGATAAATCATAAACATTTCCTCTTTTTCCAAAATAATATAGCATGATAGTTGTTTTTTTTTTTTTAATAATGAGCTTCTTTAGTGTATATAGCAAATTATTTCAACTTTTGTGGTTAAAACATGGGAAAGTTTTATATTATCACCACTGTTGTGGGAATTAAAGCCATTGTACCTAGTTTTTACATGTTGCAAGTATTTTATTTATTTAAAGGCCATTTAAAACTATTTAGTAAAGGGTATTTTTTTTATTGTTGTTTTGCTTTTTACTCATTCCTCCCCCATAAAACTAGAAATGTTTGGTAATTCCCCAAAATTTTCAGGCTTTTTTTCCCCTACTCACCTTGAGAAATTCTGAAATGGTATGATAGTTCTCAATTTTTAAATATATATGTTCATGTGTAGAGACAGTTGTCTTAAATGTTTAAGATGTTTAAGTTTGCTTGACGTGTTAAGAATTGTCTCATCAGGCTCAGTGGCTCACGCCTGTAATCCCAGCAGCTAAGGAGGCTGAGGCAGGAGGAATGAGAGTTCAAAGCCAGCCTCAGCAACACTGAGGTGCTAAGCAATTCAGTGAGACCCCATCTCTAAATAAATTACAAAATAGGGCTGGGGATGTGGCATGGTGGTCAAGTGCCCCTCCGAACCAAAAAAAAAAAAAAAAAAAGAATTGTCTCAGTTGTATTTTATTTCACTGCCTCAGTAAACATTATGAAACATTTCAAATTTTTTCTTCTTAGGTCTGAGCATGTAGCTCAGTGGTAGAGCATGTGCTTAATATGTGCAAAGAGTTGGATTCAGTTCCCAGAACCTCAAAAAAAAAAAATTATTTTTCTTTAGATAGGATTTCATCTATTAATCTTCCTGTTTTATTCCTTAACACCATTAATAATTAGGTAAACCATTTGTGGCTAATATTGAACAAAGACAGTTTTTTCTTTACATTTTTATCTAGCATTTCTAGAGAATTTTTACATCATTTTGATGTAAACTTTGATGTTTCACCAGGAAAACCTGGTGAAAGCTATACATACGTTCCCCAGAAAAATACATTTGTGCACATCTACTTACCCACCTCAGAGTTAGTCACTATTTCCTGTGTACTGTGCTTTCCTTTGTCTTTTCTATATACATATATATGTATGAACACTTAAATATTCTCTGTATTATAAATCAGATCATCAACATTCTGTTTTGTAATTTTTTCACTTAGATGTCTGCAAGATATTTTTTCTAGTTTTTGCATCTCAGTTTATATTTTTTAATACCTACGAGGTATTCTGTTCTGTAGTATGGATTATTCTTTTCCCTTGAGGAAATTTGGGGTTGTTGCCAGCATTTAGTTTCACCATTAGAAGTAGAGCTACAGAGAATATCTTTAGTTGGTCTTCAACTCCTGGGCTTATTTGATCCTTCTTCCTAAGCCTCCTGAGTAACTGCAACTAGAGTTGCACACCACGATGCCCGTGATATGTGCTTTTTTGTGTGTATGTGTGCATGAATTTTTCTGGAATAGAAATACAGACTGAGTATGAAATGCTTGGACCCAGAGTGTTTCAAATTTTGGCAATTTTTTTGGATTTTGGAATATTGACAGAGACCTTACTAGTTGTTCATTCCTAATATGAAAATCTACAGTGCTCCAAAATCCATAAATTCTTGATCTATGAAGTGTTTCAGATTTCTGATTTTTGGATTAAGATTACTTATGACCCACATTGGAGGCAGAATAATTTTTTAAATACTTTTTTATTTAGTATTTTTTTTTTTTTTTGATGGTGATACTGGGATTCAAACTCAGAACGTCAGGTATGCCAGGCTAGTGCTCTACCACTGAGTGACATCTCGAGACCCCCTTTTTTAAATAAGACTTTACAAAAATCCTGAGCTTTTTGAAAAATTGAAGGAATGGCAGTGTTGAGCCCAAATTCTCATGTTTTATTTATGCTGGATTCAAGTCACTGCAATGCCGTTTGTCTGGGAGTATGCTCTCCCCATTTGGCACCGGTATTTCTGCTTTACTTGTTAACTTTCCTACCTCTGTAAGCATTTGAATGTATTAACCCTGTAGTCTAAATGAAACAGGATTGCACGTGAATTTGTTTGTGTACTGTTAGTAGGGAAGGAGAAAAAAAAAAAACGCATTGATGAACCAAGATAGGAAGTAACACAACCAAATAATACCATGGTTGATATTTATTAAGTTAGATTCTGCTTTTCTGAATATTGCTTTGATAGAAACTGTGATCTCATTTATAAACCCTTTTGTTAACTTAAAATCCAGTAATTTGGATAATTTCAAGATTTTTATGAGCATATTAGATTCATATTGATGTGTTCTGTTTACATTCAAATTTTTCAAAAAAATGATAATTTAGAACTTTCAGTCATAAGATAATTTACCTAAATCCCTGTTCATACTAGCTCACCATGCCTTCTCCTATGCCTGAGTACCTGAATGTGCACTACATTGGGGAGTCTGCCTCCAGACTGCTGTTCTTATCAATGCACTGGGCACTTTCGATTCCTTCTTTCCAGGCACTAGGGTGAGTGTTTTGAAGTCCTTGAGTATAAATGTGATTTTGTAGCACAAATGTATATTAAGCAAAAACTTTTTATTTTGGGAGAATTTGCATTAAAGGAATAAAAACGTGTAACATTGTGACTTTTAAATTGTGTCATTTATATGACAAATTATGGCAGCTAACTAACAATTTCTCTATATTATTTTTATGTGGGAGAGTATCCGTATTTCATAGTTTACTGACCAAGTTAACAATTTTAGTTGGAATATAATAAGTATTAGAGTTGATAGATCATGGCTGGCATTGGTAATGGCCGCCTTTGGTTGTGTCAAGGACAGTGCAGCTGTAGGATTGCCCCAGGTTGTTTCTCCTCCCACCATCACTTGCAGTATTCATTTCAGCCATGTTATTGGGAGCTAAAGTTTGCTTACAAAGGTTATGTTTAAAAATAGAGATAATTATTTTTCTAATTGTGTGGTTCAGTAGAAAAAGAGAAAGAATGAAAATGTAAACCCCATAGTACAATTACAATGATTTAAAGAGTTGATCTTACCACTGAAGAGTACATCTGTATTCTAAACAGTTTACTTTCACATCCTTTCCATCTGTCTTTCCTTTTTTTAAAACGGATGTCTCTACTCATCCCGATAGACAGTATTTTGAGTGTAACTAAGAAACAACTGAAACATGAAAGTAAAAGACATATTTGAAACTGTAATTACTAATTAGTGTCAGACATATCTGTCAGTGTATTCAATCATGAATTAAGTAGTACAATTACATAGGCTAAAAACCTGATTTAGAGTGATAACTATTAAAATGCTGTTAGCTCCTTCTCTCAAAACACAGTGTAAAATTTTACACAATATCAGTTTATTATTTCCTTCCCCACCACCCCCAGTACTGGGGATTGAACTCAGGGCTTCAGGCAGTAAACTGTACCCCACCCCTTTTTTCTTCAGGCAGGATCTCACTAAATTGCACCAAATCTCACTGTATACTTATTATTTTTAAAGTAATAAACTATCCTGACACTGTGACACACATCTGTAATCCCAGCTACTCAAGAGGCGAGGCAACAGGATTGTAAATTTGAGGCCAGCCTAATCAATTTACGAGACCCTGTCTCTAAAGTAAAATAAAGGGCTGGGAATCTATTTCAGTGGTAGAGCAAGGTCCTTGTTTTCAATCCCTAGTACCTTAAAAAAAAAAAAAAAGTTCTTTAAGATCATAACTGGTATACTTAGGCCAGAAAAACAACCTGGTGTATTTTATTGTAATATGTCAACTAAGAAAGGAATTTGGGGTGTAATTTCAACTCCATGGATTAGTCATGACATCATTGATCTTCAGTGCTTCTTTTGAGTATGATTATCCTGTTGCAAATAATCCAGATGTTGGGGGGCAGCCCGAAGTTTCTGGTTATAAAATAATTTTAGTGTGATAATCACATTTCCCTGAGAGGTCTTTATTGAAAATCACTTTCAATGTAACAACCACAGGATTCTTTACGATTAGAATAATTACTAAGATAGCAGTCAAGACCATTAGGTGGTACATAAACTCTTATATCTTATTGCCTGTCTAGATATAGATCTTATGCTGACTTAATCAGATGGATAAGGACTAGATACTAATGATGGAAGAGTTTTATGTAGAAATAAAAACTTCTAAATCTAGGAACTGGCATGAGCTGCATTTTTATTGCTAGATACAGAAGTTGGCAAAAAAAGCAACAACATAATTTTATAGAGAGAAACAGATAAGCAGTTTGTTATTTGATGACTTAGTCGAAGAGGATAGTAGCTTTAAAATTTTTTTTAATTGTGTAGTTATTTGTATTTTCTAAAGATAATTTCTGTACTTAAAGGAATTCAGGGGTTTTTTTTTTAGTTCTTTCTTCATAATTCAAGTGAAGCTCTACATAGTCATAGGACATTCTGTTGAAGGGCAATGGGGGCACTATGCCTGATTTGCCTGGAGTACGTATGGCAGTAGTCCTTTCCACCTAGATTCTTTATATTATGTCACCAAAATTCCGAAACAAGGGGCTAGAGTTGTGGCTCAGAGGTAGAGCACTCACCTAGCATGCATGAAGCACTGGGTTTGATCCTCAGCACCACATAAAAATAAAATAAAGATTAAAAAAAATCTGAAAAACATTGTTTGCCACAGGAGACTATTAAGTAATTTAAGCAACCTTCCATGAAATGTTAATCCTGAAAGTTGAATCTTTTAAAATACCATAAACGATCCAATATACTGGTAACTTTGTGGGCTTATTGCCATATCATTGATTATTTTCCCCCAAGGACATGCCTTCAATTGAAATAGATGGTGCCAGGGAAAGAATAATGTGATGAGTTATTTGTGTAGATTACAAATCGTGGGGTATAGGTGATTTAGTCAACTTAATGCTTTTCTGAAGTGCTGGGAATTAAACTCAGGGCCTTGTTCATGGTGGGCAAGTGCTTTACCAGTGAGCTACAGTCCCAGCTCTAGTGCCTTTTTTTGCTATCATTATAACCTATATTGCTTTCTGAGTGCTTGAAGGTACCTTAACTTCATTTGCTACCCAGCTCCTTCTGTTTCTCAAAGGAAAGATGTTTTGGAAATAGGTAGTAGAATGTGACTACAATAGTCATTTGTTAATTTTTTTCTAACAGGAAAAAACAAAAACAGAAACTGATAGCCAATATGCCCTTACCATCCCAAAGTATTAGCTTTAAATAAGGTGTCTCTACTGAGAAATTTTACTTTCATAGTTTACCTGCTAACTTAGGTAAGGAATTATTATTATTTAAAAAAAAAAAAAAAGCATAGCCTTTAAACATCTGGGTTTAAATCCTGGTTCTAATTCCTCTGCAACTTACATGTTTTTGGACTGGGTTACTTTAAATGAGACTAATTTCCCCCACTTCTAGATTAGGAGCAGACACTTGCTTATGAGTTATGCACTTATGTGAGATAATGAATGTAAATTTAATCCTCTGCCTGCTACAAAGTACGAAGTGGTCATTTTTCTTCATACTTTTAGGAACCTTTTTAAAGGGGGTTCTTGTTTTTCTCTCCTAATGGAATGAACTTTTAAAAAACACTTAAACAACATAACTAGCTAGAGTACCAGGGGTTTGGGGGGTTTTGTTTTGACTCCAGATGCAGATAGAGAGCTTTCTGTAATTGATTTCTATTATTAACTCTTTGACTTTTCCTTTGAAAACGAAATTACCTGGTAATTTATTCCTTAATCACCAGTTTTATCTTATTTCTTTAGTAACAATTTTGATGTTTCTCATCTTCTGCAATGGTACTTATCAACCTTTTCTCTGAGCCTTCCCAATATTGTCAGGGTACTTTTTTCCTTTTTTTTTTTTTTAAAGTCATTCGGATATATTTCATGACAATAGTTAAATTAAACTACAAATTATAAGTAGGAACAAGGCTAGAAATAAAGAATAACAAATATTCTCAACTTTGTGAAAATTGAACACAGTTTTAAATAATTCACTGTTGATGTAATAAATCAGAAAATTTTTGTACAACATTACAGTCATATTGATAAACATAATAAAAATTGGATCTACCATCAAATTTATGTCCTGATTCCATATATTTTTAATTTTTATTCTTTTTAGTTATATGATAGTAGAAACCATTTTGATGTATTTATACAAGTTTGGAGTATGTCTTATTTTAATTAGGATCTGTCTTGTATATGTACACAATGGTGAGATTAACTGGTGTATTCATATATTCATACATGTTCAAGGTACTTTCTTATAAGGGTATAGCACAGGCCTCTATTATTTATTTCCTTTCCTGTGTTCACTAGGTAATTACCTTGTTTAGCTGTTTCCCATTTAAAATTTCAGAGTTAGTTAGAGGTCAAGGTGAAAATTGGTTCACTTTTAACATTTCCTCATGTTTAAAATAATACTGAAGTATAGAACTATCAAGTTAAGCCTCACTCTCCAGAGGTAACTAACCCCACTGTTAATAGTTTGATATCCTAGATTTTTTCTATGACACCTTTATTAAACCATCAGAACACACATTTACATAGCCTATTTTTTGCCTTGCTATATATATATATTTTGGACTTCTTCTTACGGCAGGACATGTAATTTACCCTGTTTTTCTTAATGGCTACCCACTATTCCTTTTTATGGGTTTATTATAAACTAACTTACTTGTATTTTGTTTGTAGACATTTAAGTTATTGCCAGTTTTCTTTGTTGTTATATCCAGTGCTATAATGCACATTTTTGCCTACCTGTGTATTATTTCTATAAAATAGATTCTTACAAGAAGAATTGCTAGGTGTAAGAAGGTGGACATTAGTATCTTTTATCTTTCTCTTTGATTTTACTTAAACTGGGATTGAAATTTTGAATCCTTTTCTATATATTAATTTTTTTTAATGTTTATTTTTTAGTTTTCAGCGAACACATCTTTGTTTTGTATGTGGTGCTGAGGATCGAATTCGGGCCGCACGCGTGCCAGGTGCACGTGCTACTGCTTGAGCCACATCCCCAGCCCTATATATTAATTTTTTAAATAGGGGTTTTCTTTGTATTTAAACTTTCAAACTTATTTTAATAGCCAATTTCTTGTGATATATAATCCTTCTGAAGTATTGACTTAGAGATCAACCTGGAGTTAAAAATCTCACCTGAATAATTCCTGATCAGAAAAAATTACTTTTTTAAGTTTGCAGTATTAGCCTTTGTATTGAGTGTGTGTGTGTGTGTGTGTGTGTGTGTGTGATTTATATATATATATATACTTTTTTTTTTTTTTTTTGCAGAGGATTGGTACATCCCCTGCCCTATTTTTTGCTTGCTTGCTTGCTTATTTATTTATTTATTTGCAGTTGTAGATGGACAGAATGTCTTTATTTGTTTATATGGTGCTGAGGATCAAAACCAGTGCCTCACACATGCTAGGCAAGTACTCTGCCATTGAGCTACAACCCCAGCCCTATTTTGTGTTTTATTTAGAGACAGGGTCTCACACATGCAAGGCGAGCGTTCTCTTGAGGCTGTTTTTGAACTTGCAATCCTCCTGTCTCAGCCTCCTGAGCCACTGGGATTACAGGCATGTGCCACCGCACCTGGCCTATTCTATTTTTTAACAAAATGTAATGTAACAAAGAAAGCTATGATTCTTAATGATTTTTGTTGAACATACTGATGATCTTAATTTAAGAAGGAAAAAAAGTAAGTACCATTCATTAGGATGCACATATTTCTGATTAGGATGTTCTTACCAACTGAGAACTCTTTGGACAAAGGAAACCAATCTTATAATTTCATTATCTTAAAATAAAATTTATAGGTTTGGTTTAAAGATTGCTTGATTGTAGAAGGACCCATACCCCACAGGTTTTCTAACTGTCTTTTCTAAGTCTTAACTTCTACCTGCTGTATGTCCCCCAAAATCAGAAAACGTGTTGAATTCCTTCTGTATGCCATGTACTGTGCTGTTCACTGAGATTGAGAAACACAAGAGAACATTGCCTTCAGTGAGGATTTATGTAATATGGGAGACAGACTTAAAACAATAAATTAGGATACCATGAACTATGAACATATAGTTAGCACCAGGGAAGGGAGAGGAATGTTGCAAGAGAATGTCTCTTCAAGAAAGTCAACTTTGAAATATGTTAAGGGTCAAATAACCCTATTAACCAGGAAAACAACGCAGGGAAGAACATTTCTTTTTTTCTTTTTTTTAATTTATATATGATAGCGGAATGCATTACAATTCTTTTTTTTATCTTTTTTTTTTTAGAGAGAGAATTTTTTAATATTTAACATATTTTTTAGTTTTCGGTGGACAGAACATCTTTGTTTGTATGTGGTGTTGAGGATCGAACCTGGGCCGAACACATGCTACCGTTTGAGCCACATCCCCAGCCCTACAATTCTTATTACACATATAGAGCACAATTTTTCATATCTCTGGTTGTATACAAAGTATATTTACACCATTCGTGTCTTCATACATGTACTTTGGGTAATAATCATCATGACATTTCACCATCATTCATAACTCCGTGTCCCCTCCCTTCCCCTCCAACCCCTCTGCCCAATCTAAAGTTCGTCTGTTCCTCCCATGTTCCCTCTCCCTATCCCACAATGAATCAACCTCCTTGAATCAAAGAAAACATTCAGTGCAGGGAAGAACATTTCAAGAAGACCACTTTTAAGTAATTCACTCAACACTGTTTTTTCTTCTGTCCTAGGAATTGAACCCAGGTGCACTCTACCACTGAGCTACATCCTCAGACCTTTATGTTCTTTTATTTTGAGACAGCATCTTGTTAAGTTGCTCAGGTAGATCTTGAACTTAGAAAGCTGAGGCAGGAAAATCCTGAATAGCTGAGATTGCAAGTGAGTGCCCACCATATCCAGCCCACACAACACTTTTTATTGAACACCTATTATACACTTGTTATCATCATGGCATCTGCATTTATTTTTTTCTTCTTCCTGGAATATTATTCTCATAGATATTGCTTGTGTGCATGCATGTATGTGTGCATCAAACCTATGGCCTCACACATGCTAGGCAAGCACTCTACCACCAAGTTACATCCCCAGCCCCATATTTTTAAAAAATTTCTCTGCCATCTTTCTCAAAATTACTGAAATTTCACTGCCTCAGCAATGGCTCAGAGAGAATTTTAATATTTATTTTTTAGTTCTCGGCAGACACAAGATCTTTGTTTGTATGTGGTGCTGAGGATCGAACCCGGGCCGCACACATGCCAGGCGAGCGCACTACCACTTGAGCCACATCCCCAGCCCAGCAATGGCTTCTTTAACCACCTTAGCTAAACCTTGTCATTTTCTTATGTATCAAACTACTTTATAGCAATGTAGAATTGTCACTACCTGAAACTTACTATGTGTATAATCACACACATATATATAGTATTTATATAGAGCGTTTGAAATTATACTTCTGTAGTGTTTCCCTTCTTTTTCATGAAGGCATACGTAATATATCTTGTTAACTGCTAGTTCTCCAATGCCTCAGAGAGAACTTAGCATGTTATGATCTGTTTCTCAATATAGTCATATTTTTTAATTGATGCATTGTAATTACACACATTTATGGGGTGCATTGTGACATTTTATTACACTTATAATCAGTTGATCATGGTAACTGTCATATCTGTCACCTTAGATACATATCATTTCTTTGTGTTAGGAACATTCAAAATCCTCTCTACTAGCTGTTTTGAAATATTCAATTATTATCCACCATAGTTATACTATTGCACTACAGAACATTAGATTGCTCAGGTAGATCTTGAACTTGGGATTTTCCTGCCTCAGCTTTCTGAATAACTGAGATTGCAAGTATTGATTTATACTTTTGTTTTTAATAGCTGCACCCCTGCACCCCTGAGACCATTAACCTTCCTTCATCACTTCCTTCCTCATACCCCCTCCAGGATCTGGTCACCACTATTCTATACTTCTTTGAGGTCAACTTTTAGCTTCTGTATATAAGTGAGAACATGCACCTCTTTATAATTTTAAGCATGATTAGTACGTACAGTGTCTCTGCATTTTAGAAAGTTATGCAGCCTGAGACCTGGGGAGCTTACTTGTCTAATTTCAAATGGATAACTGATTTTTTAAACCATAGTGCTTTGTACTTCTAAATACTTTTTCTATTTTCTTATGCTGTGAAGAGAGTTCTTATTCAGAAATTCAGGAAAGGCCTTTGGCTTTTTGTGTTATTCATAGTAAAATTGTGGGTATCTCCTTCACAGGGATACTAATGTCTCTTCTGAATTATAGAATGAATCATTTCTCCACCAAATTTATTGCTTTCCTACTGCCAAATAATTCAGTTACCTCTTTATAAATTTAAAGGAAAAGAAAGCCAGGCTAGGGATATAGCTCAGTTGGTAGAGTGCTTGCCTTGTATGCATAAGGCCCTGGACTTAATCCCCAGCAACACACACAAACACAAAAGGCTAATTGATATATATACACATACACACATGCTTTTTTCAGTGGGGAGGGTACTCTGAATTTAACTCAGGGGGTACTTTACCACTGAGTTACATCCCAATCCTTTTTATTTTTATTGCTGAGGCCCTTGCTGACTTGCTGAGACTGGCCAAAAACTTCTGTTCCTCCTGTCTTATTTTAAGTTTATAATATTACTTTTAATTATTCTTAGAAACTAACTGATAATGAGCTAATATTTAAATTCTAAGCACTTTTCATCAGTTGCCCTCAGCTATGCAAAACAGAATTGATAAATCCTTGCTCAGTTGGTGTTTCTAAGTAATTTTAGTTCAGTAATATTTTTAAGTACATGGATTAGTTTTGAAGTTTATAAAATTTATTTTAATATTTGATTTATACTTTTGTTTTTGTTTTTTAATAGGCAAGAAAACAGCATATCATTGGTAAAAGCTTACTGGAATGAACTTTTTACTCTTGGCCTTGCCCAGTGCTGGCAAGTGATGAATGTAGCAACTATATTAGCAACATTTGTCAATTGTCTTCACAGTAGCCTTCAACAAGGTAAAAAGCACCTTATTTATTACCTTTCCAGGATATCGAAGGAGGCATCCATTTTTATAGAAGGTTATGACTAAAGTTAGATATCCTGATGATTATATTAATGTTTTAGGTATCTACCCTTTTAATGCAATTTTTATATTTTCTTTTTTAAATATTTATTTTTTTAGTTGTAGTTGGACACAATACCTTTATTTATTTATTTATTTTTACGTGGTGCTGAGGATCGAACCCAGGGCCTTGCGCGTGCTAGGCAAGTGCTCTATTGCTCAGCCCCACAATTTTTACATTTTAGATAAGATTTATTAATCATCTGAAAATACTGTTAAATGAGAGTGCAGCAAAATTGAAAACTAGGATATTTAAGTCTGGCAGGCTATCCTAGTCCGTTTCCTGTTGCTGAAGCAGAATGCCTGAATTGGAGTTATTTGTAAGAAAGAGGTTTATTTTGGCTCATGATTCTGGAGGTAGAACAAGCTGGCACTGCCATCTGCTCCTCTTCTTGTAAGGGCCTCATAGTAGAAAAGCAGAAGGGCAGGCAGGTACCTTTAGGAAAGAAGAGAGCACATGGCTAGTGAGGAAGCCAGAGAAAGTCAAGGAAGCCAGACTTGATTTTATAACAACCTGCTCTCCAAAGAATGAATCTCAGTCTTGAGGAAGACATTAATCCTTAAAAAGCCTTACCTCCTAACACCCCTACATTGGCACCCAAGTTGCAACATAATGGGACAGATCACATCCATAACATAGCCCAGACTATTTTTGACCAGACCCTATGTATTTTTATAGTACAGTACAGAATCCAAAAAGCTAATGTAGAGGTGCTCAAATCTCTAAAATATATATTTCCCAATTTTAAAACTGCTTTGCTTCATTATAGCCCTTTGATTCCCAGTATAGGCTGGTTTCATACCAGTTCAACAGAGTATATTCTCTCATGTGCACAAAGGAAGAGTCATGGAACAACTTTTACTTTCTTTTTCCTTTGCTAGATGCCAAGGTGATTACAATTGTCATTCATTTCAGGAGACAGGCAATAACTGGTTTATAAAGTACTTAACTTTAGAATGGCTTATCACTATAACCAGGAGGGTGTTTCAGCCTTTTGAGCTCAGGAATGCTTTTTACATTGGGGACTACTTTTTAGTTCCTTACTATATTCTGGTTTTCATTATTTTACATTATCTTTATTTTTTTTTAATATTTACTTTTTAGTTGTAGTAGGATACAATACCTTTATTTCACTTATTTATTTTTATGTGGTGCTGAGGATCGAACCCAGGGTCAGGCACGTGTGAGGGGAGTGCTCTACCTCTGAGCCACAACCCCAGCCCTTACATTATCTTTAAATCATCTGCTTTCTCCTCATATTTAAGAGCAGAGAAATCACCTTAAAAATCTCATTTTCAGTAGATCTATTAGAAGGCAGTACCACATTTCCATCTTATTTATACACTTCTATTCCTAATTCTTTTCTTGTATACTTGTAGTTTGCCACATACCACCTACCTTCAGAAGGGCTATGGTTGACTAATTACTAATGTCTTATACACATCCTTCCACAGTACACTAAAATATTTACTGTAAAACTTTTTTTTTCCCTCAGTTTTTCTTTTATCTTGGCAGGGTTTGTTTGTTTGTTTGTTTTGCTAAATATTTGTTTCATTATAGTAGTATTGTTAATTCTTAAAGATGGGTTTGTGCATTATTTTTTCGATCAATATGAGCTTAAGTAAAATACTGTTACTATATTTGGAGTCTTTTGTACTTTGGCCAATTTTGGGGATGATTGTCTCTAAATCTTTCCTTCTCAAAGATGTTTATTGAAAGAAAATGTTACCTTAAGTGTTACTGTAATAACAGTTTAATTTTTGAATGAGCAATATCTGAAGATGATTAGTTTCATCTATAATTATATTCTGAATTTTAAACATTTATAGATTGATTATATTCAAAATTAGAAATCAGTAAGAAGGAAATATCATGCATCGAAATAGTCTTATGTTTTAGATGAAAACTAGAAGTGTTTGTTTTTTAATTAAAGATAAAATGTCACCAGAAAGGAGAAAATTGTTGATGGAGCACATCTTCAAGCTACAGGAGTTTTGTAACAGCATGGTTAAACTCTGCATTGATGGATATGAATATGCCTATCTGAAGGCAATAGTACTCTTCAGTCCAGGTATATAAATATTTACTTCTTAATTAAAGTACAGTGTTTAAGGAAATGGGGAAATTGAAACCCTCATACATTGCTGGTTGGAATGTAAAATGGTGCAGTTGTCTTGGAGAAGAGTTCAGTAGTTCTTCAAAATAATAATCCTGGAATTACCACTATGACTGGAAGTTACATTCCTGTCAGTCTAAGAGAAGTGAAAATATGTATCTACACAAAAATATGCATATCAGGGCTGGGGTTGTAGCTCTGTGGTAGAGCGCTTGCCTTGCACACACGAGGCACTGGGTTTGATCCTCAGCAGCACATAAAAAAATAAATAAAAATTGTATCCATCTACAACTTAAAAAATATTTTTTAAAAATGTGCATATCAATGTTTTATAGCAGCATTGTTAATAATAGCCCAAAAGTAGAAACAACTCAAGTGTCCATCAACAGATGATTGAAGAATCAGCATATATATACCATGGAGTATCATTCAGCCATGACAAGATGTGAAATATCTGATATGTGCTCTATAATATGATGAACATTGAAAACATCTAAGTGAAGGAAGCCAGTCACAGTGGAACACATATTGTTTGATTCCATTTACATAAAATAATGCAGTGTGGGCACATGTGAAGAGAAATTAAGTACATAACCGTGGTCAATAGGGTCTAAAGAGCTAGGACACTGAGGAGTATCTCCTAATAGGTAGAAAGTTTCATTTTGGAAGGAAAAAATGTTCTAAAATTAGATTGTGGTGATGATTGCACAACTCTTACCAAAAAATCTTCCTTGTATTCTTTATATTGGAGAATTTTAAGGGTGTTAGACATCTGAGAATGAAAAGGAAGATTGCAAAAGCAGTGAAGGCATGTATAGACTGTATTTATTTGGGTTGTCAGGTCAACATTGAAATTTTGTAAGTATATTTTGTTAGACATAATAAATACCAGAATGAGAAACAATTGTTGCTATGTCAGGGGGTTAAATTCTCAAACATCTTATTAGACCTAGTTTCTTACTTTCCTGCCAGTTTTCTAGTTTTCCAAAGACAAATGACAGAAAGCTTTCAATGATCAATTTATGAATAGGAAAAATTTAAGAGTTTTTATTAGGGTCTGTTTTTCATTTTGCTATGTATTTCTGTCCCTGTGTGTCATAATGAAATTATCTGAACAAATTTTTCAGTGATAACAGAAGATAATTAGAGCTTATTTGTACTATTTATTCTAATGTTCACATGATTTAGTAACGTGTCTCCATTTTTCAATGGTGCTAGAGATTGAACCAGGGCCTTGCACATATTAGGCAAGTGCTCTGCCACTGAACTATACTTGCAGCCATCATATGTCTCCATTTTTATCACAGGCAATGTGCCACCTTCATTTTCTATAGATGAAAGTTGAATGCATCATTTTTATGAAGTTCTTTTAGTATTCCCAGTTTTGTGAAATGTTACAGTGACCATTGAAATGCTTGTGTAGGGGCTGGGGCTGTAGTTCAGTAGTAAAGCACTTGCCTCGCATGTGTGAGGAGACACTGGGTTCCATCCTCAGCACCACATAAAAATAAATAAAGATACTTGTGTGTTCATCTACAACTAAAAAAGCAATATTTAAAAGAAATGCTTATGTAGATTATTTTACATTTTTTGATAGTGATAATGTTTATGTTTCACAATTTCATAAGTACTTTGTTACCTAACAATAGTAGGGTTTTTTCCTTAAGAAAAAAAAAAATACTAAAATACCTTCTAAATGCACATACTATTAATAAAAGATACTTCTTTAAGCTGTATCATTTTGGTTGTTCATTCCTTTTTAAAACCATAAAATGGTCAAAATCTCACTGCCTTTGGAACAGAAAGAAAACTTTTGTTTTTGTTTTGTTTTTAGTTATAGATGGACACAATACCTTCATTTTATTTTATTATTTTTTTTATATGGTGCTGAGGATCAAACTCATGCCTCACACATGCTTGGCAGTGCTATACTGCTGAGCCACTTACCCCAGCCCAAGAAAACTATTTATTTTGGTAACATCCAGTGATCTCATTTTTTATTAGATGCTAGAATATGTATATGAGAGAAAGTAATTCAAGTATGTAAAGTCCAGTGTTTGGTATATAATAGGTGGGCTTAATAAATATTTGTGTAATAAAAGTGCCGCGCATTATATAAATTGGCTTCTTTTTTGACTAAACTATATTTTCATCTCCACTTTCAAGATTTCATTAAATGAACATTCAGAACTAGGGTAACAGTATATTCTGTATTGTTTCAGATCATCCAGGCCTAGAAAATATGGAACAGATTGAGAAATTTCAGGAAAAGGCTTATGTAGAATTTCAAGATTATATAACCAGAACATATCCAGATGACACTTACAGGTATCTAGATCTTAAATACTATATAATTAAATTCATTTAAAAATATTTTGTGAGTCTTATTATTTCATTATTCTCCAATATAAGAATAATCAAATGTTTTCAGCAGCATTATCTTTGGACTAGCTAATGCTACTGGAAGCAGTAGTGTGACTGGGATGTGGCTCTGTGGTGGAGCACTTGCCTGGCATGTGGGAGGCCCTGGGCTGATCCCCAA
Organism: Marmota marmota marmota; assembly: GCF_001458135.2. Taxonomy (NCBI): domain Eukaryota; kingdom Metazoa; phylum Chordata; class Mammalia; order Rodentia; family Sciuridae; genus Marmota; species Marmota marmota. The sequence goes on from NW_025999853.1 coordinate 15,636,611, forward strand.
CACCAGAGGGGAAAATAAAGGAACAGTTCATTGTTGTGAGTACTTTACGTATAGTATATTCATCAGTTCTCACATTTTATATGGTAAGAGAGACAGGATAAGTAACTTGTTCAGGGTCACTGTTTGAGGCATCCACTGGGAATCCTTGAACTTAACCCCACCGATGAGGGGGGACTACTGTGTGATAAGGATTAAGTCAGTTCATATGTGTGAAGTGCTTAGAAGCACACCTGGTATGCAATAAGAGCTATGTAAGTGTGCTTATATATAATGAATAAAACAGTTTAGCACATTTCAAACTAATAAAAGAACATTTTATGTATAACACTGTGTTATACCAAGTCATGTAGATTTATAAACCAATTCCATCAAGAAAACCAGCCTTGGTTTATCTGACTAGTTTTCCTACCCTGCTTCCTTTCAGTCCTGTGGATGGGGCTCACCTGCTGGGAACAAACAGGAACTGAGTATTTTAGTAGTAGAAATGTGCTATACAGGAGCTCTTGTCTCATTTGGTCTCAATTGTTAAGGCAAGGCCAGAGGAGGTTTTGCATAAGGGGCAGTTGAATCAAGGTTTGGTTCCAGTGGTCTTGATTCCATGTTCTATAACAACTGCTATCTGTTACACCATTTCCAATAGTTTTTTTTTTGCAGAGCATAATCAAGAAAACTTATTGAATCTCATATATCATAATAACACAAAACATTGCATTTGTACAATCTGAAAGGAGTTGCTAAGTCATTCTTAATTGTATAACCTGACCCATGGTTTAATAATTTAGTTACCTGGTCCTTAGATCCAAGTGGGATAACAGTTGAGAACAAGGCTTTCATGTAGAGCCTTTTAGACTACACTGGTATCCAGGTGACTGTCTTAGGTTTTACACACAAAAAGTAGATCTTTATTAAATTAGTCTACAAGTAATAGACATGCATAAATTACTAATATCTTTCTACAAAATCTCTAGTATTTTCAACTTTGTTCCCCTGCCCCCTTTTTTCTTTTTCATTTTAGATTATCGAGACTCCTACTCAGGTTGCCAGCTTTGAGATTGATGAATGCTACCATCACGGAAGAATTATTTTTCAAAGGTCTCATTGGAAATGTACGGATTGACAGTGTCATCCCACATATTTTAAAAATGGAACCTGCAGATTACAACTCTCAAATAATTGGTCACAGCATTTGAAAGCTGAGATCATAGTGCTATAAACTTATTGTTCTTTTCCAGAACACAGGAAAACACCAAATTGTACTCATTGCTTCCATAGTATGTGCAAATTTTGACTTTAAAGACTAACCAAGGGCTGGGGATGTGGCTCAAGCGGTAGCGCACTCGCCTGGTATGCGTGCGGCCCGGGTTCGATCCTCAGCACCACATACAAAAAAACAAAGATGTTGTGTCCGCCAAAACCTAAAAAATAAATATTAAAAAAAATTCTCTCTCTTTCTCTCTCTCTCTCTCTCTCTCTCTCAAAAAAAAAAAAAAATTCTCTCTCTAAAAAAAAAAAAAAAAGACTAACCAAAATTCAAGGTATTTTTATTTTAGCTTCCTTCAAAGAAGACTTTTTGAAGTGACTGGGCAGTCAGCAGGAATTAAATATCCCTTTCTGTCTTACATAAATAAGAAATACTATGGATTTATTCTTGGTAAAGATGACATCTGAAGCTGTCACCTCCAGACCATCTAAACTAAGATTTCTATTTTATAAAGCAAATAAATTAGTCTCTTTTTTTCCCCCAAATTGTGTTCTATTCATATTCAGCTTCATTTTGAACTAGTATGAACACTTAAGTGGTCAAATATCCTTACAGAGAATTCCTTGCATTTTATTCTTCATAATGTAATCTGTTTAATTACCATATCAAAAGATGATTTTATGCTCAATGGTATAATGATAAAATTAGAACTGTAGGAAATAATAATTGAATATGTATTTTTTTGACTTTTGTAAATATGATGATGTCCTTAAGCATATACCACTCATTGCTGGCAGTGAGATATAGGTCATTTGTGATTTTTAGTGTTATTATACCTTATTAGTTACAAGCACTTTTTATTTACATGGCAGCAAATGGTTCTGAGAATTGGTTTTGAGAATAAGGTGGCATTTGTGGTTTAATTTTTTTGGTTTACTGCTGTGTTTTAAACATAGTAGAGACTAACTGAACCCAAAATGTTTCAGTATTTCAAAATAGGTATTAAAATTGTTGTTCTATTCCATAAAATAACTGTCCTTTCCCTCTTTTCTGATCTGTGTTGTAGCTTCTTGTCCCTGCTCTGGGTTTTAGCCGATTCCTTTTAGGTTATTAAAAAATACCCTAAATTTGTTAAATAATGGATTTATCAGAGCCCATCCATGTTTCCAAAGCGAGTTTAACAAAAAAGCAATTGATCAAAGATAAAGGAATATGCACTGATTTTTCACTGTAAAATGGAGGAGAGCTGCTTTAGCAGTAGGTGAGGCTCACCCTGAAACTGTGGTGTTGCCACAACAGCATCTCAGACTCCTGGGATGCCTTCCACAGTACTGTTACAAGCACAGCTGGTTCTGTTAAATCTCTTTACTCTGCTTTCATGATGAATTATTTTGATAAATTGCTTGTGGGTTTTTCAAACAGAAATATAAAGATTTTATTGCACTCATTACATTTTTTAATAAGGAATTTTACAATAGAGGAAAAGTTAAAATTTGCAGGTGATGCAGATTTTACTAATTACTATTTTTAGTAGTAGCCAAAAAGTTTCAAAAGTATCAACTTACGCTTTTTACCAGTGTGTTAAGGGAAATTTTTTCCCTACTTAAATTAAATCATAATTTTTGTCACCTTTATTTTATAATTATCAGCTGTGAAAAGCTTCATTTAATATAAAATGCCCACCTGGAAAAGTCAGTAGGTTGATACCTTTTTAATCCAAGGTAGTAAGACAAGGATTCAGAAAAATAATTCTTTAAAATAATGTACTAACGATTAATTACATTGTTACTTTCAGGTATTTTTCCTGATTAAATTTGTAGGTATATTTGGAAGTGTTTTTTAAAACTATATTAAAATGTGACTTGCATTACAAATTTCTGTATCCTGCCAGTATATTTTATTTCAGTGTTTATTTGCTCAGTATTTGGATATCCTTCATGTCATGAGGCTGAGAATATAACTTAGCAGTAGAAATGTACGTTATCACTTGAGGCCCTGGGCTCAGTCCCCAAGACCAAAACAAAAAACATTTATGTCAGTATTGTAGGAGCAAAAATAAATAAATAAAGCCAGGCACAGTAAATAGTGCATACCTGTAATCCCAGGGATTTGAAGGACTTGAGACAAGAGTATTACAAATTCTAGACCAGCCTCAGTGACTGAGACACTGTCTGAAAGAAATTAAAAGGAGTGGGGATTTAGTGCAGTGGTAAAGCACCCCTGGGTTCAATCTGCAGTAGCAGATTATATCCATTGATGGGGAAATGGATAAGTAAATTGTGGTATGGTACCCAGTGAAATACTATGCAGCACCAAAAAGGAGTAAATTGTCAATGTGGATGAATCCCAAAAATATGGAAAAAAGCAATCCCAGAATTATACAGAAGAGTATAACTTAACCAGTTCATTGGGGGGGGGGGGT
>NW_025999853.1:15640258-15663755 GCF_001458135.2 Marmota marmota marmota
TTGGGGGGGGGGGTATACTCTTGAAGAGTAGTACTTATGTGGTAAAACTGAGTTTAAAAAAGCAACAGTCTTCCTGGGTGTAGTATTACACATCTGTAATCCCAGCAGCTTGAGGGGCTGAGGCAGGAGGATTGCAAGTTCAAGGCTAGCCTCAGCAATGGCAAGGTGCTAAGCAACTGAGTGAAACCCTGTCTCTAAATTTAAAAAAAAAAAATAGGGCAAGACAGTGGCTCAGTGGTTGAGTATTCCTGAGTTCAATCCCTGGTACCAAAAAAAAAGGCAAGAGACTTAGTAATACTTAATTTAGAATACTACTTATTTCTAGTGGGGCAGGAAAGTGCAAACAAGAAGGGATATATAAGGGTGTTCAAAAGTATCAATAGTGCTCCAGTTATCTATTGCTTCCTAACCACCCCAAAGCCTGAAAGAACATAGATTTGCTTATGAATCTACAACCTGGACAGCCTGATAGGAACAGCTTGTCTTCTGCTGCATTCAGCCAAATCTGGGTCTGCTCAAGGGTGGGTTTGGAATCTATGAAATCACTCACATGTCTGGAAGTTGCTGGTGGCCATTTGCTGAGGTGGGACTAAAGCCAGAATGTATACACAGTATACGCTCCCTTTGTTTGCTTCCTCACAATACTGACAGTTCTAAGAACAAGGGTAGACAGCCAGGTGGAAGCCACTGCCTTTTGTCACGTGTCATTAGAAGCCATCCACTGTATCTGCTGTACTCTGTTCATCAGAGACACCATAAAAGTCTGTAGTTTCAAAAGGAGGGGAAATACTCTGCATCTCTTGGGGGGCTTCTAGAAGAACATGTGGAGCCAGAAGTGTACTGGCCATTTTGAGGAAAGGATATTGTATCTCAGCAACCTCACTTAGAAGGCCAAGGTAAAGAAGGGGTTATCCAGACAAGATGGGGGGTTGGGAGGCATGACTTTTGTCCATATGGATTGCTTATAAATTGATACATACAAAATTTTATATAAAGTTTAAGCTATCGTATCGCTATGGACTAAAAGATAAAGAATAGAACAAATTAAAAGAGCCCTTTATGCTGGCAGGAAGACAGCCAAAGAAACTACTCCGCTATGTGCCTGTCCTCTTGTCCCCTTGTGGCTACTGGGGCAGATGTTAAGAGGGAGTACAACGGGGAAGTGATCGTCTTTTCTCGCCTGTTCTCAAACCAAACAGTATCACTTACTTGCCATTTTGTTCATTGAGGCAAAGGCCTACCAACATTCGAGGAGCATTAAACTGTGTGTGTGTGTGTGTGTGAGTGAGTGAGTGAGAGAGAGAGAGAGATCGTCAAGCAAATCCAGGGCCAAATGCATGCTAGGCAAGCACTTACCCCTGAGCTACACTCCCAGCTTCCAAAACTATACCTCATAATACAAGAGTGGCAAAAATTCTCTTAAATTTCGGGAGCCAGGCGTGGTGGCGCACACTAATCCCAGCAGCTCAGGAGGCCGAGACAGGAGGATAGAGTTCAAAGCCAGGCTCAGTAATTTAGCAAGGTGCTAAGCAACTCAGTGAGATCCTTTCTCTAAATAAAATACAAAATAAGACTGGGAATGTGGCTTAGTGGTTGAGTGCCCCTAAATTCAATTCCTGGAACAAAAAAAAAAAACAGGAAAGAGTTTTTTTAAGTCATTTTTAGAAAATACATTATCACAGTATTCTGTTTGTTAAGCTGGATTGTAGATTCTTAAGATGAAGTACACACCCTTGGCTAGGTATAGTGGCATATGCTTATAATCCCAGCTACTCTGAAGGCTGAAATAGGAAGTTTACTGAGCCCAGGAGATTGAGACCAGCCTGGGTAACATAGCAAGGCCTTTTCTCAAAATATAAAAACATACATATGTATAAACCTTTGTATGGACAAAGGACATGATAAGTAAGCACACACAGCTGAAAAAAAAATCCATGCAGATGATAATTGAAAGTGTAGGATAGCCAAATTATATATATGACAAAATAGACTAAGTTGAAAATCATCACCCACAAGAGACTAAAAAAATTGTATAGTGATAAAAGGATCGATTTCTCCAAGAAGATATAACAATTATTTATGTACCTAACATTGGAATACCCAAATATAAGTGAACACTGACAGAACTGAAAAAAAATAGAACAATAATTGTAGAAGATTTTGAAATCCCACTTTCAATAATGGATAGAACAACCAGATGAAAGATGAATCAGAAAATGGAGGACTTGAGCAACACTTAGACCAATTAGATCTAACTGAAGAAGGGCACTCAACAACAGCATAATACATATTCCTCTCAAACATACATAGGACATTCTCCAGGACAGATCAAATGTTATATCATAAAACATGTTTGTTTTTGTTTTTGTTTTGAATCAGGTTTTTCCTATGTTACCTAAGTTATCTTTGAACTTGGGCTCAAGCAATTCTCTTGCCTTAGTTTCCTGAGTAGCTGAAATTACAGGAGAATTCCACCCACCTATAAAACAAGTTTTGACAAATTTTAAGGAGACTGTATTAAAAATATCTTTTCCTTGGGCACATGCCTGTAATCTCAGCAGCTCGAGAGGCTGAGACAAGAGGATCGCAAGTTCAAAGTCGGCCTCAGCAAAAGTGTGGCACTAAGCAACTCAGTAAGACCCTGTCTCTAAATAAAATACAAAATAGGGCTGGGGACAAGGCTCAGTGGCCGAGTGCCCCTGAGTTCAATCCCTGATTACCCCCCCCCCAAAAAATCTTTCCTGACTATAATGACTATTAACTTTATACTTTGAGGAACTGGAAAACAAAAGTTAGCAGAAGGAATAATAAAGATTAGAACAGAAATAAGAAATGAAAAAATAGTTGGTTTTTGAGAAAATCAAATTTGCCAAATCTTTAGCTAGACTAAGAATAAAAGATGAAAAAGAAACAAAAGGAGACATTAATTACAATTGATGCCAAGAAATAAAATGTTGGGGCTGGGGATGTGGCTCAAGCGGTAGCGCGCTCGCCTGGCATGCGTGCGGCCCGGGTTCTATCCTCAGCACCACATACAAACAAAGATGTTGTGTCTGCCGAAAACTAAGAAATAAATATTAAAAAAATTCTCTCTCTCTCTCTCTTAAAAAAAAAAAAGAAATAAAATGTTTATTAATAAAAACACAAGGGGCTGTGGCCTGGGGCTCAGTGGTAGGGTGCCTGCCGTGCACGTGTGAGGCCCTGGGTTTGATCCTCAGCATCACATAAAAATAAATAAAGATATTTATTTGTCCATCTACAACTAAAAAAAGTTTAAAAAAAAGTAATTCTGTATCAATAAATTGGATATCTTGGAAAATGAATAAATTCCCAGAAACATGCTAAGAAAGAATAACGAAGAAATAAAAAATATGAACAGACTTAAAACTAATAAGGAGATGAAATCAACAATCAAAAATAAAGAAAGGACCAGGACCAGGAACAGATGGCTTCACTAGATTATTCTACCGAATATTGAAAGAATGAATACCAATCCTCAAATTCTTCCAGAAAATCAAAGAGAAAGGAATATTTCCAAAATCACTTTCTAAGCTAGCACTACTCTGATACTAAAATCAGAAAAGACATAAGAAAACTACAAACCAATACCCCTGATGGCTATCAATGCAAAAAAACCTCAGCTAAATACTAACAAACTGAATTTGACAGCACATTCAAAGGATTATAGACCATAACCAGCAGATTTATTCCCGGAATAAATCTGTGGGTGGTTCAACATACCAAAAAAAAAAAAAAAAAATCAGTGGAATCTACGACATAAATAGAATGAAGAAGTAAACTACATAATCATCTCGATACAGACAAAATTAAATGTTATTTTATGATAAAAAAATAAATAAACTAGGAATAGAGGGAAAGGAACTCAAAAAGACCGAGTGAAAACCTAAAACAAAATACTCAACAGTGAAAAACTGAAAATGTTTTCCAAGATTAGGGACAGGCAAGGATGCCCACTCCTATTTAACATATCAGTGGAAGTCATAGCCACAGCAATTAGGCAAGAAAAAGAAAATCATCAGTACTGGAAAAGAAGTAAAATTATTTCTGTTCCTCAGATGATGTAACTTGTATGTAGAAAATCCTAAGGATTTCACCAAAGACAGGGGATGTTGCTCACTAATAGATTGTTTGCCTAGCAGATCCTAGGCCCTTGGTTCAATCCTCAGCACTGCCAAGGGGAAAAGAAAAAAAGGTTAGAATAAATTTAGTAAAGTTAGTTGGAGGATAAAAAACACAAAACAGTCAGTTGTACTCTATATACTAACAATGACAATTCAAAAATATTTAAGACAACACATTTACAACAGCATCAAAAAATAAAATCAACAAAGGAGGTAGAAGACTTGAACATTAAAAACTATAAGACATTACTGAAATAGATTAAATACAAATAAACCTGGCTAGGTGGCACACGCCTGTAATCCCTCAGGAGGCTGAGACAGGGAGGATCTCCCAGTTCAAAGCCAGTCTCAGCAATTTAGCAAGGCCCTAACCAACTCAGTGAGACCCTGTCTCTAATAAATAAAATACACAAAAAACGTGTGTGTGTGTGGGGGGGGGCAGCTAGAGATGTGGCTCAGTTGTTAAGTGCCCCTGGTTTCAATTCCCAGTACACACTCACACACACACACATTGAAATATCACACCCATCAGGATGGCCACTATTAAAATGTGTGTGTGTGTGTGTGTGTGTGTGTAACAAATGTTAGTGAGGATGGGGAGAAATTGAAATTCTTGCGCATTGTAGCAGGTAGGAGTATAAATGAGCCAGGCACCATGGAAAACAATATGGAGGTTCCTTTAAAATTAAAAATAAGATTACCATATGATCCAGCAATCCCACGTCTGGATATACATTGAAAAGAATTGAAAACAGGATCTTAGAGATATTTGCACACTCATGTTCACTGTAGCAGTATTCACAACAGCCAAGAGGGGGAAGCAACTTAAATGACATGGACAAATGAATGATAAAGAAAAGCTGGTATATACGTAACATAGAACATTATTCAGGCTTTTAAAAGAAGACCCTGTCAGGCTGGGTTTGTGGCTCAGCATTAGAGCGCTTGCCTCACGTGTGCGAGACTCTGGGTTCAATCCTCAGCACCACATAAAAATAATTAAGTGAAATAAAGGTATTGTGTCCAACTACAACTAAAAAATAAATACTTTTTTTTTAAAAAAGAAGACACTGTCATATACTACAACATGGGTGGACATTGTGGACATTATGCTATGTGAAGGAAGCCAATTGCAAAAAAGACAACTACTACATGAATTCACTTATATAAATGTCTGAAGTAGTCAAACTCTTGGAAACAAAAAGTAGAATGGTATCTTCCCCAGGGATAAAGGGGGGGGGGGACTGTTAATAGGTATACAATTTAATATTTGCAAAATGAATAAGTTCTAGAGATGTTGTGCAATAATGTGCATGTAATTAACATTATTGTATATGTAAAAATGGTTAAGTTGGGGTTTTATTTATGGTGGGGGGAGATTGGTTCTGGGAATTGAACTCACAGGCACTTTACCACTAAGCCACAAAGCCACATCGCCACATCCCTAGCACTTTTTAGTTTTTTTTTTTTTAAGAGAGAGAGGAGAGGGAGGGGGGGAGAGAGAGAGAGAATTTTTTTTTTTATATTTATTTATTTATTTTTAGTTATCGGCGGACACAACATCTTTGTTTGTATGTGGTGCTACAACATCTTTGTTTGTATGTGGTGCTGAGGATCGAACCCTGGCCGCACGCATGCCAGGCGAGCGCGCTACCGCTTGAGCCACATCCCCAGCCCCACTTTTTAGTTTTTATTTTGAAACAAGTTCTCACTGAGTTGCTGCAGGCCTTGCTAAATTGCTGAGGCTGGTCTTGAACTTGTGATCCTCCGGTCTCAGCCTCCTAAGTCTCTGGGATTACAGGCATGTGTACCATCCCTGGAAAGATTAAATTTTTGTTTTTTTACCACACACATGCACAAAGCACACTGCTAAGAAGCCAAATTTTTCTTTTAAAAAAATTTTTTTAAGTTATTGATGGACCTTTATTTAATTAATTTATTTATATGATTGCTGAGAATCGAACCCAGTGCACACGTGCCAGGCAAGCAGTCTATCACTGAGCCACAACTCCAGCCCAAAATTGTTATTTTAAAGACTGCTGCATAAGGGAGAGAATAAAGTACATCTTGCCTTTCCTATATGAACAGTATCTCAGGAACCAAATAGTTAAGGGCAGGTTACTCTTTATAGAAGAATTGTGGTTAATAAATGAAAAGGAATGGAAGTATTTAGGCAGTGCTCATCAAGGATGGCTAAAAGCACCATGTGCAGACACCATGTGCTCTCTGAAGACAGGCTCTGGCTACCTTCGAAGTATACTTAACAGTAAAAATAACTCAAAACCTGGAGGTGGCACTCAGTGGTAGAAAGTGTACATAGTACGGGGCTGGGATTGTGGCTCAGCGGTAGAACGCTCACCTAGCCCGGGCAGAACCCGGGTTCAATCCTCAGCACCACATAAAAATAAAGGCATTGTGTTGTGTCCATCTACACCTAAAAAATAAATATTAAAAAAAGAGAGTTTAAAAAAAGAAGAAGAAAGTGTACAAAGTGTACATAGTATGTACACTTAAATATTAACTTACATACTAAGTAGGTTCAATCTCCAGTACTGAAAAAGAAAGGGAGAAAAAGAAAGAAGTCAGAACTGGTCAAACATCTAGGTCTAAGTACAAATATACAGGAAAAACAGGATAGAGTATCACTAGTACACAATTACCAAGCTCCAAGCAATGAAAAATTATAGGAAAAATAGGCTATTTCTTTAACAAATTAAAAGGAAAGAAGAAAAAAAAGGGGGGGAGGCTATAAATCTATTTATTTGTTTATTTTCTTTTTTATTGATAAACAAATAACAGCATTACTATTCTTAATACACATATATACCACAATTTTTCATATATCTTTTTGTATATAAAATATGTTGACACCCAATTCATGTCTTCATACATGTACTTTGGATAATGATGTCTATCACATTCCACCATCCTTGCTAATCTCCTGCCTCCTCCCTTTCCCTTCCTCCCCTCTACACTATCTAGAATTCATCTATTTTTCCCATGCTCCCCCTCCCTACCCCACTATGAGTCAGCAGAGGGAGGCTATAAATTTAAAGAAAATATTTTTTTAAAAAAAATCAACCATTTACAATGTGTGGATCTTATATGGGCAAACTGGAAAAAAAAAAAGAAATCATTAGGAAAATAAAAGACCAACTAGGGATATTTGTACATTCCTTTGGATATTTAATGATACTAAGGAATTACTGTTAACTTTTTAAGGCAGTATAATGGTGATGTAGTTATGTTTTTGAAAGAGTTCTTAGATATACTTCAAAAATATTTCAGGTAAAAAATTTTAAGTGCATATAAATCACGGTTCAAAATAAATTCAAATATGACACGATTTTTAAAAAATATTTATTATTTATTTTCGGCGGACACAACATCTTTGTTTGTATGTGGTGCTGAGGATGGAACCTAGGCCGCACGCATACCAGGCAAGCGCGCTACTGCTTGAGCCACATCCCCAGCCCCTATAACACGATTTTGAACAATTGATGAGTCTAGGAAAATTTGATCCTGGTATTGGAAATTTCTCCTTTGGAATTGAAGAATTACTAACATAAAATCACATTATTTCTCAGGGTGCAGTCTTATTACTTGGTCCTTCAAGAAATAATATTGTTTCCATTTTTAAAACTATCTAAAAATTAGGAAAATTTATAATTACAGAATAAACATAAATCTTGACATTTGAAAGAAATGATATGGTGGAATGGAGTCTGAAAGAGCAAAGGGTGAGACTCCCCTGCCAACACATCACCAATATATGTACCCCATTTCATGTGTACTCCTATGTGGTCAGTAGTAAATTCCTTAATAGTTATCTCGTTTCTAAGGAATCTTGGTGCTGGAAGGGATTTCTGGAATAGTCTGAGCCAAACCTTTTTAAATGAAGAAACAAATTTCCAAAGGAGGAACCCCTTGTATTGGAAAGCCTTGTGAAGCCGAGCTTTCCACCACACACTCGCCTTCTAGGTGCAACCTCTGACAACATTAAAGTTTAAGGTGCCTTTGCTTTACTGAGGAACCTACAACGCCCATTTAGGAAGTCGGAAAGTCACCGTGCAGGAAAGTTGCAGTTCTGCGCACGCTCAGAGCCGAGTGTCGGAACCTTCAGCGCGTCAGCTCTCTGCGGCTGAGTGGCTGCTTCCGCCGGGTGGGTTTTGCACGGCTCACCCGGAAGGCGGGGCCTGCCAGGCAAGATGGAGTTGCTGCAGGTCCTGAAACGCGGGCTGCAGCAGGTCAGTGGCCACGGCGGTCTCCGTGGCTATTTGCGAGTTTTCTTCAGGTAGGCGTCTAGAGCTATGCGCTTGGTTTCTGGGGCTGGATTTGCATTGCTTGGTTCCTTGAGGAGGGTCCCAGGCTTGGGTCACCTTGGAGAATCTCAAGGACAGCCGGCCCAATCTTTGCCTTGCAATCCCCGGGTCGAAGTCTGTCCCGGACCGAAGTCTGTCCCGGGCGTCCACAGGACAGAACTGAAGCCATCTCTAGAGATGGAGCATCCCCGCCCCCTGGAGTGTAATGAGCATTATCAGAGACGTTCACATGGTGACCTTGGGAAAGTTTTTTCCTTGAACTATCCTTCAGTTCCCTCCCAGTGCGATAAGAGATTGAAGGAGGTAACCAAAATGGTCTTCACTATTCCAAACATCCCTGACGGGCACTTAGTTCCCCGAAAACGATTTGGAGACCTAGTGGAATGAAAGAACCAAGAAATATTTGAATCATTTTTAGAAGATGAAGCCCCGGGCACGGTGGCAAACACCTGTAACTCCAGCGATTTGGGAGGTTGCGACAGGATTGCAAGTTCGAGACCAGTCTCAGCAATTTAGCGAGACCCTGTCTCAAACAATTAAAAGTGCAGGGAGTGTGTCTCAATGGTTAATTCCCCCCTGGGATAAATCCCCAGTACAAAAAAAAAGTAAATAAATAAAAGATGAAATACTTTGGCTCCCTGACTTCCTGGAGGATTTGCTTATTCCAAACTTGTTTGCACAGGGATAGTAGATAAAAGTCCTATAATTTGAATATGTTACATTTGTATTTTTAGTGTAATTTAAGCGCATTAGTTGCATTAGTTTATCTTTTCCCATCCTGTCTGCATGATACTGGGACGGTGAGGCAGCATGAACTAAGTTAAGACTAGAGTTCTTAACCTGAAAGCTGATTCTTCAGTATTAAGTGGCAAGAGCCTGGAGGTGAAGGCTAGAAGTATACAACCAGTGACCATCCACAGCAACTCATTTTTCTAATTGATGTAGCAGCCTTTGTGTCTGAAAGTTGGTATTCTCACTTTATTTTGGTTTGTTGTGAACAATGAATCATTCTAAAATGTCTGTTTTCTTTGGGATAATTACAGAGCAAATGATGTGAGAGTTGGTACATTAGTGGGGGAAGACAAATATGGAAACAAATACTATGAAGACAACAAGCAATTTTTTGGTGAGTGCAGTATTTTTGGCATTTGGGTTTGGGATTTGATAGGAGTCTATTTTTCATACCGTACAAAGGAGCTCTTACTTGGAAAAAAATGAAAAACTCAATAGAGAAAAACTAAATGATTAACAAAAGTATGAGAAATGCTAATCCTCACTTGATATTACAAGAATGCAACTTAACAAAGTTAGAGGTACTTTTCCATGTGGGGACATATCCCAATTTAGGGAAAGGGATAGAATAGATTAATTCAGGCATTTTGGAGGACAGTTTGGCAATATTTGTGAAAAATAATACTGCATTTATCTTTTGTCTCAGCACTTAAAAAAATTCATCCTATAAATATTCTTGTGAGACAAAGACACTTATTGCAGCAGGCTTTTAGTAATAAATCTCAAAAGCAACATTATCATGTATAAGTTGATAATGATGAATTTAAACACTTTTTAGAATGCTTTTGTGTTATTAAGAATGATATACCTTGGGCTGGGGATGTGGCTCAAGCGGTAGTGCGTTTGCCTGGCATGTGCGGGGCGCTGGGTTTGATCCTCAGCACCACTTAAAAATAAAAAAAAATAAAGATGTGTATCCACCTGAAAATTAAAAAATAAATATTAAAAAATTCTCTCTCTCTCTTTAAAAAAAAAAAGAATGATATACCTATAATTTTATATACAAAGATGTTAAAGATATGCATAATAAAGTTCTCCAGTTGCAGAATGATGTTTGGTATCCTCAAAGGAAGAAAATATATACTCTTGGTTTACATATTACATTTCCAAACACAAGAAACTTAGAATCAGATAATGGTGGTTCAATATTCTATCCCTCCATTTTATAACTTTGTGACCTGGTTAACTTATTAACTTCTCTAAGCCTCAGTCTTCTCATCTTAAGTTGTATTAAAAAATGATGAAAAGAGAACAGGAAGAACTTATCTTAATGGAGGGTTTCTTAACCTCGAACTAACACCATGGCCAGATAATTCTTTGTTGTGACATGCTGTCCCAGGTGTAGAACGGGCAACAGCATTTTTGGCACATACCTCCTACGTGCAAGTAGCACTTTCTCTCTACAGGTGTGACAACCAAAAATATCTACAGGCATTGTAGATATTTGCCTCCTGTGAGGCAAAATTGCCGGAGAACCACGGGCCTAATGCTTGGTACATATGTGCTCAGTAAATATCAGCGCTATTATTGTTATTATTATTACCTTCTTGAATTGTTGGATTTTTTTTTACTATGTGCTTTTGTTGTTTTTATAATAATAAAAAGATTCTCAAAAAAAAAATTCTCTTGATTGAGATGAAAGGTATCAAAGAGGAAAAAACAACTAGTCTTCATCCAAGGGAAAAATATATAATGTGAAGTAATGACCTAGCATTTATTGAGTGTTTACCGAAGCTAGGTGCTATGCTAAACAAATAACATTCATCAACTACTTTAATCTTCAAGATTTCTTTGAGGCAAATACTTTAGTCTCCTCATTTCCCCCATTTTTCAAATGAGGAACTAGGTCATCATCACCAGACAGTGAAAGATATTTCTTAGGAGTATAGAAACCATGCTATGGTTACATTGAATGCAGTTTGGTCTATGAGAATTAAGTATCTTCTTACATACTCTATAACCATACTGTTTTCAATATAGAAACCATAGAATTTTAGACTTGGAACAGATTGTAAAAGGTTATCTAAAAACTATTGTTCTATAGGTGAAGAAACCAAAGTCCAAGAAATGTCCTAGCCAAAGAGACTTAACCAAGTAATAGAAACAGTGGCAGAGCCCAGGGCAATATTCTTTCTGCTCATCACTGTTATAAACTAAGATTAAGTTAATTTCCTTTCTTCTTTCACTTCTTTCTTCTTTCTTCATTGAAAAATACAGCTATCTTCGTTTCTGCTAATTTAAGAAAATGATACTGTTGTAAAACATTAAAATTTAGTGTATGAAGTAAAAAAATGAATGTTCCCCCCCTTGTAATCAAATACCTCTTTTAATTAGCTTGTAATTAGATACTTAAGACTCTAATGAATATATAAACCTACACTTATTTATATTATGCATATTTGTAAACTGAAATATTTTTCATTAAAAAATATGGATCATTTTTCCTTATTAGCTAAATGAACCTACAGTGTTCTTTTTTGTTTGAATACCTAGTTTTGTTTTTTTATTTAAAAAAAATCACAGCACTGTTTTTAATTAGCACAATATTCCACTCTATAGAAGAACTGTTATTTTTTCAAACTCTTGACTGTTGATAGACATTTAGCTTGCCTTCTACTTTTTGCTACAGGGAACTTGCTTATAACTACATCCATATTCATTTAGGTATTCTAAGAATAAATTCTTGGAAGTGGAATTGCTGGGTCTGACTATGGACTTCTAACATTTGGATAATATATTGTAGTTGATGTCTAACAAAATGTTAGATTTTTGAGGCCCAGGTCTATCATTGGAGCCTAATTCTGTTGTCATTGCCTAATATATGAAAGAAACCTTTTTCAAGGTTTCCTGCATCTGCCTTCATATTTCCCTGCCTCATAGGATTATACTTTACTCTTACATATCTGTCCTTAAGATTGATTTCTCTAAGATAATGCTAAGGGAAGTTAGCCAATCCCAAAAAAACAAATGATTTCTCTGATATAAGGAGGCTGATTCATATTGGGATAGGGAGGGGGAGCATGGGAAGAATAGATGAACGTCTACATAGGGCAAAGGGGTAGGAGGGGAACGGAGGGGGCAGGGGATTAGCAAGGATGGTGGAAAGTGATGATCATTATTATCCAAAGTACATGTATGAAGACATGAATTGATGTGAATATACTTTGTATACAACCAGAGGTATGAAAAATTGTGCTGTATATGTGTAATAAGAATTGTAATGCATTCTGCTGTCATTTATTTTTTAAAAAATCAATTAAAAAATTTTTAAAAAGATTGATTTCTCCAAAGTGAAAATATATATTGATTGATATCTGTAATTTCTTTTAATAAACAAGGTCATATATAAATAACATTAGTCAATCTTTGTTGATTATATATTCACCTAGGAGAACCCTGTAAACTAAATGCAGATTACCTTTTGCTTATTGATTTAAGATCTATTATAGGAATAAATTCAATGTTCCCAACTTGAGGGTTAGGGTTAGTGGCAGTGAGGAAGAGGTAAAGGGAATTACTATTCATTCTTCATTTTGCAGGTGGTGGTGGGGGGTATTGGGGATTGAACTCATGAACCCAGGGGTACTTTACCACTAAATTACATCCCAGACCTCTTTTTATTTTGAAACAGGTTCTTGCTGTGTTTCTCAGGGCTTCACTAAGTTGCTGAGACTGGCCTCAAACCTATAATCCTCCAGCCTCAGTTTCCCAAGTCACTGGAATTATAGGTGTACACTCCTGTGCCTGATGTATTGAGTATTTATACACCCAGTATTGAACTATGTGTATGCATTTGATATTTAATTTTCACAGCAACCACAAGATGTAGAAATAGTCATCTACTTTTAATGGATAAATAAACTGAAGCTTATAACGTTTGCCTGATAGTAAGTAACAAAGCCCTGATTGAAACCTGGGTGTTTATTTCAGAACCCAATAGAAACAGTTTTGTAAGCAGTGGTTAAACCGCCAACTATAGCACAGAAATGTGTTAAATAAAAAATGTAGCCATGGGGCTGGGGATGTGGCTCAAGTGGTAGCGCCCTCGCCTAGCATGCGTGAGGCACTGGGTTCGATTCTCAGCACCACATAAAAATAAAATATAGATATTGTGTCCACCTAAACAACTAATAAATAAATATTTTTTAAAAAAATGTAGCCATACTGTTTTGATGATATGAGCTGTCCTACTTACCTAACTATCATTTATAACATTTGCTTATTATATATAGTTCATATTTTTTCAAAAGGATCAGAAATGTTTTTTTTAAAACATTTGTATGAAAACATAATTCAAGTATGATTACTGTGAATACATTCTGCTCTGATCTCAGGAAGAGCACTTTTCTGAGTAAACTGAGCAGCTGTGAATACATTCCGGTAAACTTTTCTGATACTGCCCTCTGCAGGGAACTGGGGAGAAGCAAGGATTCTTCCCTTTGGGAAAGGTCAGAGCCCCACCCACATCATTGAGTTGTCTTAATCCCTGGTTCAGAGATCTTGCCTTGGGGGCAGACAGGCTTTTGATAAAGCTTGCCAGCCACACACTTGCTGGAGCTTGCCTTCACTAATACACCCATGGTATTATTCCTCTCATAGTCCTCTTATGTAAGAGGACATAAAAATATTTTAATAACAAGGATGTCTTCTTTGATATCATGCATTTATTACTTAAAAAAAAAGGATTTCCTTTATTCCTCACATCTTTCCACCCAGGCCGTCACCGATGGGTTATATATACTACTGAAATGAATGGCAAAAACACATTCTGGGATGTGGATGGAAGCATGGTGCCTCCCGAATGGTAAGCTAAGCCACCATTTTATTTCATTTGACTTGGGCAATATTTCATTACTCAAATATTTATTGAATATTTATAAGGCAGACATTGATCTTCTGAAAGACTCTATCCCAATTACAATGGTTGCATAACAAGTTACCCTAGAGCTTAGTGACTTAAAACAACAGTTATTTGTCTCTCATTTTTGTGGGTGAGGAGTTGAGACAAGGCCAAGCAAGGATGATTTATCTTGACTCTCAGATGTCTGGGTCCTCAGCTGGGAAACTGGAATCATCTGAAGAGTTCTTCACCTGATGCCTGCATGTTAATGCTGACTGTCAGCTGGGGGCATGGCTGAGGCTGTGAATTGGGCTACCTTTATGTTTCCTAGGCTTCCTTAGGCAAGTACTCTGAGGAAGAGCAAGCTGGGCAGAAGCCATAGTGCCTTATTTTAGTTCTTGGATCATCCACTATCACTTCTGTATTCCATTGGTTAAAGCAGTTAGAAACCTCTGCCCAAATTCAACAGGAGAAAACATAGGCTCTTTCTTTCTTTCTTTTTCTCTTTTTTGCTTTGTAAGCAAGTGTGCTAACATTGGTTTTCATCCTCTATTTTATTTTTTGAGACAGTGTCTCACTAGGTTGCTCAGGCAGGCCTTGCTCCTGTCTCATCCTCTCAAGTAGCTGAGATTGTAACTCTTTTGGTAGAAGCATGCCAACATCACATATATATTGGGGTTTATAATGGTGTGGTATGTATTACCTATTTGTAGGGGAAAGGTGAAAAGAACCCTGGTTCTGATCTTCTCTAGCATTTTGACTTTATATGAGTTTCTTGATTTTTCTGAAGGTTAGTTTCCTCATCTATAAAATGAGAACCCTAAAATTCCTTAGATCTCTTTAAGCTGTTTTTATAATATGCATATTTTTAAATATAATGCTAAATGCTCTTGAATGAAATGTTTCGAAGCAAAGTACTTAACTATTTTGTAGATTGCAGAAATAAAACCATTTGGTTGACATACAATTGAACTTTGGACATTCTTTCTAGGTGGTCTAAAAAATCTCACCAAAAAACTAGAAATAAGTATGTCAGGTAGGCTATGGCATTTTGTTTTAGTTGAACTTAATTAGCAGAAATAGTTCCATTTTGCTTAGAAACCCAGGCATGTAACATAAAGAAGTGAAGTTCAGATATTATTACTAGAGTCCTAGGCATCAGGGGTTTCAATAGACCTCGTCTAGCCACTCACCCACAAGACCAAACAAAAGGTAATGGTGAAAAGCAGGAAAAGAATTTTAGTCAAAATGGCCACATCAGGAAGGCAGAGATTTGGCATCTCAGTCCTGTCTTTAAGGTGCTCATAGGAACTTTAGTTTTAAATAGAGGAAGGGGTTAAGAGGTATATATACCAAGCTGTCTTGGTCAAATTGTACTCTTGTTGATCCTTCTCTCAGTTCTGATTGTATTAGGTGGCTCTGAAGAAGCTCTTATCACTTGAGGGGGCCAATTTCCACTTGCTGCTCAGAGTGTTTATCAAACCTGTGATCCTGGAAGGGAACAGTTCTATTCCCATGAGATGATTGCTTCTGCTTAGAGAGGCAGTCTCATCATGGGTTGATTTCTTAGAATATGTAGGACAGTGACTGAAGACTTCTAGGTACCACTCTAAGAGTCTGAAACAAGATGCTAAGTCTTAAAAGGGGATGAAATAGATTAGATAAATTTAGAGCTAATAAACCTTATGTAACTAGTTTTTAGGTAAGCACTCCTTAAAGGATTAGCATGTTTGCGTGCAGAACTAAGTAGGGTTCTCCTTTATCACCAACCCAAAATTCAAGGTGATAAAGGAGATAGATACAAAAGAAGGCAGGGATGCCATGCTTTATTTTGCTTTTATTTACTCATAGGACATCTTCAGGCCTAAGGGTCACTACTTAATTTAGCAAAGGCAGCCTCTCCAAGTTCATGTTATAATATGGTAGGTAGTAATGAAGACCACAGTGATCTGAAAAGCATAAAAGTACCCTGCATCAAAGAAGGCAGCGCCCTGTTCAACTCTGCTCATTCCGTTAGATAAAAATTCCACTAAGGTTTTCCAGATGATGATTTTTCTAAAGAAGGTGGAAATCTGTATTTCATTGTGAGAGTTCTTTTTTTTTTTTTTTCATTGTAGTTGGACACAATACCTTTATTTATATGTGGTGCTGAGGATCGAACCCAGGTCCTTACATGTGGTAGGCGAACACTCTGCCGCTAAGCCACAACCTCAGCCCCCAGTGTTAATCTTTTTTAAAAAGTATTCAGAAATTTAAATACAGCATATCTAACAGACCTTTCCACAGTGACGGAAATGTTCTATATCTGTGCTGTCTACTAGGGTAACCACTAACTTCATGTGTCCCAGAGCACTTTAAAATATGGCTAATGAAACTGAGGAATGAATTTTTTACTTAAATAGTCTACTTGATTGGACGAAAGAGTTTTTTAGAAATGCTGTTGGCTGAGCAAAACATGTCTGTAAGATTTCACCAAGAACCAGTTTTCAAACTGGTCTACTATTTGCATTTGCATGAATTGAGAGTCTTGGCATCTTTTTTTTTTGGTACTAGAGATTGAACCCAGGGATGCTTAACCACTGAGCCACATCCCTACATTCCAGGCCTTTTTATTTTTTATTTTAAGATAGAGTCCCACTAAGTTGCTTCAGGTCTCCCTAAGTTGCTGAGGCTGGCCTTGAACTTGCAGTCTACCTGCCTTAGCCTCCTGAGCTGCTGTGATTACAGGATTGTGCAACTGTGTCCAGGTGGGAGTGTTGGCATCTTCAAGTTAATTAGTTCTTAACGTGAGAAAGCAACACTGATTAGGAGCTTTCTTGTGCTACATTTGGGACTTGATTTGGGGATTTTTTTTTAATATTTATTTTTTAGTTGTAGGTGGACATAATATCTTTATTTCATTTTTATGTGGTGCTGGGGTTTGAACCCAGTGTCTCACGTGTACTAGGCAAGCACTCTACCACTGAGCCACAACTCCAGCCCGATTTTGGGATGTTTTTAATGAGAAATAATAATCTGTGGTTCTGTTAATGTCTAGGGAGCTGTGGTTTTAGATTTAAGAGCTTTACCTCTGAGGGCACATCTGTGAGGAGGACTGTCAGACCACATAAAGTGGAAAACAGGCTCTAGAAGCTGAGATATCCTCCTAGTTTTGTTTATTTGAGTTCGAATTGGCATTTATCTCCTTTAATATGCTAATCTGACATTGATGCTCATGGTCAACATTTTGGGAGATAAGGTTAGGGTTTCTGATTTAAATTATGTGAAATGAAACTCAGAATTACAAGAAAAATCAAGTACTTTTAATGACCCTATTTGTATGGGAAGCTTAAAGGTTTATGTTGAGTTTTCATAAGGAAAAGTGGTATTAGAGATGCTTAATTGTTTGTTTCTCATACCCTGCCTCTGCTAGGTATAATACATTATAGAATTCTTAATTTGTGGATTCTTTAATCCATGAATAAATTTGAAGTTTGGTTGATTTATCTTTAGTTAGGTGGCTAGATACTATTGTACACAAAAGGCAATGAGTAACACATGCAACTTATCTTTGTTCATTTAACTACTTACTAATTATCTACCACTACTGTAGGCACTGAGGGTACAATATTGAGTAAAACATGGTACTTACTCTTATGGAAGGAGGCAGAAAACCATATATGTGGAATGTTTGAGGTAACGATAAATATAAATAAGGAAGACAAGCGTCAGGGAAGGCTTCTTTGAGGAAGTGACATTTTAGGAAAGATCTAGAAGAGGGGTGAAAAGAATTCCCAGCAAAGGGAATCACAAGTACAAAAACCTTGTATGTTTGAGGTGTATTGCTCAGTCTGTTAAAAGAACAGTAATGTGGTCAGTTGTCTGGAGTGTAGTGAATGCAGGGAAGATGTTAATAAATGAGATAGGAGAAGCAAGTGGGCCAGATCATGTACATCTTGTAAGCCATGGTAAACATCTTGGCTTTTTTTCAAAAATTCTTTGGAAGTCATTGGAAGGTAAGGTAGATAGGATGTGATCTGATTTGCTTTTTTTTTTTTTAGATGGAATAATCCAGATTTTCAGAGCCATTACAAGTATTTGAATCATTTCAGAGTAAATTGCCAAAATGATGTCTCATCACTCCTAAATACTTTAGTGTGTAATTTCTACAAACAAGAATATTCTCCTATATAACCATCAATAAATAATTTGCCATATAGAGGAGGCAAAATTTTGCACCTATCCTCTTAGGGCTTTTCGGTTGGCCTGAGTATTCAATTGACATAAATTCAGACTAATAGGAGAAAAGCATACAAATGTATATAATATAGTTTTTTGGCTTTTTTGTTTGTTTATTGGGTATCAAATACAGTGTCACACACCTGCTGAACAAGCACAGTACCAATGAACTACACCTCCAGCCCTATTTAATAGAATTTTTGCATGACACGAGCCCTTATAAGAAAATAAAGACTAAATGATACACTAATGTTTACTACTTATATGCTGAGGCATTAGTCAGCTTTCCATCAGTATAACAAAATATCTGAGATGATTAACTTATAAAGGGAAACGGTTTACTTTGGCTGACAGTTTTGGAAGTTCCAGTCCATGATCAGTTGGCCCCATGGCTTTGGGCCTGTGATGAGGAAGCACAATGTGACAAGAGTACATTGGAGCTGGGGATTTACCTCACTTGGTAGAGTGCTTGCCTAGTATGCACAAGGCCCTGGGTTCAATCCCCAGCACCACAAAATAAATGAATAGAGTACATTGGCAAAGCAAAACCACTCACCTCATTGGAAGGAAGCAAAAGAAAGGATGAAGAAGGGGCTAGAGTCACCTTATCACTTTGAAGGTGACCTAAAGCCCTCCTAATAGGTCCCACCTCTTTTTTTTTTTAAGGCACAGACAGACGTTTATTTAGAAAACTAGATACATATTCAAGGGAAAGTGAGGGCAGTTGCCAGAGAGATGCCTTTGGTGTGTTTGAATGTGGACTGTCTCCAGAGGGGAGAGACAGCAACCTGTTGGTGTGGGATGTTAATATTTATAGCAGGCTGGTGCTGGGGGCTGTACTAGAGGTGGAGCCAGGATGGAATTGCGCAGCTTCTCACCAGTTTTCCCTGTACTTGCATATTTCCCTCATTCTACTGAAGGATTAGTTATTTCTGAGCACTTTCTGTATCGAAGTTGCTCCTGGGCATTTCCTCTCTCTCTTAATCCTAAATCCTAGTCTCATTTCTCCCCCCAGGCTTCACCCCTAGAAGCTTCCACCACTTCCCTTTAGTGCCATCCTGGGGACCAAGCCTTTAACAACACCTAGACTTTGGGAGACATTCAGGGTCTAGACTGCAGTAACTAAATTGTTTGAAGAGTAGTGCATTCTGAAAATGTGACAAGGCAAATTGACTTGGGCTAGAGTAGTCAATTGGATGAAGAATGGCTAGGAAGATAAGCATTAGTTTAACCTATTAAGTCCCAAGTTTTCAATTCAGTGAATATTTTAATGAAATTCACACAGGTGCATTAAAATAGATTGTAAATCATAATTTAGAGCTTATTACATAATTTATTAACATCATAAGTGATATAATTAATATGAATGAATATCTCAAAAGAATAGAACTCTAAAAATATAAATGTTTATTTCAGAGTTACCAAAAGTGGTATGTTTCTTGCTCAATTTAAGTTTTTCAGTTTTCTGTAAATGAGATGATGAAGTATAATAGGGTTAACGAGTTTATTTGTATGTATTTCCCTCCACCTCAACTTCCCTTCCTTGAGGAAGAGCAGTGCTCTCCTTTTGGTATAGGAATGGCATTTTTACATGGCAATTTTATATCCTGCTTTTAAGAAACAGAAGGAAGGGCTAGGGTTGTAGCTCAGTGATAGAGCGCTTGCCTAGCATGTGTGAGGCGCTGGGTTCAATTTTCAGCACCACATATAAATAAAATAAAGATCCATCAACAACTAAAAAGAAACAGAAGGAAAATCAAAGCATTCTTCTTGTACCTGCTATTTCTCAAATGCCTTTAACTCAAAATAGTCAATATGCCATAGCAGCACATTTTGAGGTAGCATATTCTGAACTTCAGCTGCTACTCCTTAATCTTCAGAACCCATTCAAGTCTCACCTTTTGTTACAACAATGTCCATAGCAAGATTTCATCATACCTTTCATGGAAGCTTATATTTCTTTAGTTTCCTTCACACTGGAGTGGATTCTCAGCTTTTTCTTGGTTTTCATGACCTTCACACTTTGGAAAATAACATTAAAGTTGTTGTAAAATGACCCTTGGTGTAAGTTTATTGAATGTTTCATTAAGGCTAGGTTCAGACTGTTTCTTTGACAGAAATATCACAGAAGCAATGCCATGGTTTTTTGTTGCTTTCTATAAAGTAGCTCTCAATTTTGATGGTTTGGTTATTAATGAAAGCTTTTATTACTTAAGAGATGTCTGCCAGGTTTCTCCATTCTAAAGTTAATTCATTGTCTTTTTGTAATTTATTAGCATTTTGTGGGGAGATATGTGAAGGTTATATATCCCATTAGTCATCAAACTTTTAACCTATTATTTATTTCAGTATCAATTCCTATTTTAATCAGTGGGTTATAATACATTACTGTAGTTTTTTGTTGCTCAAATTGATCTCAGTTTGACTAAGTGGGAACCCATTCCTACTGCATTTGGGTTTTTTTGAAATGTTTCCATCATTCTAGGAGCATTTTCTTGCTTTTTGACTCAAAATCTTCCATGTTCCTTACAGTTTCCTTTCTCAGCCTTGGAAATAGCTATTTCTCCAAGGGACCTCTGTTTGCTTGCATGATTTTTTTAGTGGAGAATGGTATTTTAAAACTTAAAATCTGAATGCAAGGTATGCTCATTGCTCTTGGGATTTCAGTGCTCCCAGATGCTCTCAGGACAAGCAAGGGAAAATAAGTACACGGGTGCCTTGTCTTATTGTGCTTTCATTTACTGCAGTTCTCAGATACTACATTTTTTTACACATTGAAGTTTTGTTCAGTGTGTAATCTGGGGTGGCAACCCTACACCCACCCAGTCTATTGGCACCATTTTTTCAACAGCATGTGCTCCTTTCTTGTCTCTTTTTCACTTTGGGTAATTCTTGTAATACATAATATTTTCTTTATATGTGTTATGGTGATCTGTGATCAGTGATCTTTGATGTTACTGTTGAAGTTGTTTTGGGGTGCCACAAACCTTGCTCATGTAAGTTGCTAAACTTTATCAACAAGTATTGTGTGTAAGTGAGGTTTTTTTTTTGTTGTTGTTTGTTTAGAATCAGGATATTGCTAAGTTGCTGTGGCTGGCCTCACAATTGTGATACTCCTGCCTCAGCCTCCTGGCTCCCTGGGGCAGGTACGTGATGCATTCTCAGCAAGTATTGTGTGTTCTGACTGTTCCATCAAGGGACCATTTCCACCGGGGTCCGCGCGCACACTCTCGGAACCCCGCTAGAACAAAAAGAGCCGTCATTTGGCTTGGTGTCATTTGGCTTGGTGTTGTGGCATTTTGCATCCTCCTCCCTTCTGCTAGCAAAGGCCAAATTTGGGGGCCAACAGAGGTGAGGCAAAGAACCTCACCTCCCCACTGGTATTTGGGGGCCAACAGAGGTGAGGCTAAGAACCTCACCCCCCCACTGGTATTTGGGGGCCAACAGAGGTGAGGCAAAGAACCTCACCCCCCCCACTGGTGCAAAGGCCTATCCACAAGTATGGCTGTATGCTGGACCGGTAGTCAATGACGGGTAAGATCCAATTGCAATGGTACCAACCTAAGACAGGAGGCTGACGCCTTGAGGTCAGCTCATCCGATGACGGGTAAGGACCATATGTAGTATTGGACAACCTAAGACAGGCACGGTCCCTAAGCCACATTGCTTGTTGTTTAATTAAACAGAAGGGGGGAGATGTTGAGGGCCACAGCCGAGTTGGGATGACTCATGGCATTTTGCCAGAAGGGAGTGGTTGGCCAGCCAGCCATTGAGATGATGATGGTTATGTTAAGCTGTGTATTCAATTGTATATCTGACCTTTACTGTCAATAAGGTGGCTCCTGCTGCCCGCTACTTTGGAGTTCCCATTGAGTTCTCGCGGGGTTCCCAGGGAGTGTGTGCGTGGACCCCGGTGGAGGGAAAGAGTGTTCCCGGGGAGCGTGTGTGGAGTGCTGGTGGAGTTCGGCAATAAAGAGTTCAGTATGATAAAGGGTTCAGTATGATAATACACTTAATGCAGTGTGCAATGATCAAATCAGGGTAATTAGCATTTCCCTCTCCTTAATCATTAATCATTTGGGGGGGGTGTGTGTATTGGGAGCTTCAAACTTCTCTCTTCTAATTTTTTTTAATAAAAAATATAATAAATTATTGTGAACTATACTAACCAAACTGTGCAATGGAATATTAGAATGAATTCTTCTTATCTAACCATTTTTTGTACCTGTTACCTAACCTTTTATTCTTCCTCCATCTTCCCCTTCTTCTTAGGCTCTAGGAATCACTACTATACTCTCTACTTATGAAATCAACTTTTAGCATCCACGTACGAAGGAGAACATGTTATATTTGTCTTTCTGTAATGGGCTTATTTCACTTAAGCAAAATATTCTCCAGTTCAATTCATGTTGCCTTAAAATGACAAGATTTCATCATTTTTTGTGGTTGAATGATATTCTGTTGTGTCTGTATACTACATTTTCTTTATACAATCATCATGGGTCGACACCTTGGTTGATCTTGGCTCTTGTGAATAGTACTGCAATAAATACAGGGGTGCAGATAACCCTTTGATACACTAATTACATTTCCTTTGGACATACTCAGTAGTGGAATTGCTGTATCATACCATAATTTGTTTTACCGTTTACTCTTTTCCATGATGGCTATACTAATTTACATTCTCACCAACAGTGTATGAGTTTTCCTTCTTCTGTATCCTCACCAGAATTTGTTATTGTCTTTTTGATGAAAGCCATCAAACTAGGGTAAGATGATATCTCATTTTGGTGTTTTGTTTTTGTTTTGCAATGCTGGGGATTGAACCCAAGGCCTTGTGTATGCTGGGCAAGTGCCATACCACTGAGCTATATCTCCAATTTTATGTTGATACAAGGTCTTTCTCTGTTACCCTGACTGATTGATCCTAGACTTTCGATCCTTCTGCCTCAACCTCTCAAGTAGTTATGATTACAGGCATGCATAAGTATGCCGGATCATTTTTGGTTTTGATTTGCATTTCCCTGATGATTAGTGGTGTTGAAAGTTTTTTTTTTTGTAGTTGGCCATTTGTATGTCTTATACTGAGGAATGTTTATTCAGATCATTTTAAAAACCATATTTGTTGTTGTTGAATTCTTTGAGTGCCTTATGAACTTTAAGATATATATATATATATATAT
>NW_025999853.1:15663780-15667235 GCF_001458135.2 Marmota marmota marmota
TATATATATATATATATATATATATATAATTTTTTTTTGTTTGTTTGTTTTTGTGTGGTGCTGGGGATTAGAACCCAGGGCCTTGTGCATTCAAGGTAAGCACTCTACCAACTGAGCTATGTCCCCAGCCCTAAATGTTAAGATTTTTTATCTGAATTACTATTAGAATAGTAACTGGGATGGGGAAGACATTGGGGTGAGAAAGCAGATGTGGAAGGGGTAGTTAGCAAGTTGTACTTTTGGACTATTGGCATAACTCAGTGGTAGAACGTTTGCCTAGCATGAATGAGGGCCTGGGTTTAATCCCCAGTATCACCAAAAAATTGTTCTGCTTATAGACACACCATAGTGAGTATTCAGGTGAAAAAACTAGTCTGGAAGTTAGGATGGAGAAGAATGCTGGTGATAGGAGCCTCAGTGTGATCTTACTTAGTACAATATACAGTTGAACATCACAAATTAATGGTAAAGAGAACATGACCTTCAGTTAAATGCTTTGCTCTGTTGCTCCTGAAAACCAGATAGATTGTATCAACTATATTGCTAGATAAAATTGACCTCTGATTGGTGAATTGCATCTGGATTGAGACGATTATGAAAGCTTCATGAGTTGGCTGTGTTTAGGCTTGCCTGAGTACTACTGCTCTTAGACTAACGTGTACCTTGCGAGACATTGGCCATTGTGGAGCATGAAGCTTTTGAGTCAGGGCAGCTCCTGCACCTGTTTGATGTGGCTCTCATGTCCCTTGAGCTTGTGCTGTGTCATGTAGAGAGTTAAAGAACATAGCTCCCAGGTGGCCGGGTGAGCTGTCACTTGCATGAACAACTGCAAAGACTCCCAGTCAGAGGAACATATGATGTTGCCCATCTAGCAAGCTGTGGTTCCTGTCCTGTGTTCCGAGTTTTCAGGTGTCAGGGGTGTCTTATGGTATTCTTTTTGTAGCACTGGAGATTGAATCCAATACCTCATACATACTAGACAAGCACTCTACCACCATCCCCAGCCCTTTCAATTTTTAATTTTGAGACAGTTTTAATAAGCTGCCCAAGCTGAACTTGTACCTGTGATCCTCCTGCCTCAGCCTCTGCTCCTAATGATAGTCTTTTATATATATATTTTTAGTTGTTGATAGACCTTTATTTTATTTATTTATATGTGGTGCTGAGAATTGAACCCTGTGCCTCACACATGCCAGGCAAGTGCACTACCGCTGAGTCCCAGCCCCCTAATGATAGTCTTTTGACATGTCTGTTAGTAGCGGAATAATCTCACCTGGTGATGAATTTCCCTTTGGAGGCATTAGTGATTTTGATATAATTAAGGAAGATTTTTAGTCACCATCTCTGTCTCACTTAATGTTCACTTAATTCTCTGTAATCTTGTGGGGGGAAAATAGAAATCTTTCAGGGAAATGGATTCATATTGTTTACCTTTGTCTTGAGGCATTTGCTTTGAATCTGCTAGCAACCAATAAACAAAAGGTGTATATGGTGGTGCAGATGTCTTGGATGAGCAATGGAACTAGTTACGCCTTGAAAATAAGAAACTTATGTCTAGAACCTAGCACGGCATCTGTTGAAATACCACCATATCAGATATTGATGGGTTATACATTTACATTAGTGAGAAAAACGTGTGGTGCTTGTTCTCCTGGAGTTTATAGGCACTTTGTGAATATTAGCTGGTTGGCTAATATTATACTATAATTTAGTGTCTGTTGTTTTTTTCAAGTACCTTTTCATTTTCCTACTTTTAATTTTTTTATGGGATTAGCAACAGGAATTCTTCAGGAATTGATTTATTTAATTGAATAGAATGTTCTCAAAAGAGCATTTTTGTTTTGTGTTTGTATTTTTAGTGTAGATGACTTGAACCTAGCTCCTTGCACCTACTAAGTAACATTCTACCACTGAGCTATACCCCCAGCCATGAAAGTATTTAGGTAGGTAACAAATATCATTTTGTTCCACTTTTGTTTAATCTCTATTTTATTTATTTTCAGTGCTGAGCTTGAAACCAGGGCCTTGAGCATGCTACGCAAGTGTATTCCACTGAGTCATATTCCCAGCCCTCTATTTTATGTTAAAGTTAGTTAATTGCTCCATCTTCAAAAGTCTTTTTTTTCCTTTTTTCTTTTCTATTTTTTAAATTTATTCTACTTAGTTGTCCATGATAGCAGAATGCATTTCAATTTATTGTACACAAAGTGTAAATGGAGCGCAACATTTCAATTCTCTGGCTGTGTACAGTGTAGACACACCATTCGTACAATCATACATGTACCTAGGGTAATGATGTCCATCTCATTCTACCATCTTTCCTACCCCCATAAACCCTCCCCACCCTCCCTTTTGCCCAATCCAAAATTCCTCCATTCTTCCCTTGCCCCCACCCCCTCATAGATCAGCACCCACTAATCAGAGAAAACATTTGTCCTTTAGTTTTGGGGGGATTGGCTTACTTCGCTGAGCATAGTATTCTCCAACTCCATCTATTTATCTGCAAATGCCATTATTTTATTCTCTTTTAATGCTGAGTAATATTCCATTGTATATATATACCAGTTTCTTTATCCATTTATCTATCAAAGGGCATCTTGGTTGGTTCCACAGTTTAGCTATTGTGAATTCAACTGCTATAAACATTGATGTGGCTATGTCACTATAGTAGGCTATTTTAAGTCCTTTGGGTATAGACCAAGGAGTGGGATAGCTGGGTCAAATGGTGGTTCCATTCCAAGTTTCCTGAGGAATCTCCACACTGCTTTCCAAAGTGGTTGCACCAAAAGCCTTTATTTTTCTTGTTATGGTCTTTAACTTCTGCATAAAATGAAGGACATAAAAGCCACATAAGTAAGTAGTTTCTACATGAAACTCAATGAGGTAAAAATTTGTTGAGTGTGGAAAGGTAGAAAGTTTGGGTTATTTTGTGCATATCAGTCTAAAATTATTGTTTTCATTTACTTTTATAAAGTTTTTTTTGTGTGTGTGATTTGAAATATTGGTAGCTTGAATTCCTTTGAGCCAAGTTAAAAATAAAACATGGCTTGCTTTGATTTTTCTCTATGGCAAATACACTGTTTCCCCACTTGGTGGCACCTTCTGTTCATTTCTAAGTAATATGTTCCTTCTCAGTGTAATGCACTTATCTCTCCTTATGATTTATTTTCTTATTAAAATTAATGTTTAATTACTCAAGTAATACATAAATATCTTCTCTAAAAATAACAGTATATAACTGGACAGGGTGGTACACAATTATAATCCCAGCTACCGGGGAGGCAGGAGGACAAGGCCAACCCCCGCAACTTAGTGAGATGCTGCCTCAAAATAAATTTTTTTTTAAGGGTTGGGGATGCAGTTCAGTGGTTTTTGTGCTTGCACAGCATGTACAAGGCTCTGGGTTTGATCCCTGGTGCCACAAAAAAAAAAAAAAAAAAAAAAAAAAAAAAAAA
>NW_025999853.1:15667258-15675587 GCF_001458135.2 Marmota marmota marmota
GTAACTAAGAACAGAGTAGGGACGAAGAGCAGGAGAAGAAGATTAACATTAAACTGGGATGAGAGGTGGGAGGGAAAGGGAGAGAGAAGGGAAATTGCATGGAAATGGAAGGAGACCCTCAGGGTTATACAAAATTTCATACAAGAGGAAGTGAGGGGAAAGGGGAAAATAATACAAGGGGGGGAAATGAATGACAGTAGAGGGGGTAGAGAGAGAAGACGGGAGGGGAGGGGTGGGGAGGGGGGATAGTAGAGGATAGGAAAGGCAGCAGAATACAACAGACACTAGTATGGCAATATGTAAATCTATGGATGTGTAACTGATGTGATTCTGCAATTTGTATACGGGGTAAAAATGGGAGTTCATAACCCACTTGAATCAAAGTGTGAAATATGATATATCAAGAACTATGTAATGTTTTGAACAACCAACAATAAAAAATTAAAAAAAAAAGAATTGGAAGTCTCCTTTTGGATTTAGTAAGTTTTCGATACCTGTTAGAAGCCCGAGTGAATAGATGTGTCAAGTAAACTGTTAAATATATGAATCTGAAACTTAGGGCATAGGTCATACCAGCAAAGAAGAATGAGAAGTGGTTAGCAAGGTAGAAGAAAAGAGATTTAGTACTTCAAGAAGGGAAGACAGGTTTTATTTATTGTTGCTAAAAGGTTGAGTAAGATAATGACAGAGAAGTGTCATGTAATATGGCAATATGAAGTTCATTGAATCTGTATAGAATCTCTTCTTTTTAAAAATGTGGAGACTGGGGGTGTATGCCTGGGTTTCATCAGCACTGCAGAAAAGCAAAAACAGACATGGAAAAATCAGAAAAGTTTATAAATATACTGACAAGGGATGGTGATCATTACAGCCCCCTAAGAGAACCACATATTTCCTTTAGTTCTTTTAAAGTATTTTAATGTAGTTGTGTTCATATTATATTCAGTTTTATTTTTTTATGAATATTATAAGTAATGTTTCTTGTTGTTAAAGCAGTCCTCTGATTATTTTTAAATACTTTTTTCTGGGCTGTTATGTGGCTCGGTAGTAGATGGGGTACTTGGAGGCCCTGGACCTACCACATAAAAATTTCCTGCCTACACACACACACACACACACACACACACAATCTGATTATAAGAGTTGTCCTGGAAAAGCTTGGAAATCCAGAGAAATGAGGTAGAAACAAATAAACTCATACTTCCTCAGCCTGGAAGCAAGCACTGTTTAACTTTCATTTACTGATTCAACAAATATTCAATGGTTTGCTTTTGCATAGAAATGCAATATTTTGTTGTTGTTATTTTTAAGTGTTGGAGTATCTGAATATTGCCTAGGCTAACCCTGAATTCCTGGGTACAGGAGATCTTCCTTCCTCAGCCTCCCACGTAGCTGGGACTACAGGTGCAGGCCACCACACTGGCCAAGAAGGATCACAATGAGGAGAACAGATGGTAGTTTATTGGTCATACCCTCTTTAGAAGAAAGTTTGTGATTACAAACAACAATGTACATATACATTTTTGACATAATATGCACAGTATTTTGTGACTTGCTTCCTCCTCTCCTCACTTAATATATCACAGACATCTTTCCCAACTCACTAAATTTTCTGCTTGTCAATTTGAGTTTTTTAGTGCCTCAGGGTTTTGTATATAGAAAGGCAATTTGGGCTTAAAATTAACACACTGCTATTACAATTGTAAGTCTTAAAACCTATTTCTTCTTAAGTCTTTAGGTTCAATTTATAAATAGGATAACAAGATTAGTATACTAAATACTTTTTGCATAAAAATAAAGAACAATCATTTCCTCTTGTTCTTTGATGAATGTTTCATAAACTCCAACGGAAAGGATTAAATTCTCCTAGACAGTTATAACCATTTGCAAATTTAGTTAATTACATTCCTTTAAGCCTTTTAGGTTACATTTATAAATTTAACATATTTGATTTTTTTTTCCAGTTCTTCAAATGCCCAGTGAATAGTTAGACTAACAAACCTATCAAGCAAAATGTTCCTAAGTACTCAAATGATCCTTGTTTACTCACATCAGAAACATAAGGTCATTCTCTGCTCTTCTTTCTCTACTGTGTATCAGCAAGTTCTTTCTGCTTTACTCTCTTTTTAATTATTAACACATATTTATTGTACAAATTAATGGGAATCACTATGATATTTCCATGCATGCATTCTTTATGCATTGATCATACCTCTCAATATTTCTTCTACTTATCCTCCCACCCCACTTTACTTTCTGAATATATTCCATATCTCATCACTACCCCCATAACTATTACCCTTGTCCAGGCCACAGTTATCTCCTGCCTGCCTTCTGCAACACCCACCTCCCAACGGATGGATTCTTAGAACACGCTAGTATTCTCCACCTACTAAATGATTAGAGTATTTCTTTTTGTTCTCTTTCTACAGTTCCAGGGATCAAACCCAGGACCTCATATATATGCTAAGTGAGTGCTCTACCACTGAGCTACACCTTCAGCTTAGAGTGATTCTTTTAAAATGTACATAAGACCACATTGAATCTCCACTCTGAACTATCTATTGGCTTCCCATCACATTGATGATGAAACTCCCAAATCTTTACTGTTCTGCAAGACCTTATGCCCTCTCAGTCCTTTCTAGCTCTGTGTACATTGTCCTGTTCTCTGCCCTACTGATTTGGATTTAGCCACATCATCCTTGAATAGAGAGCACATTCCCACCTCGGTCTCTGTGCCCTAGCTATTTCCCTAGGCTTTGCATGGCTCACATTGTATTAGTTTTTCATCACTGTGACCACAATACCTGACGAGAGCAACTTAGATTTATTTTGTGTCACAGTTTCAGAGGTTCAATCTATGTTGGGCCAACTCCACTGCTCTGAGCGCAAGGTGAGGCAGAAGGGCATGGTGGACGAAAGCTGCTCCGTTCGTGGTGGCCAGGAAGCAGAGAGTGCAAAGGGAAGGAGCCGCAGGAAAGATGAACTCTTCTAGGGCATGCCCCAGTAACCCACCTCCTTCAACCATGCCCCTCGTGTCTACAGCTGCCACCCAGTTAGCCCATAGAAATAGGTTACATTTCTCATAATTTAATCACCTTACCTCTGAATATTCCTCTATTAATATAGGAGCTTTAGGGGGACACCTCATATCCAAATCATAATATACATCTTCACTTTATTCAGATGCCTACTCCATTGACTCTTATTCTTTTGTTGTTGTTGATGTTGTAGATGGACACAGTACCTTTATTTTATTTATTCTTATGTGGTGCTAAGGATCGAACACTGTGCCTCACTCATGCGAGGCAAGTGCTCTACCACTGGGCTACAATCCCAGCCCTATAAAAGAGCTCTGTTCTCCTCTCACATTGTCCCCTTCTCCTATTCTATGTAGCTTTTTTACTTGGTAGCACTTACCTACCTCTGCCTGATGTCTTATTATATATCATTTAATTTGTTGTTTCCCTAACTACCATGTTAGAATAATTCCTAATACGTGGTAGTTGCTGAATAAATATTGAATGAATGAGTATAAACATAAATATTATTCCCTTAAATAAACTGTCAGCTATCAATAGTGGAGAATATTGTCTTTTTCCTCTTGGCATATTTGCTCAATCTAGCCTTTTTTAGGTACAGGTTGAGTGTGCCTTATTTCTAGTGCTTGTAACTAGAAATGATTCCAATTTTAAAGGTTTTTTTTTTGGGGGGGGGGATATTTGCCAGATTTTAAAGGTTGAGCATCCCTGATCTAGAAATCCAAATTTTGATATATTCCAAAACCTGAAACTTTTTGAGTATCACATCAGGATTCAAAAATCAAAATTCAAAATGTATTTTGATTCAAAAATGTATTTTGCATTTCAGATTGTCATATTAGGGATGCTCAAATTTTCAGATTAGGGATATAGTACGTTGATTTGGATTGAAACAAGTATTACTTAATACAGTGGGTTGCATGATTCTTCTCAAAATAGGTCTTTCTTACTGTTTTATTTTCTGCTACAGAAAATTGGAATGTTAAGAGATTATGTTCTAAAAAACTACAAACAGCATGACTGTAGTAGATTCTCCAATGTTATATTCTTTATAACTTTTTCCTGTTAAAATTATGTTCATTATAAAATGAACACAAAAGTGCTTTGATTTTTAAAATTCACCTTTTAGCATGTTTCACTTGTTATACAGTGCTTCATTTAAGATCCATTTGATGGTTGGGGTTGTAGCTCAGTGCCTAAGACGTGTGAGGCACTGAGCCTCAGATATGATCCTCAGCACCACATAAGAATAAATATAAAATAAAGGTATTCTGTCCATCTACAACTAAAATATGTACATATATACACATATTTATAAATTATAAAAAAAGATTTCATTTAAACACTTTACAGAGATGAGTTGTTGGAAATTTTCATAACCAGGATATGGAAATAAACTATGTATTACTTCTCATGAACAAAAAAACTGTTCTGGATTCCAATTTCCAGAATAAATTTTTTTTTAATCATCAAAGGAATTTTATTTTAGATCTTCAAAGAAAATGTAAAACAACACATGCTACTATCAAAAGGAAAAGTATGACAAAGCCATAATGATGTACATCTGCCTTTGTCCTTTGTCTCTTCACTAAGAGTAAACTGGAGAGTTGTAGACCACAGTTCTGTAGAAATTTCTAAATCTGTGATCCCCATATCAGTCATGGAAGTATATGTATACCAAGGTGGAAGTGGAAGGTGGAGATGATTATGTTTGGACTGGTAAAATCTTTGTTTGTTTGCTTATTTGTTTTTTGGGTTTTTGTTTTTTTTTTTGTACCCGAGATTGAACCCAATTGAACAGAGGTGCTCTCAACCACTGAGCCATATCCCCAGCCCTTTTTTCATTTTTTATTTTGATACAGGGTCTTGCTAAGTTGCTTAGGGCCTTGTTAAGTTGCTGAGGCTGGCCTCAAACTGTGATCCTCTGCTTCAGCCTCCTAAGTCACTGTGAGTATAGGTGAGTGCTACCACACCCAGCTGGACTGGTAAACTCTTTTTTTGGGGTGTGTATTGGGGATTGAACTCAGGGACACTTGACCAATGAATTATATTCCCAGCCCTATTTTGTATTTTATTTAGAGACAAGGTCTCACAGGTGCCTTGCTTTTGCTGAGGCTGGCTTTGAACTCGTGATCCTCCTGCCTCAGCCTTCTGAGCTGCTGGGATTACAGGCATGCACCACCATGCCTGATTTGGACTGGTAAAATCTTGATAGGGTTTAAAAATGAGTTTGGGAATTGCATATAGCTACATTTCTGTAGGAAACTATTTACCTTATTCTGAAGTTCTGAAGACTCGTGATATTTTTGTCTTCTTGTGCTTTCCTAAGCTGTGTCACTATTCATCAGTCCAATCATATTGTCCTCTTCTTGTACTTTATTTCATGTTGGGAAGGACTCAGCATTTCTCTTGTTGTGGACTTTTTCTATTACTTTTTTGCTTTAGACTAACTTGCTTTATAGCAGCCTTTTGTGAATCATCTTTTTGATTGGTTGGAATATACAACATGTACATTGTCCTTCAGTGGAAAATTTCAGTGGTTCTAAAGGTATTCTAGTTGAGTTCAGAATTTTCTTGAGCCTTTGATAGTTTGGGTTTTTATTATATGCTAAACTATGAACACATATCAAAAATTGGGCTGTTTCACAGCAACAAGGAAGGAGCCTGCTTCAGCACTGACTCAGGGAGCTCACTTAACTAGACAGCCATGGGGTCCTTTAGGTTCTGTTCCCAGAGAAGTTCACCACACAACCACTGCAGCATTCAGTAGCCAAGGTTTTCAGGTGTAAATCCTGTTGTCTTATTATTACCTTTTCTAGGGTTCTTCTGATATTGTTTGTGGTTCACTTTGTGAAGATATCTGTAGGAAAGTTATAATCTGCAAGATAAGCCTGATCTGGATTTTTTAACCTAAAATTAGATTTTCTGCTTTTATGTCATTGTGAATGAATGAATATATATATATTAGATGAACACAATATTTTTATTTCATTTATTTATTTTTATGTGGTCCTGAGGATCGAACCTAGTGCCTCACACATGCTAGGCGAGCACTCCACCACTGAACCACAACCCCAGCCTCTGTAAATCTATTAATCTTCTTCTTATCATAAATCTGTAACTTCTCCCCTTGAATTCAGTCAGACTAGATCCATAAAACAGGATTTCCTGAATAATCAAGTTGTTTGAGTTATATCCACATTTGATTTAGCAAGTATATATATAGAATTAGCTTGTTTTGCTAATTGTACTTACTATACTGTCTTTTTTTGTAGCTCTCTGATGTAAGTTCACAAAATAACAGGACATTTTCTTGATATTTCACTTTCATTATGGTTTTGCATCTCTATCTAGTTTGGAGGGCCAACTTGCAAGAAATGTTAAAAGAAGTTCTTCAGAAAAAGGGAAAATAATATTTAGTATTAAGGTTTGCATCTGCAATGCCCCCTGCAAAAGCTCACATGTTGAAAGTGTGGTCCTCAATCCAGAATAAATCTTTATTGTGGTCACAGGCTATCACAGCTTAAGTACATGCCAGAGAGAGTCATGAGTAGAAAATTTTGAGATTTCTAGATTAAAAAGTCATTTTGACCTTTTTCTGTGTAATCTTTAGTGAATGACATGGCATTGTAGAATTGACTTAGAAGAAATTTTCATTAAGGTAGACTGAGAGAAACAGTCACTGCCACTAAAACATTTGAGTACTTAAAAGGGTTTTTTGTTTGTTTGTTTTTTAATGTTGGCTTAAGTGGGATGAAATGAGGTTAGAAGTAGATAGAACCTGTAGTCTCAAAATAATGACAGATGACTTGGGGAAGGTCTATAAACTACTTCCAGAGTTGGTTTGAATTAGGCGAATTTTTCTTTTTAATATACTTTCTTTTTTTTAAAAAATAATATGTGTTCATTATAGAAGATAGCTAAGGAAATAAACATAACCTATTATCCCACCATATAGAAACAATCATTGTTAACATTTTGTTGTATTTTATTCCAGTCTTATTTGCTATGCACATATGTCTTTTTCTTTGTGTTATTAATGTAATGGGACTCTTTGAAGAGGTAGCCTGGGTTTGAATACCTGTTCCACTACCTTGGGCAAATTATTTAAATAAACTCTTGATGCCCTTGTTTCCTTTAAATTGGAATTATAAAATGTATCTCTAGAGTTGACCAGGATTAAGTGAGCTAATATTTGTGAAATATTTAGAACAATGCCCATGATTTACAAATGTTATCTGAGTAGTATTTTAAAATTAAATAAACAACCTACTTTTTTTTTTTTTTTTTTCCTTAAACCAGGGTTGAACCCAGGGGCACTCAACCTCAACCACTGAGCCACATCCCTAGCCCCTTTTTCTATTTTATTTAGAAGCAGAGTCTTGCTGAGTTGCTGAGGACATTGCTAAATTGCTGAGGGTGGCTTTGAACTTGTAATCCTCCTGCCTCAGCCTCCTGAGTCACTGGGATTACAGGTGTGGTGGCATATACCTGTAATCCCAGTGACTCCAGAGGCTGAGAGAGGTGGAGCACAAGTTTAAGGCCAATTTCAGCAATTTAGGAAGACCCTATCTCAAAATAAAAAATAAGCTGGGCATGGTATCGTACACCTGTGATCCCAGTAACTTGGGAGGCTGAGGCAGGAGGATCACATATTCAAAGCCAGCCTCAGCAACTTAGCAAGGCCCTAAACAATTTAGCGAGGCCCAGTGTTTGAGCTCCCCTGGGTTCAATCCCTGGCACCAAAAATTAATTAATTTATTAACTAATTAAAAATAAAAAAGCGCTGGGGATGTGGCTCAAAATACATGAATACACACATACACACACACATATAATTTATCGTGACACTTTTTCTGTCATGTGGGTGTGTCATGAGTTATTTAAGTATTCCCCTTTATTCTTGGTTTTGTTCTTTTCATTTTCTCACTATTACAAATAAAGCTGTGGTC
The DNA here is from genome assembly GCF_001458135.2 of Marmota marmota marmota. Classification (NCBI taxonomy): domain Eukaryota; kingdom Metazoa; phylum Chordata; class Mammalia; order Rodentia; family Sciuridae; genus Marmota; species Marmota marmota. The sequence continues at coordinate 15,675,252 of NW_025999853.1, forward strand.
AGCATCTTTCTTGTACATAAGCATTTACCTATGTGTTCACATTTCCTTAAGGTAAATTCCTGTAAGTAAAATTATTACATACAGCATACATGTTTTATAAGTATTTTTTACACCTATTGCCAAATTGCCATTTAAGCTATATACCTCCAGCAGCTCAGGAGTCTGAGGCAGGAGGATCATGAGTTCAAAGCCAGCCTCAGCAACTTAGCAAGGCACTAAGCAACTCAGTGAGACCCTGTCTCTAAATAAAATACAAAATAGGGCTGGGGATGTGGCTCAGTGGTTGAGTGCCCCTGAGTTCAGTCCCTGATACCAAAAAAAAAAAAAAAAAAAGCT
>NW_025999853.1:15675612-15682122 GCF_001458135.2 Marmota marmota marmota
TACCTTCTTGTATACTTGGCATATTTGAGGGGTTTGTTCTACCTTTATTGTTATAACCCTTTTTTTTTTTTTTTTTTGTACCTGGGATTGAGCCCAAGGGTAATTAACCACTTACCCACATCCCCAGCCTTTTTTATATTTTATTTAGACACAGGGTCTTGCTAAGTTGCAGAAGCTGGCTTTGAACTCGAAATCCTCCTGCCTCAGCCTCCTAAGCCACTGGATTATAGGTGTACGCCATTGTGCTGGACTATTGTTATATTTTGTACCAGTTTTGATACCATTGTAATATTTGAGACTTTAATATCTGGTAATGCCAGAGTTTTCAATTTTTTCTTGGGTAAATTTCCAGTAGATCCTTAGAATACATTGTCAAATTCTAAAGAGGAAACCCAATGGGATTTTGAATCAGATTGCATTTAATTAAATAATAGTTACTGTGCTAACAAGATTTGATTTGGTCATCTTGTATTGAATTATGTATGGTTTTTTAATTTGTTAAATTTATTTACGTCATCCTGTGGTTTGGATGGATTTGGTGTACAAGATTACAGTAATTATGATTTAATATCTTTGTTTCTAATTATTTTGACACAACTTTGATATTTGAATACTGAGTTACTCCCAAAATGTAATACATTTTCATTATATTCTTCTCTTTTGTAACTTTTCCATTTTTCCCAGTCTCCCTATTTGTCTCACTGACTTTATTATGTTTAAGTAATTTTATTTTTTTGTCTTTTAAGATAATACCAGTGATAAAAAAAAATTGAAGTCAGTCGAATGCCAAGCAAAACAGAATTTTCTAGACACTGCTGTTTGTACATTAACATCTTTACTTAGTTGGAATAAAAATGACTGACTTGAGCCAGGAGTGGTGATACATGCCTGTATTCCCAGTGAAGGCTGAGGCAGGAGAATCGCCAATCCAAGGCCAGCCTCAATAACTTTACAAGGCTCTAAACAACTTACCAAGACTGGCTCAAAATAAAAAGAGCCGGTGATGTGGCTCAGTGGTTAGGCACTCCTGGATTCGATCTCTGGTAACAAAATAATAGTAATAATAAATTTTTTAAAAATTTTAATAACCCAGTTGAAAATCTGTTGCAAATAAAATTCTTGGTGTGGAAATCTAAAAGTTAAAATTTCTTGTCCTTTATTTAACAACAGTAACAACAGAAGGGTTATTATACTAGCCTTACAGACTATAATCAGTGTGTTTCTTGTCTTTATTTTAAAACTACCATAATGAATATAGACTGTCATCTCCTCATCTCCTGTCTTTTGGGCTGTAGCCTTGCTAGAATAAACATTTTCAGATTTTATGTATTGTGATATATACATTATCTTTTACTTGTACATTTTCTCTCTCTCCATGAGTTTTTCATTTCCTGTCTTAAGAGACCTAATAGATACATATATAAGCTTTGAACTGTGGCTTCTCAAATATTTTAACCTTCAAGTGTCTTGACAGTTATTTGAATAAAAGTGTTTATTTCTTAAGCTGACTCACCAAGCTCACATAAAACCCTTTGATAAGTGACAGCCTTGCTTTTCATAGCTACCTCCTCTGGGTGGTTAGTGGAGCCTGTCTCACCTGGATCAGTTCAGAGGGTTTCAGTGCTCTGTTAACAGTTGTGGCTTATTGGTCCAGGTCACTTCAACAACCCCCGTTTCCTTCAGAGGATATAATGCAGCTCGTGCAGGCTTCTTCATTCTTCACTGAGTTAGCTGATCATGATGCAGTTATCTTAAGACCTTACTATAATAGCTGTCATGTGTATCTCTGTTTTACTGGTTTTACCTAGCTATGTCTGTCAGTTATTGCTAGCAGACTTTCTTCAGCCTACATAGTATTATAAATTTTGCTCATTAGCTTTAGCTTTATTCCAGTGAAACCTCTTCCTCTTATCCTTTTCTCTGCAGCTGGATAATTGCCTTTTTTCCCTTGGAGCTGCAGTTCTGTGTCTGTTCCCATCATTTCTTTTCTCCATAGGGTCATTGCTGTCTTGTGAGCTCCAGGTCTTGGATGATCTGATGAATTCTCTCTCCCACTTCTTTTCCATATAAATTTCTTGGCTTAGCTTCCTGCTTGATTCTAAATGTTTGTCTCTTGAACTTTGATTCCTCCTTCTCTGTCATTAGCAATGTCATCACTGTCTCTTTCCTTTCTTCTCCATGTACTCAGCTTTTAGGCCAGATTTCTCACACTTCCCCTATCAAATAACCTTTAGAATTAGATTGTTAAGCACTTATAACCAAAATAGTTGTGAATTTGGGGGCTGTGATTTAATATTTTAAATTGTATATGTTAGGGGCTGGGATTGTGGCTCAGCGGTAGAGCGTTCACCCAGCACACGTGAGGCGCTGGGTTCAATCCTCAGCACCACATAAAAATAAAATAAAGGTATTGTGCCCAACTATAACTAAAAAAATTTTTTTAAAAATTGTATATGTTATAGTGTTTGGACTCAAACTGGAGTTAAAGATGCACACAGAGACCCTCTTAATGTAGCAAGACCCTCTTGTGCAGCAAGACCCTCATGGATTTTGGACCATAGCTTCATGAGCCAGAGTGTCATGAGCATACTGAAAATTCAGAATCAGCCACTAGCATGTAATGCTAGTTCTGTATTTAATCAGCTCTAAAATAATTTTCACATTTATGATTAAGATATGTATTATAGTTGACAGTCTGTCATAATTTAATTGGCCAAATATTTTCCTTCTGAGAAACACATAAAATAATGATATATCTGAACATTGATGATTCTTAGATTTGATGAAATACAGTAATGATAATAATAAAAATTTTTGTAGATGCTTTATTTATATCATCTCATTTGATCCTTACACCATCTATAGGAAGTAGTGATGTTGAGTTGAAATGAAAGCATAGAGAAGTTCAGTGAGTGAGTATTGGAGTTGAGATTTTAACCCAAATAACAAAGTTGCTCTAGAGCTGCCATGTTAACCTTCCTCCCACAGTATGCCTCTCATAACAGTTTCTTCCACCTCTTTAAGGCATCGTTGGCTTCACTGTATGACCGATGACCCTCCAACAACAAAACCACCTACTGCTCGAAAATTCATTTGGACAAACCATAAGTTCAACGTGAGTGGCACTCCAGAACAGTATGTACCTTATTCCACCACCAGAAAGAAGATTCAGGAATGGGTCCCACCTTCAACACATCACAAGTAAAGACAGTGAAAATCGGTTTCAACATGTAACATATGGGACTTTTCATGAATTTGCACTTTTCCTGCTTACCATTAACTTGAATAAAATTGTTTGATCAAGTAGTGTCTTTTGCGCCTTTTTGCCCTTAACTCTGTCATTCATTTCTTAACTTTGTCATTCATGAACTGCAAAATAGGAGCTTACCAGCATAGGTAATTAAAGTAAATGTCAGATAGGTGGCTGCCTGGTGTAGAGTTCCCCATTTTCTGAAAACATCTCCAGTGGTTGTGTTTGTGCTTTGTTATTTACTTAGTCATTACCTTTACTGCATTGCTGGCTGATAGGGGAAGACTGACACCCAAGCTGAGCCAAGCAGATTTTCTCATGGAAATTTAAAACTTAAATGGAGAGACACAAAGACAGAGACTTTAGAACTGTGTGGCTTTTTTTTTTTTTTTTTAAGATGGCTTTTATTGTAGCTCTCTAAGGAGAAGGTCATCAGACATTTCCTCTTTCCTGGGTTTGGGTTCTTTAACATTTTATTTTAATCTGTGAATTATCTCTGGCTCCAGTCCAATATATTCTTATTTCTTTGAGGGAGAAATCCAGGCATCAGTCATTTTTAACTGCCCACCCATTTGCAGCTAAGGTTGTGAACTACTAAGCTGAAGAAGTCAACATCCAAAAGCAGTTCAGAAACTCTTCTGTAGTCATAAGAAGCAATAGTTGCTCACAGCCTTATCCAGACTTTATATCCCATACCCAACTGGATCAGGTTGAATTGTATCTCAGGAGATACTGTATTCATTGTGCTGTTTTGGGCAGCTGTCTGCAGTTTGCTGTTGGCTAATGTAACATAGAACCAGACACTAAAAGGCAGCCAGCCTGTGCTGGATTGAGATTTCACATGCTCTGTTAATCTACCATTTTACCAACTCCTCTGTCAAGGCCCAAAGCATTGTTTTGTAATGTCACTAGAAATAAATTGACAAGACAAACTTGTGAATAATTAGAAGTTCTTAACCCTTGATTCAAGGACTACTATAATAATAAATATAGGTACTACTATAATAATAGATATGGCCCTTCCACCCAGCCACTTTCTCAAGTGAGGTGTACTTGGAAAATAGAAATATTCCCATTTTTTAGTTAGAACTAATTTGGGGGTGGGATTGAAAGTACTATGGCCAACTGGTCAGAACAGAGGCTTAAGGGAGATGAATAGAGTTTGAACCCCATTTCACTATAAGCCTGATGGTACAGTGAACACATACATACCTCTATCTCACAGTTTATTTCCTCAGAGTAGAAGTGATGGACATCCTTTGCAGAATCTGAACATTGGCTCCCTGCTCTGAGGAGTAAGTGTCCCTGTGGTAGAAGGGCCAAAGGCAAGTCAGGGAAATGTTCCCTCCTCTTGTGGTTTGGATACAGCTTGAGGGTGTCCCCCAAGGGTTTTTGTGTTAAATTTGAATCTCCATTGTTAAGTATTAAGAGAGTAGAAACTTACTGTGACTATGATGTCTAGAGGTCGGGTCTTTAGGAGGTGATTAGGAGTTAATAAGGCCATCAGGGTGGACCCCCATGATTGTATCTGGTTGCTTTATAAGGAGAAGGAAAGAGGCTAAAAGGGATTCGTCTGCAAGCTTCTTGGCTATCCCTCCACAAGCTTCTTGGCTATGCCCTCCACTACCAAACACGAGCAACGCTGCAAGCAAGAAGCCAGCAACAGATGCTGTCCATCTACCTTAGACTAGAGCTGTGAGCCAAAATAAACCTCTTTGCATTATAAAGTTACTCAGCAAAGAATTGACTAATATGCCTTGCTATCAAAGAATAAGTGAATGGCAATGTATCTTTGAGATAATTATAGAAATCAGTAGAACCATCAAAGGGTAGAAAAATACAAATGTGGTAATTCCTATTATATTCTCACGTGTACAGTGTACTTCCAGGTGATTGATGGGAAAGATTGGTAGGTCATGGAGAATGGCAATGGTCTGCAGTGAAACCTAATCTTGAGATGACCAGGATTAAAGCTGCTATTGCTGACATGGTCTCTATTGAAACAAATTAATACAGCTTCTGACATTCTGTATGTAAGTCTTCATCTACTTCATGTTTTATCCAGTTTGTTTTGTACAGTTAACCAGCCGTTGTTTGCTTTTACCTGACAGGGACAGAAATACAAATCTGACCCAAGATTTGTTACATGAGGATATTTAATGCCTCCCCAAATAATGAGCTGTCACATTAGTTCACTACACTGATACAGAGCAACAAATCCCGGATACCTCAGGATATAGGCATGCCAAAAGCTGGGATCTGAATCTCATGGAAATAGAGTAACTTGACTTCTTGGTGAAATTCTGAGGGATTCAGGGGTCTAGGACATATTGAGATAGCCCCTTCCATGGTCAGGACAAACTGCTGCACCTAACCCTTCTATAACCAGGAAAGGCACAACACCTTGTGCTACCCTGGAGTTTTCAAGACCGACAATAGCATACAGGTGTTTCCCTGAGAACCTGGGCCTCCCACATGCTGAGCTACATCCTCAGCCACATATAGGTGTTTTTATTCATTTACCAGTGGACCCCAAAAGCTGGCAGAGTAAATCATCCCTTTATGTAACCTGGCAGTCCAAGCCGCTTTGTTACTCAGCTCTCTCCAGGTATCTGGTATTTACTGAAGTTAGAGATAAACCTGTAGGGGATTCAAGGGAAGCCCACAGGATTTGGGAGTAGGGCCATACTTGCTTCAAGATTACTATTTTTTTAAATATTTTTCCCTTAGTTGTTGATAGATCTTTATTTTATTTATTTATACGTGGTGCTGAGAATCCAACCCAGTGCCTCACACCTGCAAGGCAAGTGTGCTACCACTGAGCCACAGTCCCAGCCCAAGATTACTATTCTTTTGAGAAAAAATGCCAATTCACTACTGGGGATGTTGGAGATGATGGGATACCAGGTGCTCTCTAATTCAGTTGCTTAGAGTCAACCATTTCCAGTAGCACTCCATCACTTGACTGATAGACAGGACCACAAAGGCACATTTAGTGTCAGCAGGTTCTGCCCACTCTGTCCATGCCTTTGACTCCCCTATACCTATACCTTGCCGTTCCTTTGCCAATGTGGTGAGTTTCTGTCCAATTAACTGAAAATTAAAAAGGCAAGCCTGGCTTGTAGACATTAGACAGTGTGTAGGACCAACTACAAGTATATTATTGTGTATCACAGTCCCCTTTGAGTCCTTGTCTTAAAGGACAACAGAGGACAAACATCCCAGGATTTTAAGTAATACTTTTTTTTTTTTTTTTTTGA
>NW_025999853.1:15683689-15693914 GCF_001458135.2 Marmota marmota marmota
CTTTTTTTTTTTTTTTTTGTACTGGGACTTGAATCCAGGGACATTTTACCACTGAGTCAGCTATTTTTTCTTTTTTTTTTATTTTGATACAGGGTATCCTAAGTTCCTTAGGGCCTTGTTAAATTGCTGAGGCTGGCCTCAAATGTAAATCCTCCTGCCTCAGCCTCCCGTGTTGCTAGAATTACAGACATGTACCACCATACCCTGCTCTTAGCAATATCTTTTATCTGTACGTTGACTTGAAGGAAACATGACCTGAGGTCAGGATCTACAATCACTTGCTAGTCAGAGACTTGAAGAAAGCAACATTGAAGATTACTATAAAAGTTTGGGAAGCACTTAAAAAATGAACCTTCAGAATTAAACCTATCATCCTATAACTCAGCCAGGTACTTACTGAGACCACCTCCCGAGAGCAAACCCTCTCAGTATCTGCTTCTGGGGGTCCCCAACATAAACACTAAGCCCAGTGGTGAAGGGACAGCAGGTTCATTTCACTGGACATCTTCCATTTGGAAGGGAGTGGTGATCTGTTTCCATGAAAATAGGTGCTTATTCTGAATTTAGATCTATGAAATTTCCTTATCATGTGTTGGCCAAGATCAGCATTTATGGGCTAACCATGCCTGCTGCATTGTCATAGCCACAGGACAGTGCCCTTGGCCACAAAACATACTTCACAGATAAAAGGCAGTTGTTGAGTCCTGCCCTGCTCACGTTGGAGGCATGCCCTAGGACCTCCCAGACGTCTTTCTCGTTTCGCCCTCTGCTGCTCATGATGTGATGCTAGCCTCTTTCCATTCTTCAAAATGCCGGGTTCAGTCTTGTCCTGGGGGCTTTGTCCTTGCTTTTCTTTCTGCCTGGCCTAGTAACATTTGTGTTGCTCCCTCTTTTCTATTATTGATGTCTCACTTTACAGTTACACCTCCTCAGCAGGATATTCTGTGTCTATTTAGTCTAAAGCAGCCCCTGTTCTTATTTATATAAATTTCTTTTTAGGAGGAAAAAAAACCAAGAGTACCTGGGAATATCTGTGTATTCAACATTTACTGAACACTAGTCACTATCCACTATATACACCATAGAAATAGACAATGAAGTAGAGAAGTATTGATCAAATGTAATCATTTTATTAGAGGTGAGATAATGACTAGAATGAAACAACAACAGCACTTAACAGCAAATTCTGAAACTTCAGAAAGTAAAAGCTCTTTGGGGAATAATATTAAAGCATGCAGATAGTTATAGGAAATGTAAAGTTACATTGCCAGTTTTTGTAGGAGAAAAAAAAAAAAACACTAATTACCATGTTGGCATGTTTTATTTCCCAAAAGATTGGTGACCTCCATACCTTCATCTTGCTCCAAGTCATACTTCTGTGTATAGAGAAGTCCTATTTATGATGCTGTTCTCTAACACAACTTAATCAGGCACTGGTACCAAGTGACTGTGAGTATGAAATGCAGTTACATCCAAAGTGGGCCGTAATCCAACTATATCTGTCAGCTCTGGCTCCAGGAAGGTGATGTCTGTGTGTGTTACTAAGATTTATGAATATAAAGGAAATACAGGAATGGACACGTGGTGGTAGATTTTTTTTTTTTTTAATCCTTTGGAAAGAACAGTCCTCCTGTCCTGAAGAGGAGATAGGCAGGGGCTACTATGTTGTACATTTCTCAGAGAGTATGATGTGAATGGTCTCCTGGAGTAGGACACCATGCTAGTTCTGGGTCACCCCTCCACTGGCTGTGTCGGCTGTGTCAGAGGACTCCTGGCTCCTGGAAAGCATGTGCAGGATTTCTGTTCATGCTTGCCCTTGCTTCTGGCCGTAGAACCCTGGCTTCCCTTGGGGACCATCCTTCCCCTACTTGCAGGCCATATGGGTCAGTGGATTTGATCACAGCCACTAGTTCTCAGAGTGCCGTATCCTACCCACTTCAGTGATGGGTCCAAGAGATAAAAGTGACCTAACACAAGCCAGTGAAACTCAAGTCTAGGAGTTTAATTGGAAACACTGGAAAATAGAATTTCTCATTCCACGAAACTTGAAAAGTGGAGGATATGTACCTTGTGCCACTGGGAGCCACTGTAGCCTGAAAAAAAAAAGTGTAAAGGGAAGCGGAGCCAAGAGAAGGAGCAAGACAGATTCCATCATGGCTCCACGTGTGCCTGAAGCTACACTCCACTTAGACTCTTCAGGAATATAAGTCACTTTTTTTCTTCTAAATCTAGATTGTCTTAGGCTTTTCTCATTTGCCACCAAATGTTCTCACTGATATAAAAATCCTATGACTTTGTTAATTCTCCTCTAGTAATGAAGTTTGTTACTGGCATTTACTTATTAGATATATTTCCTATTAAATACAGTCCTAATTATTAATTTTAAAGATATAGGAATATTATGAACCAGAAGTGTTTGTCAGGATCTATCACTGTAAGCTAATATATTGCTTTATCTTCATAACTCAAAGTGTTATGTTGAAGTGAATGCATATAATCCATGAAGTTTCTGCATATACATTGGAAGATTTATCCAGGTCTTTAAAATTCCCATGTATGATGATTCTACCAATGTTTCTAGTTACAGAGAGGTCTACAGATTTGGTTGCTTATATCATGTCTTGGAAATTTGAGCCACAATAAAAATTAAAAAAAAAAATGGTGGTCAATTCTTTGTCATTAAATAAGGCTAAGCACCAACACCGCATTTTAGGTGATTTATGATACTCTTTCAAAGCAATAAAAAAGGATGGAAAATTATGCACAAGCAAAGTTGTCCTAATTTGAAATTTTAATATTAAGTTACCATGACAAACCATTTTTTCACTTATAAAAACCGTCTCTTTACAGTCAGCATTAATGAACTTGTGATACTCTGGGGCAGAGGCTGTGGCTCAGCCATGGAGTACCTGCCTGGCCTGTGTGAGGCACTGGGTTTGATTGATTCTCAGCACCATATATAAATAAATTAAATAAAGGTTTATCAATAACTAAAAAAATAAAATAAAAAGAATTTTATCTAAGGAAGCACAAATAACTAGCTCTAACTTGAGCTGGGTAGAAAAACAAAACTCACAGAAGTCAGCCATATGAAAGTCATCCAAGCAAAATATGCACATTTCACAAGTACTAACTAATAAAGCTATACTCACCCAGAGCTAAAGGAGGATAACACCCATGGGGGACAGGACTGGTCTTCAGAATCTGGGAGAGCATCTATAGTTAGAAAAAGCATATATAATATAAAAGCATAATTTTGCATTGAGAAAATAAACAAAACAACCCACATTATTATCAAACTACAGAAACAAAATTCAGTAAAATTTTTGGCTGTTAGGACATATGAATTGAAAAAGATTTGAGAATCAGGATAGTCTGCTAACAGTTATGAAGTTTCTTTTGGGATGATAGACATGTTCTGGAATCAGTAATGATGGTTGTACAACATTTTGAAGATACTAAAAACCATGAAGTAGTTTGAAAGGTGAACTTTATGCTCATAATGTTTATCTCAATTTAAAAAATATTTTAAAAACTCATTTCTAATTTATTATTGGCAGTAATCCTCTTACAACAGTTCTGTCCCCTGGGTGAGCACTATATATATGATTATTCTGTTCCTCTCTCTCTCTTTCTCTCTCAAATTGTCAATGGACCTTTATTTTGTTTATTAATTTATTTGTATGTGGTATTGAGAATTGAACCCAGTGCCTCACACATGCTAGGCAAACGTTCTGCCACTGAGCCACAACCTAGCACCCCCCCCAACTCTCTTTTTTTTTTTTTTTTTGCTTATTATAGATTGAGTTGAGCCTCTTCCTTCTTTCTTCTACAAATTAATTACCTGAAGGTAAGTGCAGTATGGCTTGTGGGATGGGTAAGACATGGAGTAAGGGGGTGGGGGAGATGGGAGGGAAAATGGTGTTGACAGATTTCTAAATGTCATAAAACCACCCAAATACAGAGGGCTAGAAGAATCATCTGACTAGAATGGCCTGACATTGGGTTTTGATGTCTGTGGTTTGGGGAAAATCTCAGAAGCCATGGCTATAAAGAAACCTGATCTTCAGGCTGGGGCTGTAGCTCAGTGGTGAAGCACTTGCCTAACATGGGTGAGGCACTGGGTTCAATCCTCAGAACCACATAAAAAAATAGAGTTATAAAAATTAAAAAAATAAATCTGATCTTAATTTCCATTAAATAATAAAACATTTTAATAACATACATAACAGACTATAATTAGCTTTACAAAGTTTAGATTGTTTCTAAGTTCAATAACATTACCAAAGGCTCTGGTTTCCCATCTTTCTGTAGTTATAAAACAGCCACCACAGTTCCAGGGGTCATTATTAGTTATTGACCAGGGGTCATTATTTTTTTATTTTTTCTATGTGGATGTACCTGTCTTATAGCCCTTCTTCAGAGTACAGAAATTTTCTAGAAACTTTCAGCAGACTTCCTCTTATGTTCTCATTGGCCAGAATTATATCAGATGCCCACATCAAAACCACTGGGCAGGAATCATGAGACACCATATTTGGCTTTTAATCAAGAGTCATCCATAGAGCTGGAGAAGGAATTGGCCTTGTTAGAAGACATAATTGGGGAATAAGATTAAAGTTTTGTTAGTAAAGGCTGGAGGAGTGATGCTGAGTAGTTAATGTCTTTGATCAAAAACCCTAATCCAGGAGCTGGGGAAGTGGCTCAAGCAGTAGCTCGCTCGCCTGGCATGCACACGGCCCTGGATTCGATCCTCAGCACCACGTACAAATAAAGATGTTGTGTCCGCCGAAAACTAAAAAATAAATATTAAAAAGCTCGGTCTCGCGCTCTCGCTCTCTCTCTCTCTCTCTCTCTCTCAAAAAAAAAAAAATGTAGAGCTCTTGGGGCTGGGGCTCAGCAGTAGAGCGCTTGCCTGGCACATGCAAGGCACTGGGTTCGATCCTCAGCACCACAAAAAAATAAATAAAGAAAGATATTCTGTCCAACTACAACTAAAAAAATATTTTTAATTGATTTTATCATTTTTTAAAATACACAACAGCAGTGGAATGCATTACAATTCTTACTACACATATAGAGCACAATTATGTCCAACTACAACTAAAAAAAAATATTAAAAAAAAAAATGTAGAGCTCTTGCCAGGCATGATGGCACAAGCCTGGAATCCCAGTGGCTCGGGAGGCTGAGACAGGAGGATCACAAGTTCAAAACTCAGCAACTTGGCGAAGCACTAAGCAATTCAGTGAGATCTTGTCTCTAAAAATAGGGCTGGGGATGTGGCTCAGTGGTTGAGTGCCCCTGAGTTTAATTCCCGGTACACACACAAAAAAAGTTTAGAGCTCTTTTGACAAACCCCTCCTGTGTAGAATTATGTACTTCTCTGTGACCTCAGTGACCTCCCTTGCTTAGGTGGGCCTTACTATACAATCCCCCAAAAGATTGTTATGTTAGGATGCAGCTTACCCATATAGACTGACCTAAATTTCTCAGGTTGAGAAATGAGATAGTCATTAATATTTGTCCTATAACTGCCATTGCCCCAGTTCCCTTACTATCTCTATACACCCAGCTCCCACAGCCTCATTAAACCCTTAAGTAATTTTCCACTGGTGAAGAAGCTAAGATTTCATTCTCACATTTTGCTAGTGGTCACTTGGCACACTTCTACTTTTGATTGAGTAATGGCCGCTTTGCCTTTATTTCTTGCTTGTTTGCTCACTGAGTTGTATGTTGAGATTTTAGGGGCCTAGAATTGGCATTTATCTCATTTTGCACAATGCAATTGTGTCTATTCTGTTTTTGGAGAACATTTTATTTTTTTAAGTTTTAAATTCTTATTTGTCCTTTTTAGTTATACATCACAGTAGAATATATTTTTACATACATACATACATACATACATGGAGTATAACTTCCCATTCTTGTGTTGTACCTAATATGGAATTACATTGCTCATGTGTTCATATAGGCACATAGGAAAGTAATGTCCAATTCAATTCTTCTATCTTTCTTGCTTTTTTAAAAAATATTTTATTAGTTGTTGGTGGACCTTTATTTATTTTTATGTGGTGCTGAGAATCAAACCCAGTACCTCACATATGCTAGGCAAGCACTCTACCACTGAGCCACAACCCCAGCCCTCATTCTATCTTTCTATTCTCATCCCCATGCTTCCCTTCATTCCCCTCATCTAATCCAAAGTACTTCTAACAGCCTGCCCCTGCCTGTTGTGTGTTAGCATCCACAGAGAAAACATTTGGCCTTTGGTTTTGGGAGGATTGGCTTATTTCACTTAGCATGATAATATCCAGTTCAATCCATTCACCAGCAAATGCCATAATCTCATTTCTCTTTATGGCTGAGTAGTGTTCCATTGCCGCAGCCCGGCTGGCTGGGCAAAATAACCGGGGGGTGACAAGCAACTTGTGTACATTGATACAGCAGGAGTGGGAGCCGTTTATTGTAGGACAGGAGGGGTATATATACATTCCACACAGCTTATCTTAATTAACATAAACTAAATACAGCAGTCAACCAATAAGGAATCTCCACACTCAATGGCTCGATGGCGTTACTTCACAAACCACTCCCTCTGGCAAAATGCCAGGCGCCATCTTGAACTGTTTACAGACTCTAACATTTCCCCCTTTTGTTTAATTTAAATAATGACCATAGTGGTTTTTACACAAACACCATAAATAATCTGCTACAAGCAGAAGGGGAGGATACAAAATGCTACAATATCAAGCCAATTGATGGCTCCATGCAAGAAGCCCTTGGAAAAATTATACCAGCAATGACACCGTTAGCAAAGATACTGAGTTACAATTTGTTGTAGATTACAGTTTGTTGTCTCAGTCCAGGTAAAGCAGTGTCTAAATAGATTAACTCACAGTCCAGGTAAATCACAGTTCAGGTAAGTTCTGCAGGCAGCTAGCTTGATCCGAAGTCTCGTCCGGTTCTCAGCAACACTGGAAATTCTTCCATCCTCGTCTTCATTGGCACTGGGATGAAGGCAGGAACTCCAGCAATGATGCTAAAGAAAATCCTGTAGTATTCCAGCAGGCACTAAGAAAACAACCTTCTGAACAATTTAGTACATTATCTCAAGGTTTTTTACATTTGAAATAAGTCTTAATAGTGCTCATTTCTCATTAGCTTCCAGGTGTGGGAGAACCATTGTAGTTACTGGCCTTGGAAATGATCAAACTTCAGGGATGCGGGGCGTCTTCCGCCTGCAGCAGCCAGGGCAGCCCCAGATGGCCCCAGAGAGAGTCCGGGGAGTGTCCCGGACTCCCGAGGAAAGTCCCAGGGAGCGTCCCGGACTCAAACTGCCACTGGGCACAGGGAGCAAGAGCCTGCGAGACTGTGCCTCCGGGTCAGGTCTGGATTTGGGCTCTCGCAGTGGCGTCCCACTCCCCGGGGGGGCGGGGAAGAGCCGGCTGCCACCGCTTGGAAAGTCCTTGCTGCACCATGACCGGCTCGCGCACGTGGCAGCCACCGCTCCGATTCACGCACCCTCCGGTAACGAAAAGTATTCAGTAATAGCCTTTTGCTGCAACTTTTTTCCTGATAATCCTTCCTCCTCTGAACTTTCTTCTTTCTGACTAGAGTTCCCAGGCTTCCATCAACACATGCCCTAACTGCTCTCGGTTCCACTGGGGTGCCTTCTTCCCTTAGTAATTTACTTCTCACCCCTTCTATATTTTCATTACAAAGACAATACAACATTTCAAGACAAAACAGGACACAAACATACTGTATCAATCTTCTCCATTTTCTCAAAATGGCCATTTTTCCTCTCACCCTATCTGCCTAGGGATGAGCAAATTTGCTCCCGTCCTATCTAGGGACGGGCAGCTTTTTTTTTCATCACCCCCTAGTGTCCCGGGGATCCCCGTACGGGCCACCATCTGCCGCAGCCCGCCTGGCTGGGCAAAATAACCGGGCGGTGACGAACAACTTGTGTACATTGATACAGCAGGAGTGGGAGCCGTTTATTGTAGGACAGGAGGGGTATATATACATTCCACACAGCTTATCTTAATTAACATAAACTAGATACAGCAGTCAACCAATAAGGAATCTCCACACTCAATGACTTGCTGGCGTTACTTCACAAACCACTCCCTCTGGCAAAATGCCAGGCGCCATCTTGAACTGTTTACAGATTCTAACATTCCATTTTGTATCTATACCACATTTTCTTTAGCCATTCATCTGTTGAAGGGCACCTAGGATGGTTTCATAGCTTAGCTATTGTAAATTAAGCTGCTATAAACATTGATGTGCCTGTGTCAGTATGATACATTGATCTTAAGGCATTTGGTATATGCTGAGGAGTGGGATACCTGGGTCAAATAGTGGTTCCACTCCAAGTTTTCTGAGGAATCTCCGTACTGCTTTCCAGGGTGGTTGCACCAATTTGCAGTCCTACCAGCAGTGTATGAGTGTACCTTTTCCCCACATCCTCACCAACATTATTGGTGAGGATGTGGGGAAAAGGTACACTATAACTACAGACAGCTCCAGGGGTGTGGTGACCATGTTTTTAGCTTCAGGAAAAGATTGAGGTAATAAAAGTAATGCCCTTAGAAAAGGAAAGAGAGACCTGGTTTCTAGTTTTGTGGGGTCCTCAAAGCTACCCTTGGAAGTCTTCTTGTATTTTTGATAATTGCCATTCTGACTAAAGTGAGATAAAATCTCATTTCTCTAATTGCTAGTAATGTTGAACATTTCTTCATATATTTGTTGACCAATCATTTCTTCTTCTGTGAAGTGTCTGTTCAGTTCCTTTGCCCATTTACTGATTGGGTTATTTGTTATTATTATGTTTTGTTGTTTTTTTCTTGCAATGCTGGGGGTCAAACCCAGCATTGGCAAGCAAACTCTCTAACCCTAAGCTATATCTTCAACCCCAAAGAATGTTTTAAAATTAGGAAGTTAACTTGTTTAATCAACTCTATAGCACATTTACATAATTTGTGATTCAATAATTATTTTTATAGCTCTCAATTTTTTTTTAATATTTATTATTTTTTAGTTTTCGGCGGACACAACATCTTTGTTTGAATGTGGTGCTGAGGATCGAACCCGGGCCACACGCATGCCAGGCGAGCGTGCTACCGCTTGAGCCACATCCCCAGCCCTATAGCTCTCAATTTTTAGACATATATCTTATTAGCAAACCTCCTGCACAGCCTTGTTCTTCCCTCCTGCATTGTTGAGTCAGGAAAGAAAGATGACAGTCTGGAAGGAAACATGACTATGAAGTTGGAATGACCTAGGTCAACTGGATCTTGTCATCTCCTAGGAGGAAGTCACCTGCAACAGAGGGATAATTAAATCCTCCTCAGAGTCATTAGCAGGAAAAGTCTCTGACGTTTGGTAGACATTGTTATTAATATTTTCATACCTTAGTTTTCTTGGTGGAAACATAGGAGAAGATCCAAAATCCTAATAAAAATTAAAAATAATCATTAAGTTTACTGATGTGGAGTTCCTGAAAGCATGATCAATTTTAGGCCTATTTACTATTATTTATTTTAAATGAATAGATCATATAAATAACTAGTTCAGCTGAACTTTACACTAAATGTCAATATTATAGATCACTATGACTTAAAAATATTTTGAAATGATTTTATAGAAAATTCCTTTAAGTTTAAAAAAATTTGTTTTTTTGTAGTTGTAGGTAAACAGCATGCCTTTATTTTATTGGTTCATTCATATGTGGTGTTAAGGATTAAACCCAGTGCCTCACACATGCTAAGCAAGCGCTCTGCCACTGAACTACAACCCCAGCCTCCCTTAAATTTTAATAGAAACTCAATTTTAAATTATTTGCTGATTTTAAAAGTTCTTAAAAATTTAATTGTTATATTTGTTTTTTGTTCAATTTAATTTCTTTTTTTTTAATTTTTTATTGTTGGCTGTTCAAAACATTACATAGTTCTTGATATATCATATTTTATACTTTGATTCAAGTGGGTTATGAGCTCCCATTTTTACCCCATATACAGATTGCAGAATCACATCAGTTACACATCCATAGATTTACATATTGCCATACTAGTGTCTGTTGTGTTCTGCTGCCTTTCCTATCCTCTACTATCCCCCCTCCCCTCCCCTCCCCTCCCCTCTTCTCTCTCTGCCCCCTCTACTGACATTCATTTGTCCCCTTGTATTATTTTTCCCCTTTCCCCTCACTTCCTCTTGTAT
>NW_025999853.1:15698147-15751765 GCF_001458135.2 Marmota marmota marmota
GGTGGGTCGCAGGCCCGCCTACCTTGCAGGAGTGATTGGAAGCTCTGTCCCGCCACGGGCCACTGGGCCTTTTCTGTCGGTGGTCACAGTTCCGCCTACCTGGCAGGCGTGGGGGGTGTGGGGCGGCTCTGCCCCTCAGCAGGCCGCTGGGCCTGTTCTGTGGGTGGTCACAGTTCTGTCTACCTTGCCGGCGCAGGGGGAGGGGGCGGCTCTGCCTCTCAGCAGGCCGCTGCTCCTCTTCTGCCCTAATTGTTATATTTGGAAAAATTAAAAATACAGCTATGATTATCAACTTTTATCTTTGTTGTACCCTTCTTTCATTTGTCAGAAAAGTGGGATCTGATATTTTCAGCAATTTTCAGCTAATCTCTTAACTTCTGTGCTAGCTAATTATATATGATTTAGGAAGATCATATCAAATTCACAGTACATTCCAGACAGTTCTAAATTCTGTAGTGTTCTACCTTTGCCATGACAAAAATAGACAAACTAATGATAGTAGCAGGTAATGAAATTTACTCTCATCACTGATTCAATAAATGTGAGGGGCATTTGTTGTCTGCTTAACACCACTTTTTTTTTTTTCCTTTTTGAAAGTAACATCTGGGAGCTGAGGTTGTGGCTCACCTAACATGTGCAAGGCCCTGGGTTTGATCCTCAGCACCAAATAAATAAATAAATAAATGTACTAACAACTACAACTAAAAAAGAAAGAACGAAAGAAAGTAACATCTGGGGTGGGGGTATAGTTCAGGGGTACAGCGCTTGCCTAGCATGCGTAAGGTCCCAGGTTCAATCTACTGAACAAAATAAATAAATAATAAATAAGTTGCATAAACAAGAAAGGTCTTTTGAGGGGCTGTTTCTTTCCATACCAGCCCTACTAATCAGAATATACCACCTCCCGTGCTTGTACCAGAGGTGAGCCCACCTGACTGATCCTAGCAGCATTCTCCTGTCCCTAACAAGGTGCCCAGGAGTAGGCACATACGTATTCCATGCTAGGTTGATCAAATTCTTCCCTAGGATTTTTTCCAAGAAAAACTAGCAGAGAAAGTGTTCCTTGCTCCCAGGGCCACAGAACTACAGACAGCTCCAGGGGTGTGGTGACCATGTTTTTAGCTTCAGAAAAAGATTGAGGTAATAAAAGTAATGCCCTTAGAAAAGGAAAGAGAGACCTGGTTTCTAGTTTTGTGGGGTCCTCAGAGCTACCCTGATTCTTGGATGTCTTCTTTTGAATTTTTGATTGACTCCTTCCCCACAAACCACCCCCTCTTTTGTTTTTTCTCCCCCTCAATTAAGTTTCTTTCATTGCAGTAAAAATAACCCTGACTATTGCCATAGGACATTAGTATTCTTGAGTTGGTACTTGGCCATCAGTGCTTTCCAAATTTATAAGGAAGGCAATGGAAAGGAGTCATTTTCATTCTGATGAGGTATGAATATTAGCATCTTATGGGATATTATGTGGCTTTATAGAAATAAATGTCATTTGTCATTAGATTAAAGGGATTTATTTAATAGCCTTCTTTGACCTTTAGTTATTTACAAATGAAATGATTTTATTTGGCTGTGGCTGTGGCTCCAAACCTGGACTTTAAGCATTTTGATTTAGAGTCATTGTTATGAGGCCTCTTTTGACCCAGCTCACCCCTTTGCTTTTGTTTTATCTTCACAGTGTCCTAACAGCAAGGTCAGGCTACAGTCACCAGTTCTGGCCTGACAACCAGTAGCTAGACCATGTTACTTTCCACTGTGTTTTGGTGGATGTTTTGCTTCTACTCATGGAGCTTGTATCACTTGATTTCTTTTCAGCGGTTGCTAGGATACACCATCTGCATCCATTCATCCTTTAGAATTACAGCCAACTTGAGGTCTTCCTGATTTCTCAGAATTGCAAAAGCAGAGGCAATGTCAGATTTTGTAAAGGGTCACTAGGAATGTAGCTGGGGACGAGGGGAGGGCAACCATGAGCTCTGTAAGTCAAATGTCAGTTGGGATCTTCCTGTTCCTTTAAATTTAGATAAAATTGATTCAAGCTGTCCTCTCTCCTTCACATTTGAAGCAAGTTCAATATCTATCCAAAGATTCAGGAACAGATAGAACAGTTCTTTTAGATTAATCTTTGACTCCATACTTGCATTATGTGTGTGTGTGTGTGTGTGTGTGTGTTGCTGAGGACTGAACTCAGGGCCTTGAACATGGCAGACAAGTACTCTACCACTGAGCATATCCCTTGCTTCCATATTCCCGTTTCTGCCAAATTAACTCACTCAACAGAATGTTACTATAGTCCCATGTATGTTTCCCATTTCTACCCTACATCAACCCACATGTAGAGCTCAGCCCCCTTCTCATCATTTCTATCAAAAATTACTCACAGCTGGGTGTGGTGGTGCACGCCCATCCCAGTGGCTTAGGAAGCTGAGGCAGGAGGATCACAAGTTCAAGGCCAGCCTGAGCAACTTAGTGAAGACCTGTCTCAAAAAATAAAGACTAGGGATGTAGCTCAAGGATGAAAAAGAAAAAGAAATTACATATATGTATGTATGTATGTATGTGTGTGTGTATACCTCACAATAGATATTTGTGTGCCAAGCACACTTTAAACTGAAAATTGTGCGTGACAAAAGATCTTACATTTCAAAAAGATTGTCAATCTCAACATTAATATCAGATATACTGATTCTTTTGTGTGTGCACAGGGCTGGGGATCAAACCCAAGGTCTTCCACATGCTAGGCAAGCGCTCTGCCACTGAGCTACATCCCCCAGCCCCTTTTATTTTTTATTTTGAGGCAGGGTCTTCCAAGGTTGCTAAGGCTAGTCTCAGGCTTGCTTTGTCAAGTTTGCCTCTGGAGACTAGCTGGGATTTGAGGCTTGCCTCACCGCACCTAGTTAGTTAGTCTAGACTTTTGAGATACTGCTCCTAGAAGCAAGAAAACTCCAACTACGTGCCTGGAAACTCCAGAATGCCTCATGCAGGTGCGGCTGGCTCTGCTAACCTGGAATGAGGCTACCTGGGGAACAGGAACTCACTTAGATGTTCTAAGTGGAAGGAAGGGAGCAGCGGCTGGTACTGGATTCCCTAGAGTTTCCTCTCCTGCTCTAATTGGCACTGTGCTTACTGATCCACTCACTCATTCCCCGTGCTCACATGCATTCATTCCCCACCTGAGTCCACAAAGGACTCGAGACTGCTTATGGGAACACCGAGAATTTTAAAGTTAAATAGAAGTACAATTAAAACGTCAAACAGACCAGTGTGATTCTACATCATGTACAACCAGAAGAATTAGAAGTTATACTCCATTTATGTACGATGTGTCAAAATGCATGCTACTGTTATATATAACTAATTAGAACAAATTTTTAAAAACTAACATATGGAGGGGCTTTAAACAGATTATCCCTATTCTATTTTTTTATTACAAAAGTAATAAATGTACACAGTAGAACATTTAGAAAATATAAACAAGATTTTAAAAGATTATTCATGATTTCACCACCCAGAGAAAAATTGTTAACACCTTTAAATATATTCTTTTCATTTTTTTGGTATAAGAATTTAAATATTGAATATTTTATAAAAGTGTGATTCTAACCTTCATGCCATTTTCTAACCTGCTTTTTCTACTTAATAAAAATATACTGTGAACCTCATGCAAAGTTAATATATTTTCATCTAAAGCAGCATTTTAAATGAATAAAATTCCATTGTAGGGATATATCATAATTTACTTAAACAATCACCTCATTACTAGAAAAGATGTTGAAATCTATTGTTATATTTTGACCTAATAGTTGGAAAATTCAATTTCAGATAAATATGTCACTCTTTCAGACTCTTAGACCCCTGGCATGGATTAGGACCAATCATTCAGAAAGGGGGGAAAAATCCATAGAACAATAGTCTTGCTATCACATCTGTCTTACTCTTCTCTTCTAAGCCCCAAAAGAATGACTGTTATTATTCTCTGTCTTCTATTTTATATAACTAGCTAGAGTTTTAGCTGGGCTGTTCCAACATTATTAATTATACCTCTTCCTTAACTCGGGAAATTCTCTAGTGAATGAACAATGATCCATCTTCCCGTGGCTTACTTGAACCAAAATGACATGCAGAATGTTAACATAGTGCTAGGTTTCAGGAGGAAGCCACCCTTGTGAATAAATAAACCCAGAACTCAACAGAACATTAACTCACTCTTTGAGGTGTATCCACAAGTCCTTCCAAGCATGCTAGGTAAAGTGTATGTCAGGATCCATCTTCAGTGATTATTCATGGGAGTTGGTTCTCACTGCTTCTCATTTCCTGTGGTGGAACAGCTGTTGGCCAGCTGAGCGTGACCACAGGCACACCATGGGAGCCTTCTACTCCAGTCACTTTTTTTTTTTTTTTTAGCAAAAGTCACTTTCAGGAGACTTTCACTATTTGTTTTTACTTTTGATTTAATTTAGAATGTCCATGTGGGGGGGTGTGGGGGGGGATTGAACCCAGGGCCTTGTCATTATGAGGCAAGCATTGTACCAACTGAGCTATGTCCCAGGCCCTAATTTAGAATGTGTATTACATACACTTAACATATCCCTGTACAGCTGGCACTAGGAGATCATTGCTGGCAGTCCAGCCTCTATTCTTATGCCTTCTGCATAGTAACGTCCATTTACTTTGGAGTACCTTCACTCCCACCCTTCTTACAGATTTTATGTGACAGACACCATGGCCATTTCCTGGTCAGAACTTAATGTTCCTCCTCCTTGACACAGTGATAGGCTCAAAGGTAGGTTCAAGACTTAAGCTAATCCAATTAGAGGTCCTTTGATAAGAATTCTGGGACACAGATGCCTTACTTTTCTGTTTGATATTGATGAGGAAGCATGCCCTCCACTTCAGGAGCTACTCACAGGCATCGTTAACAATAAGGAGAGCCAGCCTTAGGATGAAGAGAGTGCAGATGAGAAGACACTACAATCTTTATTTTGCTGGATCAAACCCTGCCTAAAGTCCATTCTCCATTCGTCCTTTTAAAGTAAGTAATCCAAGAAATGTTCTCTTCCAAGTCAGTTTGGGAAAGGTTTACTAACACAGCTGAAAGATAGCTCACCTAAATGATCCTACTTGTGAAGAAACTGTAGCAGACTCCCAGTTCTTCTTTTGATGATTTTCTTCTTGTTTATAGATTCCTTTTCCTCTGTAATGCAAAAATTTCTGCCTGTTAAGCCCATTTGGCTGCTTCTTATCCCTCCCTTCCTGTACCTTTCTTCTTTTCTACAGGTCCCAAGCATTTAGCCTTTCTTTCTTTTCAAAGTCACCATCTCTCTTTTCATTCTTGGGAGAACTGTTTCCAGAAATGACAAGTAAATGGGACTCCATCCCCCAGCTTCCTTTTCCTCTCCTTTCCTGGAAGGCAAGCGCGAAGGACCGGACTTCTGCAGTTTGTTGCTAACCACTGTGAGGAACAACACCAAAGGACAAACATGGACTGGAGTTGCAGCTGGGGCTGGGGCTCAGTGGTACAGCACTCATCTAGCAGGTGTGAGGTACTAAGTTCGATCCTCAGCACCGAAAGGAGAGAGAGAGAGAGAGAGAGAGAGAGAGAGAGAGAGAGAGAGAAAGGTGTTGTATCCATCTACAACTAAAAAACATGGGGTTTGCTTGGGTTGAGAGATGGCTTACTGTTATTGTCTTTGGGCAGTAGGACCTAGGTCCTGGGTGGTTCCAACCTTTGATGTTGGATAATTGGCCTAAACTGCTAAAAGCCCAGGAAAATTCAAGCTGGCTCCTTGGCTAGGTCTGGGAGCCTTCTGAATTACAACCTAAATATGCTTCCATTTTTGTGGCAAGTACATATCCCTAGGTCTCCTTAAAGAAGGAAAGTACTTCCTATCCAGTCTCCAGAAATCATTTCCGTGGGCTTCAAGTCACTCCGCACCACCCTGTAGATACATACCTCATTTTCCTTCTCAGGAAGTCTCTGGAAATAAACATTCACTGCTTACTCCTCAGCACTGTCCCTTCTTTATGTAAGAGTGCCTCAGTTTCCTTTGTAGAGCTGCCTCTTTCCCCTCAGTCATGTGGCTTAGGTGGAAATGATCTTCCTTCCATAGGTGGGCTCTGATGAACTTCAACCCACAAGCTGACCATAGTGGGTTCAGGATAGGCACATGGCCCCATTGAGGGCAAAGAGACATGAGGAAATACTTGCTAACATCTGTCTGGATTTCAATATGGCTAGTGTCACCTCCTGCAACTTCCTAGATGCTGTCTTGGCTTCAGCCCCTGGAAGAACCCCCTTCTCTTCTTGTCCAAATTTTTGTTCTGTGCAGTGTGCTTTTAGTGATTTCTCAAGACAGGTATTAATACAGCTTTCATTCTACCTAAAGTTTGGATCCTTTACCTCTTGATCTAAATCAGGGATAGAAACAGTTTTTATCTTATAGGCCAACTCCAATTAATAGGGAGTAGATCTTTGGAGACCTGTGCTAAGAAAGATTCTGAGCTTTCCTGTCTTAGCAAGAATGTATGCAGTGATCATTTTGTAATGTCTGCCATGAGCAGAGGCTAGAGAGTGAGTGGGTGCCTCATGTTTTTAGTGTTAGTCAAGGTCCGTGCCTTATTCCTCTACCAGTCACGTAGTCTGTTTGCAGCTCCTGGCTGAATGTCTTTTCTGCTTCATGACTTCTATGGGTGCACCCAATAAGTTTCTCCCCTTTCTAAGGAACACATTGGCTTCACAGTCCTGTTGCAGATCTGAAATGACTGATATACCCTAAATAAAGGACTTGCTCAGTGCCCTTCCTGGCTTACACTGTTTGTTCCTCCCATCTGCTCAAGTTTCTGGTGATTCAACAAGAACCAGTGAAGCTCCCCCTGTCATCCTCCAGCTATAATGGTCATTAAGGATCATGAATTTACAATCTAAAAATAGGTTAAATATGAATAGACATAGTTTTCATCAAAAGAATAGGTGAGCTGTTGATTACACACCAATTCTTATCCATGACTAACAAATTTCACCCTTTTTATAGATATGACTGAGCCTGGCTTTATTCATGATCCTTTCCTTAAATCCAAAGCAAAGCCTGTGTAACAAACTAAGAATTCTGATTCCTGAGTGAAATCAATGTATATTGTTTGAATGCCACCAATGTTTTAGAGCACACTCCCTGATTTTAATGGGAGAGATTTACTTTCTGTGATCATAAACCATTTGTTGGATGGGTGCTATGGTTCCCAAACTTCTTGTTTTGGAAACTTATTCCCTAAATTCATATGTTGATGGTACTTAGAAGTGATGGCTTGAGAGGTCATTAGGATTAGATCAGGTCACCAGAGTGGGGCCCCCATCATGGGACTGGTAGTTTTACTAGGCGGAGAAGGGGCTCTCGGCTTCCTGATTGCCACATCCTGAGCTGCTGTCCTCTGCCAAGATTTTGCGCTGCCCACCTTAGGTGCAAGGCAATGGCTGCCTATGGACTGAGACCTCTGACACCTGCCTGAATATAAACAAATATCCAGAAACATCAGAAGGCAAGAAGGAGACCTAAAAGAAACAAATGAACACCGAGCAACCCTTCCATTTTCCAGACCAGATTCCTAAGGAGAAAAACAGTTCCTACCAAATCCACCCTCATTGACTCCAACTTGTCAATTTTTTCATCACCATGAGAGAGGCAGATTAAGGCCTCACGATTTCATGCTAAGAATTCTAGGTCCTCTAATGCACCTGACTCTAAGTTGCCTGGATAGCATCTCTCAGATGAATCTTTCTTTTTTAGAGTTTTTTTTTTGTAATTTTACTTTATTTGTTGATTATTATTATTATTATAAATTTTTTTTAGTTGTAGATGGACACAATACCTTTACTTATTTGTTTATTTTTTTATGTGGTGCTGGGGATTGAACCCAGTCCCTCACACATGCTAGGAAAGCACTCTACCACTGAGCCCCAGCCCTAGCCCTTATTATTGTTTTTTTATGTGGTGCTGAGGATCAAACCCAGTGCCCCACATGTGCTAGGCAAGTGCTCTACCACTGAGCCACAGCCACAGCCACAGCCCTCAGAAGAATCTTTCTAAAATAGCACTTCAATCATGTGATTTCCTGGCTTAGCAACTACTGGTGGCCCCCATATTACCTGTAGAATAAAATCTAAGTTCCTTTGTCCTTGCAATTAAAATCATCTATAATCTGGCCTCCAATCAAGCATATTTTCTATTAGTTTCAAAAAAAGAAGAAGAGGAGGAGAAGAAGGAAGAGGTGGAGGAAGAGAAGGAGAAAGAGGAGGAGGAGGAGGAGGAGGGACATGAGCTAACACACACTTGCTCACCCTCCACCTTGTGATGCTTACTGCAGGGAGGTCCTCACTGGATGCCAAGCAGATGCCAGTACCATGCTTTTAGACTGCCCCTCTCCAGAACTTGGAGCCAAATAAACTGCTATTCTTTATCAATTAGCCAGTCTCAGGTATTTTATCATAGCAACAGAAAATAGAAGACAATAGTGGGTATCCAATGAAGTATGTAATCAGTGCCCACATTTCGTTACGTCCCAGCTGAAATCCTGTTCCAGGTTCTTACCTGTGGTTGGAATTGTGATACGGGATCAGTGCACTATTTGCAGGGGGATTTGTAGTTGTGAGCCCCTCCCCTCAGCTTAGAAGTGAAAGGGGCCCATACTCTTCTATGAAGACTGGAGATCCCTTCCAAGATCACCTCCTTATCTCAAGATCTGAAATGTAATCACATTAGAAGAATGCCTTTGACCACACAATATCAGAGGTATTAGGGCCTCAGACACCCTAACCCTAACCCTAACCCTCAGACACGGCGTTTCCAGGGGACCATCATTCAGGCTACCGTAGACCTGTATCCACAGGGAAACTTACGCTGCAGAAAAGGATCTCTCAGAAGAAACCAGCTGAGTGTTATTATATTTCCTGCTCCCACACTGTAACTGTGGAAACCCGATAAGACCGTATGAAGTCCACACGGTGAACCAGGAAAGCCTGAGAACCTAAGTCAGGGTTCTCCATGTCTTTGTCACCCAAGAACCACTTCCCCCTCTTGATACGATTATGGCTTCATCTCTCAGCCCTGCTACTTACTAGCTGTGTGAGCCAGAAGTTCCTTAAACTCTGGGTCTTGGTCTTCTTAACTAAAATGTAAGTGGTAACTGTACCTCCAGCGTATGGTTGTTGTGGAAGTTGACTGAGTCAATGTACATTAAGCACTGTAAACACCACGTGGCCACAGTTTACACATAAGCTGTCGTTATTATCACCCCCGTTTTCCCCTGCAGAAACCAATCTTCCCTCCCTTTAGGCTGTGCATTTCAGTTAGAGCTGACTCCACCCAGCCTCTGTTTGCAGTGTGACATCCCTCCCAAGTCTCCCTGTGTCGGATTTTTCTGGCTCTGTCTCTCCAGAAATAGAAATTCTTGGCTTAGGGTTGGGGATATAGCTCAGTTGGCAAAGTGCTTGCCTCACATGCACAAGTCCCTGGGTTCAATCCCCAGCACCAAAAAAAAAAAAAAAGAAATTCTTGGCTTAGGATGGCAAGCAGGTCTAGCATAACAATCAACCCACTCCTGATTAACTGCCCCTATTTAGAAAGTAAAAACTTTTAATTTTATAACCTTAAGTGATCCATATTACAAAAGAAAATAATCCCATAATATATAAATTCAAATTGGGTAAGGGGTGCATGTCTGTAATCCCAGCAACTCAGGAGCCTAAGGCATGAGAATCACTAATTCAAAACCAGTCTGGGCAATTTAGCAGGACCTTGTCTCAAAAATAAAAATAGAAAAGGGCTGTGGATATAGTTCAGTGGTAAAACATTCCTGGGTACAGAACACACACACATACACATAAATTCAAATATATATATATAGAATATGTGTATATAAATTCAATATTACTTTGCAAAAGCCGTTCTGTTCTTCCCTGACAGTGAAAGAGGCAAGGTATTTCCCATCCCACTTCCTCTGCCCTGCTAAATCCTATTTCTTTACACTACAGCTTCCAGAATGCTGTCAAATCTCCAGTCAGGTCTCTCTCTCTCTCTCTCTCTCTCTCTCTCTCTCTCTCTCCATAAGGATTCATTCCCTTCTTATACCTGTTTTATTCTTTTTCAGTCATGCTGTTGAGATTTCAGGAGAGAGAAGGGATGAAAGCCTGTGTTCAACCCACTTAAACCATCAAGTCTTCCGGGAAGCAAAGAAGCTTTGTTGGGAGACGGACAGGCAGCATCGCCCCGGGTCGCCTATCTTTTCCAAGTCCCTGAACCATAGCAACTTAGGCAGAAATTAAATCCGTGAATCTTAATAACTATTTTTGAAGAAATGTGAGCACTCAGAAACCTAATACGCTTCAGGGCAAAATATCTTCGTTCCAAAAGAAATAATAAATTCCATCCTAGGAACAAATCCCTGTGCTTTGCTCCATGAGAGCATCCACGGCTCTGCAGCCTGCAGTTGCACAAGTGTAACCAATCTGCTGTGGCTCTTGTGTGCCCTTAGACCTGCATCCCTGCTGCAGGGATCCGTCCTTGGGGCCCCCAAACAGATACCAGCTCTTTGTTGGGATTGATGGCATGTTCTGGGGGGCTGCTGGATTTGTGTGTGTGTGTATGTGTGTGTGTGTGTGTAATTTTTTTTTTTTTAAACCACTGTCTTTCTTTGCTCGCTTTGGTGTGGGAGGCTGAGGAGTCATAGCTAAACAGTCATCTGCCCCGGCCCAGTTATCTCCCGTGTTATCAGCTGCCACCATGACTACCGAACAAAAACAGGGAGAAATGAGGACGTAATTCAGCCATCTGAAAATAGCTTTCAGGAAGTGCCAGTTGCTGACTTGTTTACCTTGAAATGATCCATCTTGACATCACGGGGGTCAGGACGAGCTGCCCTTTCAGATAATTTTCTATAAATTTCCCCAGATATAGCCCCTGAGCACCTCTTACTTCACTTTTCCACACCCCAACAACTCACGTAATAAAGGACGATGCCGGGAAAGGTCCAGGTCCTGTGGAAACTAAAGCATGGATGGGGGAAGTGGGCTTCTTCTGTAGGACAGAACACAAAATGATGAATGTAAGATTGAGTGTGAAACTGAATGTTGACTTCAATGAAAAAATAAATTAGAGCAAATTATAAAATTTAAGAAGCTGACAAATACTACACAAATCCAGAAAAACGGTATCTTAATCATTTGATCACTTGACACATCTCTTAATACTTCTCTCTGCTTTGCAGCTGCATACCTCTTCACATGTCTTCAACTATTTCGTAACGTTGTCTAGAGAAAGATAATCCAGTCTTTCCTGTAGCATGGGTGAATATTTTTTAATTGATAAATTAGAAAAGGTTTTTTAGCCTCATGCCTGGCTATCAAACCATGTAAATTTTTTAAATTGTTGTCAAATTTAGGAAACTTTACATCAAGTTTCTTTCATATATAAGCTATAAGATTTCATGTGCATCTCAAGTACCCCCCGACACACACACACACACATACACAGGGACTAATCTTTTCTTTCTTTCTTTCTTTTTTTAAAATATTTTTTAGTTGTAGATGGACACAATACCTTTGTTTTATTCATTTACTTTTATGTGATGCTGAGGATTGAACCCAGGGCCTCACATGTGCTAGGCAAGTGTTCTTCCACTGAGCTACAGCCCCAGCCCTTTTCTTTCTTTTCTCTCTTTTTTTTTTTTTTTTGCATGCTGGGCATGGAACTTCCAGTAAGCACTCTACCACTGAGCTATATCCCTAGCCTGCTACTAATCTTAAATACTCTTTGAATTCATGACCTTCAGTTTATCACTGGTAACCTCATTGTTCTGATGGATTATGATGTCAGTATTTCAAGTAAGATGAAGAAGAAATACATTTCCAAACAATATGAAAGCCCATTCTTTACTTCGATTGGAGAATCTTATCTTCCTCTTAATGAATTACTGCTTTGGATATAATTTGGAAAAAAACAAATCTTTTTTTTTCTTTGCCTTAGATTTGCTTCTCAATGTCAGAATAATTTATGTAGTTTATTTGTTTTTGTTTTTGCTTTTTGCTTGATCATGACCCTTCTTCTCTTTCTACCCTCAGCTCTATTCCATACCAAGGGGACCTCTCAATGCATGGATTTGGATACCCTTAGTCATGCACAACATTCAGCAAACAGCCATGCTCTGGCCACATTTGGATTTGGGGGTGGTCACCCCTATAGCATGATCTACTCTTAGAAGACAACTCAGGGGAGGGAGCCATGGAAATCCAAGAAGCAGGCTTAGGGTCATATGAGCAGGGAATTCTGAGATCCTAGGTGCTCAAAGTATGGGTAAGAACTGGGAGTAGGGGGGATACATTCTGGGTGGGCACATGCCCCCTTATGAACTTCTCATCCTGAATGGAAGGGTTCAGCAGGAGGAAAGCCAGGGTGCAGCCAGTGTAAGTGTGGGGACAGGGCAGGATCCTGTTGCCCAGGTCCCAGGATGGTGTTGACACCCAGTGCAATCTCCTGCAATCTGCTCTCCAAAATGAAGCTGGCCTGGGCCACTCTGATGCTACCTGAAGTGCGGGATGTATGGTGCAAATTTTACTAGGACCTGAGGTTGGCTTGAAAACATTGCTAGGGCCCTCCCAGGACCTTGGAGGGGTTTTAAAAGCTAAGCATGTGTGGCTTGAGAGTCTGGCTCTCAAGGAAGTAGTATTCATCTGGCAATCTGTTATCTCAAATGAGCACTAGTTGGACGTCAGATTTAAATTTTTGTCCAAATTCAGAAACCAAGTGTTAAGGAAATCCCTGTAGTGATCCCAAGCCTGTATTTTCAGGACCATTCTCCTCTCTTTGCCCTCACTCTGTTTTGTTTTGCAGGAAGCCAGTGCCCACCTGCCTGAGAATGTGGGGACAAGGGAGAAGCCTCTCTGCCTCAGGCCTCTTCTCCGTGGCTAGCTATCATGGACAGACCTCTGTGCTTATGGTTCCAGCTCTCTTGCTTGGGTGACTCTGGTCCTGGGTTCCAACAACCACTAACTCCTCCTTTGTCCTTGCAGCAAGGGGTGTGGACAGCAGGCTGTACTCTCCTCTGAGTTACTCCATGATGCATAGAATAGTAGTTTTTAGACTATGCCTCACCTGGAGTTCCTCCACTGTGTAAAGCAGTGGTTGGCTGTAAGCTACTCCTTTCCGTGTACAGTGTGAAGGTGGAATGACTACACCTTGCTTCTATGAGTAAAAAACCCCTATCTTCCCAGCACAACCATAGGCACAGGTCTATAAATAACTTATTTGTGTCAATTTATCAAACTAAATCAGGAGTACCTGGATATGTGGACATCCCAAATCATATCAGAAACACCAGACACAGGAGCTTATCAACCTCTCCAGCTACAAACCCTCATCTAAGACTCATAAAAGGAGAAGCCCCCACAAGATTAGACACAGCAGCACCCTGACCCCATCACCTGGTTGCTTGCACAAGCCTTGCCCAGGAAAATCAGCAACAAACTTCTAGTTCTATAGCTCTTGGCTTCAGCACAGTGTGGCTTTCCTGCCCGAGACAACATCACATGGCTCACCCCAAGATGACACTTCCAGCTGACATCTAAAACTTCTGTCTGTCTGGACCCTCGGTCTTGACAACTCTGTGGAACTTGTTCATTGCAATTCTTATCTGACTATCTATAGCGGCTCTTTGGCTCTTTCCATTCATATCTGCTCTCGGCCTGTGGTCTTGGCACAACATCCTATAACCCTATGGTCACCTTAACTCTTTCTTAGTCTTTCTGTGACCAGTATATATCATAGTGTGAAGTATGATGTGTGACTTGAGTAGTATTATAGATATAAAAAATTAAGATTGGAATGTAATAAAAGAATTGATAAATACCTGGCTTCTAGAATCAGGTGACCCACATGCATTTGGTGAATTGCAACTACTGATGGTGGTGTAGCTTGTGGAAAGATAAATGTGTGGGTCTAAGTTAATGGCATAGCTTGCTCTCAACAGGGGGAAATGTCTGTCTACCCTCCCCTCACTCAAGGTACTCACACACTCAAGGAGCATTTGGCAAAGTTTTCAGACAATTTTGGTTGTTAAAACTGAAGCAGGAGGGGGCTGAGGTTGTGGCTCAGGGGTGGAGTACTTGCCACGCAGGTGTGAGGCTCTGGGTTTGATCCTCAGCACACATAAAAATTAAAAAAACAAAATAAAGATATTGTGTCCATTTACAACTGAAAAAAAGAGTTAAAAAAAAAAACTGGAGCAGGAGGATGATGTTGGCGTCTAGTAGACAAAGGCCAGGGACCAAGCCTAAATTATATGCTATGATACAAAGGACAATCCCCTGCAGCAAAGAATTATCCCACCCAAACTGCCAAGAATACCCTATGAGAACCCCTGCTGTAGCCTGAAGGCAGCGGTGGCACCTTCGGCTGTTAATTTCAGGTTGGCCTCGTTGCTGCTGTGGATACTTAGATCTTTAATTATGTGTAACCAATTTCCTGAATTAAATTCTCTCTGTTTAAATGCTTAGAATTCTGTTTACCCTGATTTGAACATTACACAATGTACACATGTATGAAAACATAGAACCCCATAAATATGTTCAATCTTTATATATCAGTTAAAAATAAAAGTAAACACTTGGGCTGGGGATGTGGCTCAAGCGGTAACGCGCTTGCCTGGCATGTGCGTGGCGCTGGGTTCGATCCTCAGCACCACATAAAATAAAGATGTTGTGTCCACTGAAAAACTGAAAAATAAATATTAAAAAATTCTCTCTAAAAATAAATAAATAAATAAAATAAAAAAATAAAAGTAAACACTTAAAGTGGCTTTTGTTCTCCTGGTTAGACTAATTAATGCCTCCAAAAGTGTCAGCATATTTTTTTTATTCTATCATTCTATCAAAATCAGCCAAGGATAATTAGTATACACACACACACACACACACACACACACAAACACCCACCGTGTGGATTTTGGAAATTTCCACCATGGCCACTCCCCATCCCACTGATTTCAATCCAGAACACTACAGTGTTCATCAAGAACTTTTAAATTAACAGGCCATTATTTTATAATGAGTCTCCTCAGGGTTATAAAATGTACAGAAGAAAATGTATAACATTCTTTTATTAAATAAAAATAGAGCATTCAATATAATCCAATCCCCACCCTTTAGGTGCATTACTATTATAAAGTGCATTTGGCTAATTTAATATCACTATAAATACAAAATGCAGATTAGAGCTGATTAAAGTAGATCTTTGGGGATTCTTCTTAATTCCATGTTAGGCTAAATTGCACACAGAGCTATCTGGGGTTTCCTAGACTTTTTTTATTCTTCCATGTAGAAAAAACTGAGTAAAAATTTTAGAGTGACAAAAGGAAAAAGCAAAGAAAATATATTTTATCTTCTTCCGTGTTGGGAGGGTTTAATTAGCTTTCTAAGTCTGACACAAATAAAATGGCCTAAAACAAGAGAAATTTTTTGTTTTCTTTCTGAAGGCCCAAATCAAGATGTTGGCAGACCATATTCCCTCTGCAGCTGTTAGGGAAGGAACCACTCTGCGCCACTCTCCAGCTTCGGGTAGCCTCAGGCCACTTGGTGACTCACAGATAGATGCACCACTCTGCTCCTCCATCTTCACACAGCGTTCTCCCTGTGTCTTTACCTCTTCTTCCCTCTGCTTAGCCTAATGACCTCATTTTAACTTGATGTCCTCTGTCAAGAATCTATTTCCAAATAAGGTACCATTCTGAGGTACTGGGAGTTAGGACTTAACATTAGGGCAGGGCATAGGTAGACTCATAACAGAGGGTATTAAAATATTAGACCCTTTAAGGTGATTTTTTTGAGTCATGGAAACTTGTGTTTACATTCTAATTCAAAAGATAGATTTCAACTTTGCTTTTTCTTTAAGAACAGTATGTTATGGGCTGGGGATGTGGCTCAAGAGCTCGCCTGGCATGAGCGCAGCGCTGGGTTCAATCCTCAGCACCACATACAAATAAAGATGTTGTGTCTGCCAAAAACTAAAAAGTAAATATTAAAAAATTCTCTCTCTCTCTTAAAAAAAAGTGAATAGTATGTTAGCTTTTTATTACTATAACAAAATACCTGAGATAATCAACATATAGAAAGAAAAGCTTTTTTGGCTCACAGTTTTGGTGGCTCCAACTCATGATTGGGTAAAACCATTGCTCTTTAGCTTATAGAGAGGCAGCACATCATGGTGGGGGTATGTGGTGAAGCAAAATTGCTCACTTTAGGGCCAGGAAGCAAAAAACAGCAAGAGGAAGGGGCCAGGTTCCTACTTACAGTTCCCTTTGGGAGAATGCTCCAGTGACCTAAAGACTTCCCATAAGGTCCCACCTCTCTAAGTTCCACCACCTCCCAACAGTGCCCCTGGGACCACACCTTTACAACAGTGACCTATGGGGGATGTTCAAGATCCAAACTATAGCAAATAGTTAGAACTTCTGTTTGAACAAACAGTCTTTAGGGACCTTATTCAACCAACACCTATTCAGCATCTACTATGAATTAGGTGCTACACTGGGCACTAAAGATGAACTCGACTCCGGCTCACAGGCTTGGAGTCTCCTGGGTGAGACAAGTGTGAGAACAATGAGAACACAACCTGAGAAGCACTGTACTGTGATCAAGGAGAAGGTCTACACAATCCTGAGAGCCAGGCACAGTGGCAAAGGCCTCTAATGCCAGCTACTTGGAAGGCTGAGGCAGGAGGGTTGCAAGTTGGAGGCCAGCCTCAGCAACTTAGAGAGACCTCATTTCAAAATAAAATAAGAAGGACTGTGGATATAACTCAGTGGGGAAACACTCCTGGATGCAATCCTCACCATCCAAAAACAAAAACAAAAAAAAAAAAAACAGTGGTACCAACAGCACTGTCTGGGGGTAGAACCAGGGAAGCTTTCGGGTATGGAATGACAGCTCAGCTGGATCAGGGTAGGAGAAGGGCAGAGCATGTCTAAGACACAGGGTGTGCAGACCTGGAGCGGGGGAGGCAGGAGGAACCTGGTCACTGCTTACATGAGAGGCTGCAGGATGAGAGCAGAGGGAGCCAGGTTGTCTGCTAAAGAAGCAGATCAAGATGCCCTGCTGGGGAGTGGGTGACAGCCCCTGAGTTCCTTAATCAAGGACCAGAGAGCAACCCTGGGGAGGGTGGATTTCTCCCTCCTACATTCGAAGGTCATCCCGTGTCCTCATTTTGCTAATCTCTCATCTGCTTTCCTCAGAGTCCACTGCTTCCTCCTTCTGAAACATTGCCCTCTCTTGATCTCTATCACTCCAACTGTCCTTGTTTCCTTCCCAGGTCATGGCTTCTCTTCTTTTGCTGACTTTTTCTAGGCGTCTCAAGGCTCATGCAGGACAGCCTCAGTCTGGAAACTGCCCCCTCTCATTCTGCTCCTGAGATCCCGTGCCTGGCTGCAAGTTTGTACCCCACTCTGGCCTCTTCCTTGAGACCCAACTTGCCCACCTCATTGCTACTCCACCCGAGTCCCTGTAGGCACCTTGGACTCAGTTTCTGAAATTTGTTTCTTCTCAGGGATTGTTTACCTCAATAAATGGGCCCATTTTCACCCCAGAGTCAAGATTCATTTGCAATTCCACCCTTCCCTTCCCTCTCACATAAAAACCCACCTGTGTCCTACAACCAGAACAGATCTTCAGTCCATCTACTCCTCCCCATCTCCACTGCCCCCACCTGAGGTTGGACCCCAATTGTCTATTACCTGGACAATTCCAATGGTCTCCCCACACATACTCTTATCTAATCTATTTTCCACCCAACAGCCTTAATTATCTTTTAGAGCTTTAACCAGTTATGTCATTCAGTGTGGGACCCAAACTTCCTTTGTCTTGGAGGGCTTTCTATGATCTGATTCCTACCTCTTCAATCTCACCTTTCTAACCACATGCTTTCCTTCTGTTCTTTGAACACAACCATTCTCTTCCTGTCTCAGGGCCTTTGCACTTGCCTTTTCCTCTCCCCATACTCTTTGCACAGCAATCTGGTCCTCATCCTTTATGCGCCAGTTTACTCCCTCCAAGGGAGGCCTTCCTGATCTAGCCTGTCTAAAGGAGGCCTCCACATTTATTATTCTGTATTTTGTCACCTTGTTTATTTCTATCAGAGCACTTATTTTTGCTTATTTATTTATGTATAGCTGTTTTGTTGTAGGGACAAACAAGGCAAGGCACCGAAGATAGCAGGAAACAGTTTTTTTGGCTGCAGCCAGGTTCAGAGGGCACAGCTTTTTCTGTAATCAATTAATCCCCTGAACCCCAAGTTCAGGGAGTTTCAGAGCTTTATACCCAGCATGTAAGAGGAGGGGCTCAGAAGTTCAGTCTGCAGAAGTTCACATAAAAGCAGCTTTTTCTTTCACTGTTCTGGGCAAGTTAACCCTTCAAGGACAACACCTGAGAAGGGGAGAGTTTCTTCTCCCCTTTCTTTCCTCCCCCTGCCAGCTGTTACCATGGAGCCCAGTTGTAACTTACCTTAAAAATGTCGACATCTCTGTGAAGCCCAGCTCAAGGCCAGAGGCCTTGTTTGCACATTTCTACAAAGTACTATACTGGATATGTTTGTGAAAACTAGTAAGGGGGTGTTCCAGCACCTGGAGTGCTGGTATCTTCTCGGTCAGTGGCCAAATAAACAGGGCGACATGAAAATAGGAAGTTTATCTACATTGAACTCTTTCTCAGAGACTCTTTTGCTGAAAGTCCTAAAATCAGCCATGGTGAAGCGGGCTTTTCTGTGGAGAAAGGGGGTGCCCACTTCAGTTTCTTCCTCTTGTCTCCAAACACCCCTCACCCCTCCCAATGCACAACTTAGGAGCCTGTTTACAATGTTTGTTATACAGCATGTTTCTTCCAGGAGATTTCTAAACACCCACCATCCATCAGGTACCTCCAAGACTCCTCGCTCTGCATTTCTTCGTTTACATTATATCGTTTGATCCACCAACAGTTGTACAAGGGTGGAATTATTATCCCATGCCATCAGTGAGGAAGCTGTTTTAGAGAGGTCTAGATGACTTGCCCAGGGCCATGCAGATAAGAATAGTGAGGGAGGAGAGGAGTGATGGAGAAAGCTTCCTGTGTGGGCAGCTTGAGCCTGTCTCTCTGGTTTTCAAGATCTGTCTCTTTCTACCACGCTGTAAGTCTCAACCCCTGACACTTGGAGGAACAGGAAGGACACAGAAAAAACATAACTTACGATACTTTTACTTGACTCCTCATTAAACATGAATCCTCTGACACTTTGTTGGACAAACACTCGTTGCCCTGTCATGCTTTCATTTGAGAAATTACCCTTTCCTGTACCCCAGGAACCCTGTTTAACCAATGGTGCCAGGGACACTAACCCTACCTCCTCCCTCTCCCTACCTTAAAAGTGCATGTGTGACCTGGGCCAGCTGATCAGAAGATTTCTGCCCCAGAAGAGCCATGTGACCTGAACCAGGCTGGTCTGCATCCTCCCTGGAACTTTCTTGGACTTCTCAGGACAAATATTCCTCTGGAACTGTCGCTCATTAGAGCCACGGCAGTCAGGAGCTAAAAGCAGGCATCCTAGTCACATGGAGAGAACTTGCTGGAAAAGGAAACGAGAGAGAGAACACCAGAGCTAAGGGACGGGTGGAAAGGGAGACAGGAACAGAAGCCCAACAACATAGTTTCAACTATAGCCATTCATTTATTTGATTTTTTGATTAATAGCTATCACCTCGATCAACTGGCTCCATAAGGATCAGAATTACATCTCGCCTTTGCTCATCACTGGCTTCGCAGGGCCCAAGGAGAGCCTGTCATGTTCTAGGTACTCAAATGTATGTGAGGAGACTGTTGTTTCTAAACCAGCAGTGTCTGGCTCACGGCATAATGATAATTTTCAAGAGAAATCATTTCTAGCTCTTGTTTTTGGAAAGAGCTGCCAGGGACTTGATTAAAATTGGAAGGAATTTAGTTAATCTTAGAATCTTATTCAATTTTGTGATATGAGTCCATTATTTTAAAAACTCCTGTTACAATGGGAATGGGTTGAAACTAGGCAGGGTTAATACATTCTAGCTGTTCTTTTAAAATGTTGTGATGTCTAAGGCGCCATAATTTAATTTCACTGTAATATGTCTTTGAGCACTTGTCAGATTATAACCTGATTCATCACTGACTTAGGGGCTAAAAATAGAGGATGATACAAAAGGTTAACATCACTTAGCAAGGAGCATTTTCTCAAAGGGACAGACATAAATCAGAGAGAGCACATCACACACTCCTTATCCAGAGCCACAGGCTAGGGACATTTGGTACTTAGCAATTGTTTCAGAATGAAATGACTCTTAAACTGAAATTTTCATCATTCGGGAGAGTCACTTTGAGAGCATTTCAGAAGATGTGACGACTGCGAATCAACCCCCAGCCAGCCCTACTAATCAGTTCCTGTGGACCTCAAATGGCCCCTGATTGCTAGCTGCATTACCTCATCTGGTTTCCAAGGAAGCAGTCGAAACGGCGGACTGGACCATGGGGAAGGAAGAAAATTAGAGATTTCTCTTGAATATTTCTGGAAAAATCGTTGATTCTGCATTGTGTTCCAGCCTCCCTCTTGGTGAAATAAACACGGTCTTTGTTTCCCACCTGCAGTGTGCCAGGTTCCTAGCAAATATCAGCGGAGGAATAGTAGTATAACAAAGATATACCTCCTTACAGCACCGGCTCAGAAGAAAAAGGTACTGACTTTTGGGTCTCAAATTCAGGGAGCAGAATGAATGAATGTATGAGCAATTTCTGCTTACTTGAGGATGGGCAGAGCACAGGACTGTAATTGTGTGCTTGGGAGGAAGAAATGGAACGTGCAGAACATGCAACAACATACCAGCCTGGTATTCAGCATTCCCCACAGTTGTAATCATTCTGGGCTGTTATAACTGAGCATCATAGACTGGGCAGCTAATAAACAGCAGACATTGATTTCTCAAAGCTGGAAGCTACAAGATTGATATTAGGGGCCAACATGGTCAGGACCTGGTAAGGATCTGCTTCCAGGTTCCAGACTGACTGCTGATTCTTCACATCCTCCAGAAAGTGAGCCAGCTAGTTCTATGGCCTCTTCTCATAAGGACAATAATTCCATTTATGAGATCTCTTTTTTTTTTTTTTTTAAATATTTATTTATTTTAGTTCTCGGCGGACACAACATCTTTCTCTGTATGTGGTGCTGAGGATCGAACCCGGGCCGCACACATGCCAGGCGAGCGCGCTACTGCTTGAGCCACATCCCCAGCCCCCATTTATGAGATCTCTAACTCCAAAAACCACTATGCTGGGGGTTAGGATTTCAACATATGACTTTGAGGGTGGGGCACACAGACATTCAATCTATAAAACTTATTTACTGAATAGATATTACCATTGTATAGGGTGTTACCTTAATAAATTGATATTAGTTCATTTTATAGATGAGAGTTAACTAAGTAACTCAGGGAAGTTAAGGAATTTCTAAGCCTGTGAGTAAAGGAGACAGGATTCATCTCCAAGACCAGCCCCAAAGTCCCAATGTGCTTCCTCTTGTCATTACGCCCCATGTGCGATTATGAGACATAAAGGTCAGAGGGACGTTTGCTTGGAACTGTGTAACAATGACTCCAGGCCTGTTGTAAGGGTAGGTTTGAGAATCTGCTCTGCGCTCACTGCTGCGTGTTGGTGAGGTGGCTCAATCTGATCTGACAGTAAATTTTGGAAAAAATCCAGATCTCATCTTTTGTGCCCTCTGAGCTTTCTTGTCCACCTCCCTCTTGCTATCTCAGGGCCTCCTCTCCTGGGTCAACCCTGGTAACCTCTATTCTTTTATCTATCTCTATGGTTTTCTTATTCTAAGGGCTGGGGATGTAGCTTAATGGTGGAGCATTTGCTTAGCATACATGAGGTTCTGGGTTTAATCCCCAATACTGTGGAAAAAGGGGAAAATGCTTACAGCTCTAGAATTTATTTATTCTAGGTACAAATAAGAAAATCATAATATTTGCCCTTTGTTTTATTTCACTTAGCATAATGTTTTTGAGGGTTGTTCATGTTGTAGCATGTGTCAGAATTTCCTTCCTATTTAAGGTAGACTAATATTTCATCTGATGGATTTACTACATTTTTTGTCCACTCATCTGTTGATGGCCACTACTGCCCAGCCCTCCCTTCTCCTGTCTAGGACACTGCAGTATAGAACTAGAGGTTATTGTAAATAATGCTGCTATACATATTGGTGCACAGTATTTGTTTGTGTCCCTGTTTTCAATTTTGGGAATATATAGCTATATACCTAGCAGTGGAATTGCTGGGTATGCGGTAATTCTGTGTTTAACTTTTTGAGGAGCCACCAAACTGTTTTCTATAGCAGCTCTACCGTTTAACATTCCCATCAACCATGCACAAGGGTTCCCAACCTGTTTATTTGCTTCTTTTGACTTTTAATAGGATGAGAAGCACTTCCTGCTATACAGAAATCACTGTACTAGGAACTAGACAGTGGCTGGTTCCCCCCTCATGGTGCTTTTTATTTAGTGAAAAAGACAAAAAAGAAAACAAAACGTGCATCATTGCAAATTGTGGGAAGTTGCCTAAAGAAATGAGCAGGAACAGTGATATGAATAATTACAGCAGTGGGGAATTTTACTGTTTGCTGTTTCAGGAAGCAGTATGGCCTAGGAAGTGAAGAGGTGGACTTTGAGCATGATAGAATTAATCCTAGCTCTTCCATTTCCGGTTTGATCTTGGAAAAGTTACTTAATCTCTCTGTGTTTCAGTTTCCTAAACTATAAAATGGAGATGATAATAATAGCACTTACTCAAAGGGCTGTTGTGAAGATTATATGACAAAATACATGGAAGGTATTTAGAACGCTGCCTGAAACACAGGTAAATGCTCAAAAATCTAATAATTTCAAGTCTACTCTTTGTAGGCTACTCACAATTCACACGTGGAAAGCTCACCAGTCAGTTATAATATGATCCATTAACACCACACAGTGGCTTCTGGATGACTTGGGGGAGGGCTTGTTCTGGGGATTAAACCCAGGACCCTGCACATGCTGAGCACACGCTCTACCACTTAGCTACACCCTGGGCATTCCTCTGGATGCTGTTGACCATGGAAACCTATTCCTCAAGGTCCAGAACTCAAAGGGCCTCTGGTTTCCCATCAACCTTCTGCCCAGCCCTCCCTTCTCCTGTCCAGGACACTGCAGTATAGAACTAGAGGCTTTGACATTTGGCCCTTCTCACTCTGTTGTTTTTCTGTTGGTTGGTAATCTTAGACAAAGAGCCTAAGCTTTAGTCTCCCCTCTATAGGGCATCTTGGAAATTTTTGTGATGATGTATCTAAAGCACCCAGTTAGGGGTCTGGACATGATAACTGATCAATTAATCATGACTTTCTCTAGAAATAAAACTTTAAAAAATTGGTGTGTTTGCAATGTCCTGTTAAATTGCTATTCATCTATTTTAGAAAGAATTCAATTGGAGAGTTGAAGAGTTAATAATTGATTAAATATGATGCCCCTATTTTTATTTTTATTTTATTTTTTAAAATAGTTCTTAGTTGTAGTTGGACATGAGACCTTTATTTTATTTATTTCATTTATTTTTTTATGTGGTGCTGAGAATCGAACCCAGTGCCTTGCATGCGCTAGGTGAGTACTCTACCTCTGAGCCCTGGCCCCAGCCCCTGATGCCCATATTTTCATAAAAGTTTAGTCTTAGCCCTTGGTCAGGAATGTCAACTTGTTGTAATGTGAATTTCTCAATAAAATCAGGTACAACTTAAGGCTGTCATTAGAACCCCCAAATGCAAATTTTTACTATCTGATTTACCACCTGTTTTTATTTTTTATTTTAGGAAGATTCTGCCAGGTATAGACCACACACACACACACACACACACACACACACAAATTGATTCTCTAACAGTGGGAATTCCAGGGATCCTTGTGAGCCAGAAGTCAACAAACTATGGTCTGCAGGCCCAACATAGCCTTGATCTTGTTTGTGTAAATACT
This sequence comes from Marmota marmota marmota, assembly GCF_001458135.2. Classification (NCBI taxonomy): domain Eukaryota; kingdom Metazoa; phylum Chordata; class Mammalia; order Rodentia; family Sciuridae; genus Marmota; species Marmota marmota. The sequence continues at coordinate 15,722,232 of NW_025999853.1, forward strand.
GACTTATTGGAATGCAGCCCCTCCCACTCACTTAGGTACTTATGGTAGATTTTGTGCTACAAAGTGGAAGAGTTGAATAGTTTTAACAGAGATTGAGTTTCCCAGATAGCCAAATAGTCTCTATTATTTGTCCCTTTTCAGATAGAGTTTGACAACCCCTGACGCAGGCCAAAGGGGGTGGGGAAGCTCCTTTGGCAGCAACTTTTACATTCTATGTGTAGCCTTTCACATGAGTGTGCTGTCTCCCACTGTTTGTTGGAAGGGTAACTATTCTGAGATGCTTGGATGTATCTCTGGGAAAAGATCTGAACACCTTTTATAAAGGGGTTTAGATCAATACTGCTGTATGAGGCCAGCCTAAATTGTTCAAATGAGACTAGTCATTTGGCTCTTTAAGGGAGAATGAAACCGGCTTCCTCCTGAACTGTGCAATGTGAGTGGTCCAGGTTGGCGGGTGGCTCTGCTCCAAGCCCTTTCTATCTAGTAGCTCTGTCCTAGAGCCTGTGGTCATTTGCTTGGGCCAGGCTGAGGAACCACATCTAATTTCCAACAGTTGGAAAGGAAGGACCATGATATTTACCAGTGCAGAAATGACATGTATCACTTCCATTCACATTCACATTCACAGGAGTTTTGTCATAGATCCTCTCCTAACTACAAAGAGCCTTTGAAGAGGAAGAAACACATGTGTCTCCATTATAGTAGCTAAGGCAGAAGTCTCCATGAGTGTTGAGGGTCCCTGGTCACTCCTTGACCTAAGTTAGAGCCTTAGCTATGCCAGAGTGGCCTCGTGCCAGAGCACACCAGAACCAGGCTTGATGTCCTGCCCTGATGTCCTGACACTGGTCAGCCACACCTCGGCTGATTCCTCCCTCTTACTTCTGCTCTGTCCCCAACTGTAGCTCACTTTTCTCATTCTAAATCTTCATTTTCTCTTTTTACATGTATAGATCATTAATTCCTAGTAGGACACCTGACTCTTGTAGCCCTAATTATGGTAACAGAATCGAGGTTGTTACCATTACTGAAGTAATGAGATATGAAGATAAAGAAACTGAAGCATAGAGCTATGAAGCAGCTTATCCAAGGTGACAGAAAATGTTAACAGGACTAGACATGGTATGTGTCCTTTGCTGGGTACACATTTTACTCCAGAATTAGGCCAGGAGGATACTGAGAAAATGCTGCCCTTACCAATCTAGCAGCCTTGATTTGTTAAAGAATTTTGTAAATTATTATTACTATGATTCTAATTTTTATGTATTTGTTTTTTACAGTCCTGGGGATCATGCTCAGGGCCTCATGCACTATCATTGAACTACATTCCCAACCCAGGAATTCTTGTTTTCACATTTGAAGAAGTATTCATCCCTAGTTGTTCTTTACCTTTTAATTTTATCTACGCAGTGTTGGTTTTTCTTTTTCCCTGATGGTTTGAAAAAAAAAATATATACATATATATACGTATATATATATGTATATATATATACGTATATATATATGTATATATATATACGTATATATATGTATATATATATACGTATATATATATATGTGTGTGTGTGTGTGTATATATATATATATATATATATATATATTATATGTATTGCCGCAGTCCGGCTGGGCAAAATAACCGAGAGGTGACAAGCAACTTGAAGGTTGAAGCGGGAACTACTTTATTGCGAGTGAACTCAGCGGGAACTGAGTGAGAACTCAAAATAGCGGGCACCTGAGGTAGCAGGAGCCGCTTTACTGCGGGACAGCAGAGGTATATATACCCAACTGATTACACACAGCTTGACTCAATTAACATCATCTAGATACAGCAGGCAGCCAATAAGGAATCCTCACCATCTTAATGGCTCCCTGGCGTTGCTTCACAAACTCCTTCTCCTGGCAAACTGCCAGGCGCCATCTTGACTTGATTTGCATCCCCAACAATATATATATATATTTTTTAATATATATATATATATAATATATAGATATACACATATATACACACATATTTTAGTTGTTGATGAACCTTTATTTTATTTATTTGTATGTGGTGCTTCACACAAGCTAGGCTAGCACTCTACCACTGAGCCACAACCCCAGCCCCGAAATTTTATATTTTTATAAAGTAAAACCTGATGGTTTTTTTCTGTTATGATTCCCTCCCTCTTATTTCCACCTTTAAAAATCATCCTCCTTTGAGAATGGTAAGGTTTTGATTTGATTTCTTTTCTTCCAATCCTTTAATTTTCTTTATATCATCAACTCATATATCTCAAACTGTTTTGGTCCGTAGCCATGGGCAGGGGGCATGAAGATACCCATTGTATTTATATTTGACTCTGCCAGAGCAAGTATTTATTTCAAAAGGTTTAAATGGAGAAAGGTAATACCAGCAACTGTCTGTGAAAACCTCTTCCATACTTGCGGTGAAAGTCCTAGGTACCAGGCTAGCGAGGCTGTAGGTAGTGCGATGGTGTTCACAAGGCAGGTGTGCCCCTTTCACACCTGTGCTGTGTGCCCTGGATGCTATTGGTGCACTGCCCAGGGGCCTTTTATTTGGCAGGTACACCCATCCTTCAGGTGCTGTGAATTTGGGCTGCTAAACACTCACGGCCTCCTCCTCCAGAGAACTTCCCTCAGTCAAAGAGAAGCTACCTTCTCCCCAGGTGTAACAGAGCCTTCCACTGAGGCCGGCTGCCTTGCCCACAGGAGAGACCAATTCTGAGATGAGCAGCCCATGGGATTGTGGGATCGAGGCATTGGGCTGGAGCTCACGTGCAGCTGGAGACCCCACCCTGCTGAGCTCCTCCACAGGCCCTCGCCTTCTCTCCTGAGTTCCCCCAACAGGTCATGTGCTGCCCGTCCCTGTCTTGGGCTTTGCTTCCAGGGAATCTGATCCAAAACAGTGAGTACCTCCACTTCCCACACTGGACATTCTAACACATGTACAAACATTGTTTATAAACATTGTAGCTCTCATAAACTCAAGATTACAGGCTGTATTTCAGAGAGTTTAAACAAAAGTGTAATAGACTTTGAACTATTTTGGAGAGTCTTTTTACCTTTAAATGTTTAAACTATAGCCAAAAGCATTATAAGAGATAATGAAAATATATTTAAACTTGAGCTCTTTGATCCACCTGAATAATATTGTTTTTTAGAAGTTCTAGGGTTGCAAACATTCTCTAATCCCCCTTTCTCATCTTACTGAGAAGAGAAATACAACCCTAAATTTGTGAATTTTCCATGTTCCTTGGTCAGAGAGGTCTTTCTTTCTCAAGCCTCACCATTAGATGAATCTAAAATGTCACAGAGTCTCTTTTAGTCAAAGATGAACTGAAATATTTCCACAGTGATATCAGTGATTTATTATATTCTCCAGATCGTCCCCAGCACCAGCTGTGGGAAAACATGTCCCTCTCCTGTCATTCCTATTTTCCAGGGGCATGCTACGTGGATACCACCACTTCAGTTTCTTTCCCAAGCCTGACTCTCAGGGTTGTGGTTGTTCTCCACCCACGTCTGAAGCAGCAGATGTGGAGACTTGCTTAAAGCAGACAGGTCAGCTTTCATGCTCAGAATCCCGAGTGCCAGAGCCTCCCAGCCCCATGCAGCTCCGTCTCCTGTAACCCTTTCCTGTGTCTCTCTCAACTGTGTCGCGCTCCACTGGCGTATTACAGTGAACACAGAATGCACTCTGTTTTGAAAAGGATCTCTAACACTGCTGGGCCTTGCTTTGGGTTCCTCTGTCTGTTCAAACAGAAAGCTGGAAGATGGTTCAACAGTCCTTCATTTGCTTTCTTGATTTAGATTGTTCTCTTTCCCTCAGGGCAGGAGGATTTGTTGAAGGAGAGGGAGGAGCGGGGAAGCAAGGATGCTGATGTGGCTGCCTTCTGAACTCACCCTATTTTTTTGGGATGGGGAGTACCAGGGATTGAATTCAGGGGCACTGGACCACTGAGCCACATCCCCAGCCCTATTTTGTATTTTATTTAGAGACAGAGTCTCACTGAGTTGCTTAGTGCCTCATTTTGCTGAGGCTGGCTTTGAACTCACGATCCCCCAGCCTCAGCCTTCTGAGCCTCTGGGATTATTGGCATGCGCCCCTGAGCCCAGCTGGTGCGGGGTTTGAAGTGGGCGGAGTAGACCTCCTTTATATGGGCTGAGAAGCACTGAGCATTCCACCAGCTCCCCTGGGTACCACTCATCTGTCTAGAACCCCATCCTGCATCCAGAGCCATGGAGCTAGATGGAGCTTCCTAAACTTCTGGGATTATAGGCTTGCACCCGGCGTCTGGCTCACCCCTATTTTCTGAGCGCTGGGCATTTCTCCCAGTCTAGGCTTCTTCTTTCTGCTGCTTATCCTCCATTCAAAGAGAAGTGTCCATAAAAAGCATCACATTGTGTTTTGGAGGTAGCTAGATGTAGCTTTGATTCTGCCCCTCCTGATTGCCCGGCCTTGGTAAAGTTGCTTCTGTGTATCTTATGAATGGTCCATCGTGTCAGTTGTCTCTGTTTCAAGTGGATTGGTGTCCCATAGCCTTTTTCCAAAGCCATTTCCTCTTAAATGAAGAGGTTAACCTCAATTTGCAGTGCTCCTGGGCTTTCCTGATTACTTAGCCACTCTGATTTATAAAGCCAACATCAATATTTTAGGAATGAAAAATGGAGCATCTTGTTGCCTTACTTAAACCACAAGTCACAGTCAAAGGCACCTGACTCAGTGCTGACCTCACACCTATATTGTTCAGGTCAAAGGAGGTAGGAGGTACTATATGTATTATTATTTTTTTATTCTAATTTGTTATGTATGACAGCAGAATGCAATTCAATTCATAGTACACATGCAGAGCACAAATTTTCATGTCTCTGGTTGACCCAGCTATCCCACCCTTGGTCTATACCCAAAGGACTTAAATACAGCATACATCAGGGACACAGCCCCATCAATATTTATAGCAGCACAATTCACAATAGCTAAACTGTGGAACCATCCTATATGTACTATTATCATTGGTGTCTTCATGTGATGGGTGTGTAAACTGTGGCACAGGACAGTTGAATAACTTGCCCAAGATCACACAGCTGTTAACTGACATAGCTAGGGTTAGAATCCAGGCATCACTCACAAAAGACCAACGTTGATGGTAAATAGTTGAAATAAAACATGGAACTATTTTATTATTTTTCTTATATTTAATGTTAGTTTATTTAGGCTGTTATGTACCTAGGTAATGTTCTTTGAATGAAGAACATAATATATTTTGCTGAAATTTTTTATAATATTTTCCCAGAATGCCATGATAGCAGAATACATAATCTTTTATACTCAAATTTCCCAACATATCCAAACAAGAGTCATTTTTGCAAAATTACTTGAGCTTCATAGGTTTTCCCAGAGGCTTCTCCCAAGCTCTACTATTCAAATCATTTTCTTTTGAAGTGTCTAGGTAATTGGTTTAGTTGTATTTACACTGTAGACACACACTATTAGCAAGAGGCCGCTCTGACAAAATGAGACCTACATTAAGGTCTGGCATTAAGAAGTGAAATGTGTGTTGGAGTGGGGACTAACTCAATAATATTTATTAGTGATATTTTCATCTTAAGGTGACTTTTGTTTCCCTATGCAACCTGGCAAGAGCAGGGACTAAAAGGCTGAGCTGATGAGGACCCTCTGGCCTGTATGTGAGGGGGGATGTGACTGTGTGGACATGAGTGCACTACAGTAGACTGTGACATCTTTCTTGCTAGCAGACTCTTCCTTGCTGGCTTTTGGGAAACAAGTTGCCTTGCCACGAGTAGCTGCCCTGTAGAATGACCCGAGTGGCAAGAACTGAGGGTAATTTCCAGTTGACAGCCAGCAAGAAACTAGGCCCTCAGTCCAACAGCCCACAAGGAGCTGAATTCTCCAACCATCCTGTGAGTCAATGAGTGGGTCCTTTCCCTGACAAATCGTGAGGTGACACGGCAATCCTGGCCTAGCTATGACTGTGACCCTCAGATGAGACCCTGGAGTAAAAGACCCAGAAAGCCGTGCCATAACTTCTGGCTCACAGAACTGTGAGAGAATAAATGTGTGTTGTTACAAGCTGCTGAGTTTATAATAATTTGTTATCAGAAGTAGGTAACTAATGCAATTATTATATGGTAGGGTCATTTATTCCAACAGTTTTTGAGAGAACCCTGTGTGCAGCATGTGACCTTAGCTCTGGATATGCCATAGTCTAAAAGAGAGAAGAGATCCTTAAAGATTCAATGTAATTCCTGAAAAATACCAATGACCAAGTAAGTAACTATAGGCTAGGTTCAAAGACCCACTGTGATCACTGTAAATGATCCCACTACGAGTTAGTTCACTATCACCTGTTTTCCAGAACCTTCCATTTACCTTCCAGACAGCCACAGATGGCATTTGAGGGCTCCAGGGATTAGCATTTAGTTAGGAGATTATAATAACACTCCCGAAAGTTCTACCAGACCCCTTTCCTGGGGCCCACATACCCTGGTAAATGGTTCCAAGAGCCATTGTTGAAGGAGAAGAGCAAGACATCAGCCAGCACTCCTGGTGTGTTGCAGGACTGTTCTCCAGAGCAGCTGGTCTCCCCATTAGTCAAGGGGCTCTGAGTTGGGAAGGTGATTTGGGTCTGGGACTCTGGTGAGTACTGAACTCTCCATCAGTTTAAGTCTTCTCTTCCCCAGACTTAGACTTCGTTGGTGTTATAGGAAACTAAATCAGACTTTAGCAACCATGTATTTCATCTGAGGGCCCTCAGATCTGTTAGGCTTCTTTAAATATCCCTAACAGTTAAATTCTTCAGATAATTTTTCAGAAATCAGGATGCATTTGCCTCTCAAAATTAAGCTGAAATTTGCTCCTCTAGGAAGCATTTTTTTTTTTTCCATCAAAGCACCTCTATCACCCGTGGTCACTATCCAAGCATGCTAAGTCTCCTCTCGCCAATGTGTAGTTTTCTGGCAGTGGGTGAGTAGACCAGATATTATAAATCCACTCTAGGGTTTTCCAACTTCTGAAGACATCAGTCTCCTCTCGACATTACATCAAGGAATCTCTGATATCTGCACTTCACCAGCTCGGGCCACCACTGAGACTCAGCTTTAGACAACCCCACAAGAAGTTGAAACTTCTTTCAGTTGTTTGATCTAGCACATGGAACCCAGAATTTCTGGTGAGGGATTCTGTAAGATTGAATTTGGCCCAGTCGAAAATCATGCTCTCTTCTTCCTAACACTTTTGGAATACTTTCTTATTATCTCACTATTCTTTTAGTGTGTAATCTCTTCCCAGATTTGATTTATATTTCAGAGCATACTAGAATTTGACTCCAGTTGTGGGTCTTGAGTCAATGGGTATAAGGCATCCCCCCGCAAGGTGACCATGCAGGGAACTCCTCCCAGGAGCAAGACAGGACCAGCCTCATCAGAATGGGAAGCAGGGCTGCCTCTGTTGGCCCAGGAGGCTCTGTGAGCTCTGAGGTTTTTCGACTCTTGTAGTTATCTGATACCTAGAAAATATCTTCATTCCAGTATTCAGGGAAGAATCACTTTTTTTCCTAATCAGTGGCCTGAAAGAACTGGTGAGACTCTCTTTTGTAATTCATCAATCTTCAGGATTCATCTCTGTCTCTAATTTTCAGCTTCATTAGCCCTGTGCCTGCATGAGATAACAGTATTTTAGGGAGGTCACAGCACTGCCTCATTCACTGACCAGTCTTTGAAGTGAGAATTGAAATCCCTAAGCCCATCATTTTTTTCTTTATACTTTTACAATTTTTCCATGCAGTTAGAGGGACGGCTCCCCTTCTAGCCTATGATACTCTGTCCACCAGAGCTTCACACTTCATTCTGTGTGAATGTGGGGGATAATTTTGTGTTTTGCCCCTGGGTGCCATAGCATGATTCATGCTATGATCAAAATGCAATTTTATGTGTGTCTCCCACCAACTCTTTAAACTTCATCAGGGGTTGAAGAGAAGTTGACCTTCCTCTAGCCCTGAATGAAACTCCCCACAGCTTCTGGGCTTCTCTCTGCCTCACTTACCTTTACCTCTACTTGCAAACTCTTCTTTTCTTTCCTCCCCGGGGTGAAGGTAGGGTAGAGATGAGAGTGGAAGGGGTAAGTGAGTGACTACTTGATCTGGTAGCTGCATGCTGTCAGGGCCTTGCACATTTTAAAAGCCAGTGACCCCAAGCCCGTAGCGTGGCTGATTCTTTCTCTCTTGGTCCTTGCATGGGAATTTTTGAGGTTCCCTGCAGGCCCCCTTTCCTGCAGTTCCTTTGACTAAGGGGATATATCTCTGTTCTAGGTGGTCTCATTCGGCTCTTTCCTCGGTCTCTGGATATCCAACTGTACACACTCAGCTTTGTTCTGCTGAGATCCTTTTAGAGGACCTTTGGACAGGACCCAAGGATTTCTCCTGTGCAACCCACATATGATCATGGGAGGTCTCCTTTGCCTCTTGCCTCAACAAACTTAGAGTGCCCGCTGATCCCAGTGCGATAGTCCTGCTGGCTCCCTCTGCAGAGTGCTCAGCCAGCCCTTGCTAACTTCTGCGTTCCCTTGGTGGAGCAGTCGGTCCACAGCTGCTTTTACTTTCCTGCACATTAGTCAGGCTCCAGTCCTCTTTGTCTCCCAACAGCAGGGCATACATCGCAAAGCTGTCCTGCTAGTCTACTGAAAAGCTCCTCACCAGGCTTTGGGTGGACAGCACCCCTGCCCCAGGCCACAGGGGAGAAGACTTGCAGCAGAGCAAAAGCCTCCTCACAGGGTTCTCCTCAACCAGCTCCTCCAAATTCTTACTCTGCTCCCCTTTTGTTTCTTTGACTTCACTGAAAGCCCCAGGAGATGTGGAACAGGGTCTCCTTCATTTCCCTGATAAACCCTGTGTGGCAGGGGTGAGGGGGTGGGGAGGGGGGCTGGTCTCACTTTAATACTGGCATCCTGAGATTTAATCTGTAGATGTCTGGCTCCAAACTGAGGCAGAAGTCTTATCATACTAATTTCTGTAACAAAAGTTTTACTTACTTCTTTTTTGGACCCAGAGATTGAACCCAGGGGTATTCTATCACTAAGCCACATCCCCAGCCCCTTTTATTTTTTATTTTGAGACAGAATTTTGCCAAATTATACAGGATGGCCTCAAATGTGCAGTCCTTCTGCTTCTGCCTCCCAAGTCACTGTGATTACAGGTGTGTGCCACCCTTGCCTGACTAGTTTAGTGACTCTTTTGCCATTGGTTGCCATGTTTTACCTCTATATCATTCTTATTATGTTCAAATCCAAACATATTATTGGTTAATCCCTGTTTCCCAACACCTGGCATCTCTTTCAGAAAAAGAATCCACTTCAGGTAATTTCACAGTACTTTATTACATGACAGCAGTGAGAATTCTTGGAAGCGCCGAGGATTGAAGCCTGGATGTCACACAGCCGGAGGGATGTTCAACCAACCACGATGTGCAAAAGTATCCTGAGGCTGTTCTAGCAGAAGTCCTGCTGCAGTTGCCAGATGATGTTCCATATTTATAAACCTAGGATTGGCCACCAGATTGCTACCTGTTATGGTTTAGATATGAGATGCTCCCTGAAGGCCCGTGTATGAGAAAATTCAGGAATGATGAGAAGTTAAATGATTAGAATATGAGAGCTGTCACCTCACCAGTAGATTAATCCACTTGATAGATTCATAATTCAAAAGGACTAGTGCACTAGATGGTAATTGTAGGCAGGTGGGGTGTAGCTGGAGGAGGTAGGTCACTGGAGGCATGACCTTGGGGATTATATCTTGTCCCCTTGGTGGCTGTGGCGGCGGCTCCTCCTCCTCCTCCTCCTCCTCTTCTTCCTCCTCTTCTTCTCTCTCTCTCTGTTTCTTTCTTTCTCCCCACCTCCCTCCCTGTCATGAAACGATCAGTATTCCTCCACCACGCCCTTACACCATGATTTTCTGCCTCCCCTTGGACCCAGAGCAATGAAGTTGGCCTTTGAAACCATGAGCCCAAAATAAACTTTTCCTCTTCTAAGTTGTTTTGTTGGGTATTGTGGTCACAGCAATGAATAGCTGACTAACACAACACCCATTAGAGCACCTACAGGAAACCAAATGCCTCCGTGCCCATGCTTACTGGGAGGATAGTGTGTCTGCAGCCTCCCACCCATATTCTATATCTTGCTCAGGTTTGAAGCTCGTTGGAAAATAGTCAATGTCTATATCCTAGCAGCAAAGGGTCTTGGGAAATCTGTTATTTGTTTCTACCCATAGATAGGGTTTACAATACAGAAGAACTATCAAAAAGAGATTTGAGGTAGAAACTAATGATAAATGTCCACTATTAATCTAAGGAAAAGTTTATCAATAAACTATTTTGACTTTATAAAAAAAAATTTAGGCCAGGGGCAATGGCACATACCCATAATCCCAACTATTTGGGAGGCTGAGGCAGAAGACACAAGTTTGAGGCCAGCCTCAGCAACTTGACATAGACCTTGTCTCAAAATTAAAATTTTTTTAAAAGGTTGGGGATTTCAGTCAATGTGTGAGGCCTTGGATTCAATCCCCTAAACAAATTCATTCATTAAATACTTTTTTAAAAACCCCTCTTATCTTTTGGATTTTGGACCCTTGTATATGACATCTATTCAGAATATACATTTCAAAATTTAAATGGCTCTTTCTTTGTGCCATTTTCCTTATCCTCATTCCTCTTTGGGCTGTTGTCTTATGTCATCACTATTCTTTAAAACTAGCAATAAGATGTGATTGGCATGTTGATAGTCTTTGGTCCTGATTGTAAAGATAAGAGAGGGAAGACATTCCAACACTCAGCACAGTGCTTGGCACGTGCTAGTTAACCAACTGCTCAGTCGTCCTCTCACTTCTCATCTCTCTAGGTTATTTCCTACCACTATTCAAGCCTTGATTGTAAAGGACTCATTGAAAGGAGTGAGTACATTCGAGGAACCTTCTAGCTCACATCCCCACAATTTTTATATGGACAATAATTTAAGCTAAGCCAGTTAGACTTACTTTCTAGTGAAGGGTTTAAGTACTTGAAAGATAATACATGTACAGGTGCAATTAGAGTTAGTACCAAAACAGTCCAAAGACACACACACTAGCTAAAGAAAGGATCCAGTAGGAACTAGGACGCTGTCTAGTGTCCTGTGAGTGCCAATTCTTATACTGCTCACCTGCGTCCTGCGCGAGCTATGAATTTGAGTTTCCCTTGTGTGAAGTGTTCTGGCTGAGAGATATGACAATCACACAACACAGAAATAATTTTTCATTCAAGGGCGGGACGGCTCCGACCTTAAGGGTCCTGCTTCCACACTGCAAGGAGAGAGCTGGAAAGAGAGTGTGAGCCCCGTTTCCATTATTTTATAGCCGTGACATCAGAGACAGGGATAAGATTTCAAGGATGGAGTCTTGCTTCCAGATGTCTTATGGTCAGCAGATTGATTGACATCTTGGCAAGTCACACCCATCTTAGGTGCCCTGTGGGATCTTAGGCAGAGTTGGAGGGGGAGGTGTACCTGCATCATGGGATCACACCCTGACAGGGGGCCCACAGTGCCAGGCCTATCCCCCCATTTGGCTACTATGTGCAATAGTTCACACACAGCCCGAGGATGGCTTGTGACATGTGAGGACATGGACTCTGAAATCAGCTTGCTGCCAATCCCAGCTTGGCCACTTCCTGGCCATGGGACCTTAGGTAAGTTACTTGAGCCCTCTAAGTCTCTATTTCTTCAACTCTGACACAGGGACAATAACAATGTTTAGCTCATAGGATCTGTGACTTGCTTTCGGATATGCTCCTTATCATACAACAAGTTTGATTTCTAGATTTAGTTTACTCAGCTGTCTAAGGGCTGGAGATGTAACTCAGTGGTAGAGTACTTGTTTATCTCACATTAGGTCCCAATTCAACCCCTAGCACCTAAAAAGAAAAAAAAAAGTTTTGTCTGAAAAACATTTTAATTCCCCCAAATCATCTTCCAGTGAACTGATGGGCCTTCATTTCACTTTCCAGGCTGCCATGATAACAGACGAAGTTAAGATGTTATAAAGGAAGATTTTAATAATTAATCAGCTTCAATTTCAAACTCATTATCTCATTATTAATAAAAATGTAAAAGAGGTTGAAAAGCATGAAAGCTATATTAAGTGTCAAGTTGAATTTAGTTCAAAGTTTTCTTTTGAGAAGAAGTTTCCCTTTAAGTCCAGCTGACGTCCATTCTGTGGGTGAATTGAGTTGATGGACATTCAGTTGTGTTAATCTCATGTAGGCTGTGGAAGGTTTGTCATTTCACAATTGGGTCAAGCAAGCTATGTAAAATGTAGGTCTAACAGAAAGTTTATAGAAATGCCTGTCCACTTTCTTCCCAAATGAGCTCAAGAAAAATGGGCAAAATCAGGGACTCCATATTTTTACAAAGGTGACTTTCAGTGGCCTGGCATAGGAGCTTTCTGTATTCCCATTCTCCTTTGCCGAATTACAAGAAAAATCTTGGCAAGCTAAATTATAAGCTGCTTCTTTTAGTAGATGACAATTTCATACATATCTTGTGAGCCATAGAGAAAAATTTTAAAGAAAGAATAGTGTTCCATCGGTAATTCAATTTTTTTGGTGTGGTAAGTTATTTTATTTCACTTTTTCAAGTGAATTTAATGTTATGAACCTGATTTCCTCAGGTTTTCCTGGACTGTAGGTTGAAATGGGGGCACATTCATGGTGATTACCCACATTTTGCAGATTCTGTCTTATGTCTATGTTTTAGAACCTTGAGTATCTATTCAAATCTTACTCAATTATATTTGGGAGTCCTCAAAGGAAAATTAAAATAAGTAGTGTCCTTATAAAGGATAAGGATCATATCAATAAGGTTCCTTCTTTCTTTCTATGCGGATCACTTAATGTAAATAGCTGCCTTTCCTTTCAGTTCATCAGTGTATTTGTTGGAACTCTTTTGGTTACAAGTACCGACATCAACTTGAGCCAGCAGAAGCCAAAAAAGGACCTAAATTATAAATCTTTTGGAGTGTTTGGTGAAGCAAAATGGCAGGACTGCAGCTGGGCCTCAAGGGGAAACTAATGGAGGTCTGAAAAGCCGTGAGCACGTGCCCTCTCCTCTCGTGTGGACTGGCGCTCTCTGATCCCTAGTCCACGAGGACAAAGCATGGCTCTGCAGGAGCTTTCCTGGAAAGATTCAGTGAACTTGTCATTTCAAAAGCATAAGGTGGTAGATAGCAAAGGTGGGGAATGGGGCAGAGGCTTGGTGTTGGGTTTGGGTAGGGGCTGTATCAGGGCTGATTTTTGACAGGCTGGAACTTCATCCTGAAGGCAGTGAATGGCAGAGCCATCCAAGAGCATAGAGTTGAGCAAGCAGGTTTGTATAGGTTGAGCAATCCTCGTCCAAAATGGTTGAGACCATTGGTGCTTTAGGTTTCTGACATTTTTTTCCCCAGATTTTAGAATATTTGCATATATTTAATGAGATGTCTTGGGGATAGAACCCAAGATTAAACACAAAATTCATTTATGAATCCTATATACTTTATGCACATAGTCTACAGGTAGTCTTATGCAGTATGTTTAATGCACCTATTTTTTGGTAGTGACCCATCACATGAGGTCAGAAGTAGAATTTTTCCCCTTGTGGTATCATGTTGGGGCTCAACATTTGGATTTGGATTTTTAAATATTTTTTGGAATGGGGTGCTCTATTTGTATTGTAGTGTGGTATTCGTGCTGGTAGCATTCAGAGGACAGATGTGAGAGAGAAAGACTAGAGACTGGTTCAGGAGTTAGGACACTATTGGAATATAGAGTCTCCAAAAGAGAGTCAAAAGTCCTACCGGCGGCAAGAAAAGAGGCAGGATCCATAACACTTTGTCATAGCTTGGCTTTGGGGAGACAGAAGAAAGCTCTAAAATGACTGTCAGCCTGTTGGCCTTGGACACTGGGTAGATGGTGGTGATGTTAACTGGGTGGGAGATATGAGAGAAGAAGTAGGTTTTGTTTGGGAGAAGAGGAGACGGCACTCTTCACAGCTGGGCTGGGATGAATCTGACGGTATATACAGTAAGATAAGCCAATCTTATGTTTGTTGACTTTGGGATGCTTAAAGAATCCTCAAGTGGGGTATCAGGAAGCCATGAACATTCAACTCCATTCCTCCAGGACAGTCAATGCCAGAGATTGATGGTGGATCTGGAACTAATCAGTATATACTGTGGTGGTTCCATCACGACACTGGATGATATGACTCAAGGAGAGCATAGAAGAAGAGCAGTTGGCACAGGGCAGAAGCCTGGAGAATGCTGGCCTGTAAAGGAAACAGGGAAGCGGGTGAGGAAAAGAAGCCCATGAAGGAAACGGAGGAACTGGTGACCAGCTATGTTCAGTGCAACAGAGAGGGTCAATGACATGACCAAATGGTGTCCATTCATTTATCCACAGAATGTTTATTGAGCACCTACTACATTCAGCCTGCTGTAGCTGTTAAGAGCTTAGACTCTGGATTTAGGCTGCCTAGGTTTGGATCACTGCTCCACAATTCACTTGTTGTAGGACTTGGGACAATTGATTACCCTCTATATCCTGTTTTTTTTTTTTTCTCTCTCTCTCTCTCTTTTTTTTTTTTTTTTTTGTTAAATGGTGTTGTATTTATTCTGGGTGCTCTAGAGAAACAGAACTAATAGATATTTAGGATAGATACAGATTTACATTAATTAATCTTTAATAAAAATTAAAGAACTGTCTTCTGTGGTTATGGAGGCTGAAAAGTCCAGAGATCTGCATTTGGCAGCTGGAGAACCAGGAAAGCTGATCTGTTTTCTCTTTTGTAAAATGACAACAATAGCAGTAATTATGTCATAGGAGTGGCATGAGGATTAAATAACATCTGGTATGTGTTAAATACATAATAAATGTTATCATTACATTACTGCATATCAGCTATTTGTGCTGCAGAGTTGTAGCTGTGAACAAGACAGGTCAAGTCTGAGTCTCAAAGTGATTAGTATATTGTCTTATGTCTGCTCTTATTTCAAGTGGCCAGTGTCTCCCTCAGCCAAGCAGGAATTAGTCTTGTCATGGTCGATGTTATATGCCAACTTCAGTAGGCTAAGGGATGCCTAAGTACTGGTCAAAACATTTTCTTTAACCATCCATTCACCTGGGCTGGTTCCATAATTTGGCTATTTTGAATTCTGCTACTATAAACCTTGATGTGGCTGAATCACTATAGTATGCTGATTTTAGTTCTTTTGGATCAACACCAAGGAGTGGGATACCTGGGTCATATGGCGATTCTGTTACTAGTTTTTGAGGAATCTACATACTGCTTTCTTTCCAGAGTGGTTATACTAATTTGCATTTCCACCTGCAATGGATGAGGGTACCTTTTCCCCCACATCCTTGCCAGAATTTATTATTGTTGGCCTCAAAACAAATATAAAGACCAATGAAATAGAAGACACAGAGAAAACCCCACATAGATGCAATTATTTAATACTCAAAAAAAGGTGCCAAAAACAGATATTAGAGAAAAGTTAGCCTTTTTTTAACAAACAGTGCTGGAAAAACTGGATATCCATAGGTAGAAGAATGAAACTAGATCACTTTCTTTTACCCTGCACAAAAATCCACTCAAAGTGGATCAAAGACCTAAGAATTAAACCAGAAACTTTGCAACAGCTAGAAGAAAACTGAGGCTCCACATTCCAACATATTGATGCAGACATTGACTTTCTTAACAAGACCCTAGAGCATAAGAAATAAAACCAAGAATTGATAAGTGGGATGGTATCAAATTAAAAAGCTTCTGCACAGCATAGAAAATAATTAAAAGCATGAAGAGAGAGCCCACAGAATAGGAGCCAGCTGCTCCTCCAACAGGGAATTAATATCCAGAATATATAAAGAATTCAAAAAAACTTACCACACAACAACAACAAAATATAATATAATATATAATAGGCAAAGGAACTAAACAAACATTTCTCAAAAGAGGAAATACGAATAGCCAGCAAATATCTGAAAAAATGTTCAACATCCCTAGCAATCAGGGAAATGCCAATCAAAATTACATTGAGATTTCATCTCACTCCAGTTAGAATGGCAGTCATCAAGAATGCAAATCTTTTAAAATATATCTATACATTGCCTTCAGGTCTGCTTCTCTGGAGAGCCTGACAATGCAAATCTCCTACTTTGTCTGTGTCCTCCAAAGCATGTAGTACTTGGGCAGTAAACAACACTGCAGCCAGAAAAACTTGGGTACAAGACCCTACTTGGAGAGACCACATACATTTTCTTTCTGTTTTTAGAGCTTTATAGTTATCCATAATAGTTGAGTTCATCCTGACAGACTCATACATGCATGGAAATCTATTTCAGTTCACGATCCCACCTTTTTCTTCTCCCTTTTTCCTCCTATTCTTCCTCCCCTCTCCCGTTCTCCTAAGTCAAACAACAAGTAAATTGTGGAGCTGTGATCCCAACCTATGCAGCCTGGATCCAGAGTCTAAGCTCTTAACAGCTACAGCAGGCTAAATGGAGGGACGTCAAAACAAACATAAAGATCAATGGAATAGAAGACACAGAGAAAACCTCACAGAGATGCAATCATCTATAGTTGTACAGAGCAACATAACTCTACTAGACTTCCTTTTATTCAGCTGTTGATTTGTATTTGTTTGGTTCTTTATGTTATCCTATTCTTCCTTCCTTCTTTCCTTATTTTTACTCTAACTTTATGAAAGAAAACATTTGGCCTTTGAGTTTCTGATTTTGGCTAGTGTCACTTAGCATGATATTCTCCATTTCAATCTATTTGCTGGCAAATGTCATAATTTCATTCATTTTATGGCTAAGTAGAATTCCATTTGTGTGTGTGTGTGTGTGTATGCCAATATATATATATGTGTGTGTGTGTGTGTGTGTGTGTGTGTGTCAGTCATATATATATGACAATTTCTTAATCCATTCATTTATTAACAGGCATCTGGGTTGATTCCATTATTTAGCTACTGTGAATTGTGCTACTATAAATATTGACCACACAGTTTCTATTCAATTTTCAGGAAGTTTCCAGAAGAGGCAATTCTATAGAGACAGGAATTAGACTAGTGGTTGCCAGTAGTTGGGAGAGTGGGGAATGGGGAGTAACTGGGAGTACAGGATATGGGTTTCTTTGGGGGTGATAAAAGGTTCTAAACTTGGTTTGCATGATTGCATAACTCTTTAAATATACTAAAAACCACTGAATTTTACACTTTAAAGGATGAGCTGTGGAGTAGGTGAAGTATATCTCAACAATTCTATAATAGCAAAGAAGACCCTTTGTTTTTTTTTTAATAAATGACCACAGTTGTTTTTTAAAAATATTTATTTCACTCATTTAATTTTTTTATATGGTGCTGAGGATCGAACCCAGTGCCTCATACACACTAGGGAAATCTCTACCAGTGAGCCACGACCCCAGCCCCCTTTTGTTTTTTATTTGTAGCTTCTGCACCTGTAAAATGGGCCTTGCACCATCTACATCACATTAAATAAAGTGCTATGCAGAAAGCAATTTCCACACCACATTGCACATAATAAAAGCTCAAAAAGTGGTGACTGTCTTATTATAATAAGTTCATTAAACATTTGTCAGCTGGTTCCTACACTTTTAAGGTCAAATGGAATTACTAAAAAGCTAAATGTTAAAGTAGAAAGGGTGCTTCAAAATCAATCTAGTTCTACCCTCTGATTCTGCAAATAAGAAACCGGTGATTTACCAGAAAATCACCACTGGCAAGAGAGGCTTGAGGGAGGCTATGAGAGAGCGAGTGAGCTCCATAGTAAGCCCCATAGAGCTTACCGTGTAAGCCAGTGAGCCACACTGTTTCATTACAGGCTCTTCTGAGGCAGCAGCACAGACCTGGGCTTGGTCCTTTGCAGGAAGAGCAATTACATAATTCATTTCCCCGTTAGAGAAATCTGTGTGTGTTCACTAGAGTTGCAAAGGAAATAACTTGATATGGTTTATAATTTTAAAACTTCTGTTAAAATTCTCTAAGTGGATTTAAGAAAGTAATATAACAGTTACTTTCCTAAATCTTAGAAATTACGAAAAGATTAAAACAGCTCCAAACCACCTACATGAGTTTTTTTTTTTTTTTAATTCCATCTTTCTTTCTCTCTACATGCACATGCACATGCACAAGTAATTCTAAGGAGCGCAACAGTTTTTTGTTTGTTTGTTTGTTTGTTTTTGTTACAATTTAACATCTGTGACCAGGACACAATTATATTCAATGACTTGTTCAAATTTAATTGGCACAATTATTTTAGTCTTACACAAAATAATAGTAAAAAAAATGTCTTTACTAAGCATCTTTAAAAGTGGAGGACAAATGAAATATGGTATGAATGGATCTTTATCTCTATAGATACATGAGATGAAGTATAAATTCGTGCTGGGAATGCCTTTCCACTCAGGAATACTAAAGCCATTATTGCTGATTTTAGTGTCAAAAAGCACAGAGTTAGCCCCACACGGTGGCGGACACCTGTAATCCCAGCAGCTCAGGAGGCTGAGACAGGAGGATTGTGTGTTTGAAGCCAGCCTCAGCAAAAGTGAGGCACTAAGCAACTCAGTGAGACCCTGTCTCTAAATAAAATATATAAAAGGGCTGGAGATGTGGCTCAGTGGTCAAGTGCCCCTGAATTCAGTCCCCAGTTTAAAAAAAAAAAAAGCACCTCCACTAGAGCACTATTCCCTGCGTGTGGATAGAATATGCATCCTTGAACCTGGGACCCATTAACAGGTACTCTGGCCTAGTACACCACTAATCATAATTCCAGAGAAAAGTGTGAATTCACTTTTGGATAATCCTGCATCCTTTGAGGAACATGTCCCCAGACACATTTCCATCAGGAGCTTACTGAGATATCATATGTCCCAGTGTTTTGCACTTGGAATGGATGTTAAATATTCATTTTAGGGTTCTGGAAGCAGAACCCTACTTTGACTGTTAGAAAATGCTGTAGAAGCCAGAGGATTGGAAGATGTTCCCATCGCAATCAGCAATGCCTTCTCTAACAGCCTTGCTTAATTAAAGAGTGTAAGAATTTCTGCACTAAGAGACCTAATACCATTATCTCTCAGTATCTGTGGAGGGTTGGTTCCAGGACCTCCACACAGGCACCAAAATCCACAGATGCTGAAGTCCCTTATATAAAATGGAGTAGTGTTTGCCTATAGCTTATGCAATCCTCCCGAATACTTTAGATCATTAGGTTATTTATAATAATCAACACCTTGTACATACTATGTAAACAGTTGTGTTGTATATGGACTAATAACAAAAACGTCTGTACATGTTTAGTACAGACACTGTATTTTGGAATTTTTGATCTGTCATTGGTGGAATCTGGGTTTGGTCAAGTGCATGGGTGCAGAGGGCTGACCATACTTGAAGTGATTGGAAGGTCCCTAATTGGATGTGCCAATGATGGGATAAGTTTCCCATCATAATAATTGTTCACATGCTGCGGAAGATGGTTAATCAGGTTCTGGAAATCTTCCTTCTTGGTGCATTCAATTCTAAAGTCCTCCTTTTCTCAGCATGTGCCTGCAAATACAATCTCCTGCAGCGACAAAGAAAGAAAATAAATGCTGGCAGTATTGTCAGTCTGGTCTTTTGAACTCCTTTGGAGTTGCCATGGAAGTGGGCATCGGAGTGGAGAGACTTGTTTTCTTCTCCACTTGAGCAATGAGGTTTTCATCATTTGCTGGTTGTTTGGAACCTTTAGAATAATGTCCCCAGGCACATTTCCATTAGGAGCTTCCTGGGGGCTTCGATACACAGGGAGATCTCGATGTGGCTTTGCCCATGAGCCTCTGCTACCAAATCAAGTGAAGCAGGATACACAACACAAAAGCAAGTGAACTGGTGAAGATCTGTTTAGGATCACCCCAGAAGTTTTAATTCCTAAGATGGGAAGGAGTGCAGAACTGAGAGTCTCCTAAAAAATCCAATTTTCTGGTTGGGAAACTGAAGCAGTCAACGAGGTGATCTGTTGAGGGGCGTGGGAATGCCTAGAAGGCCCTTCCTACTCATGCATTTGCCAAATTCTTACTGTAAGCCCACATTCTTCTAGGCCTGGAGGATGCAACAGTCGACAAAACAGATAAAATCTCTATCCACATGGACCTTCCCTTCTGGAAAATGGAGACAATGAGCAAATAAATAAATCACACCAGGTACTGAGAGGTGGTAAATGCTGTGAAAATATAACTTGTGGGAGAGGGAGTGTCCAGATGAGGCTAGAGGCTGCTGCTCTAGCAGGTGGAGGCCTGTCTGGTGAGGTTCAAGGACATCATGGTGGAGTGTGCCCAGCAGAGAGAAGAGCAAGTTCAATGGCCTTAGTGTAATGGCCTCCATGGCGGCCCTGTGGCTGGTGCACATGGAGCTGAGGGAATGCTACCAATCAGGGAGGGCTTCTGTTTTTTTTTTTTTTTTTTAATATTTGTTTTAGCTGTAGGTGGACACAATAACTTTCATTTGATTTTTATGTGGTGCTGAGAATCGAACCCAGTGCCTCTCACATCCTAAGCAAGGACTCCACCGCTAAGCCACAACCCCAGCCCTTCTGGGGCCTTTTTAATTAAGGCTTTGGTTTTCCTATGAGAAGGGAGGCTTTGGAGGAGTTTGAGCAGAAGAGAGATGTGACGTTTTTTTTTTTCAGGAGTTCTCTGATTGCTGTGTGAAGAACAGGCATGGCAGGAGGCAAGCTTGAAGTCAGGGAGACAAGAATCTACCACGGTGGGTACGGACGGTGGGAGCAGGATGGTAGGCAGAAGCTGTGGGGATTTTCTTGTTCTGGATGTGTTTTGAAGGTAGAACAAGTAGAAAGAGCTGATGGGTTGACTATCAGAGGCAGCAGAAAGGATTGGAGAGCTATTCAAGGACTGCGTCTGCACAAGCAAAAGAAAGGAGTTGTCACACACTGAGCCAGGGTGAAGCCGTTTCTTTGGGGAAAAAATAAGTTTTGCATTTATTAAGTTTGAAGTGTTCTCGGATACCCAAGGGGAGATCTGGGTAGGCGGATGTGGGTCTGAGTTCAGGGGAGAAGATTGAGCTAGAGACAAAGCTGAGAATCATCAGCCTCTAACAGGTATTAAAGGGACTGAGTGGAAGTGTACGTGTGTAAATAGAGACAAGAGTCAAGGAAGAGTCCTGGGAACGTGGCCAGCACTCACCCAGAACAGGTGGATCAGCTCGGCCTTACATTGCCTTAATGATGGAGAGTCAGGCAGAGACCAGCGCAGGCTTTCCATCTCCTGGAGACTTTCCTGGAGAGGTCACAGGAAAGTGAGGTCCTCTTCTGGCTGGCAGATGTTTGTTTATTGTCATTTCTCCTAGCTGGCGACCTATGCTGGGTTCACAGATCTGACTATTCTAATAACTTAAGAAAACAATGAAGAAAGCATGCAAAAACACACAGAATTACCTTTTCAAAATCTGGGATGGCTCTCTGACCTTAGGGTTCCATGGAAAGAAAGAGCCACTGGAATTCTTTGTTCTTATATAGGGGACACACAAGGGGAGATTCCATGGAACATTCTATCCCAAAAAGGGTAAAGGGGAAGGATTACAAAGGAACAGGTGAGAGTAACTCAACCCCACTGGGTAACGCCTACTTCTGAAGCCAGAAGGAGGTAAAGCCCAAGAGGCACAATAATTGTTCAGTATCTCTTGCTCAGAACTCAAGGGCGTGTATTTCCAGAGCAGCTCCCCACATTTGTTTGTTTGGGTGTTTGCTGGCAGATACTGAGATAAGGTCTGTAACTAAAACAGGTCCTGTCTTCTCCACCAAATATACCTGTTCTGACACATGCCCACCCCCAAAAGCAATGGTCACAGAGGAAATATTGTCACCTCTCTAAAAGAGCCACCACCTTGCCACCTGTGTACTTTCCATCTTTTGTCATTTTAACATTATGTCATTGAGAGAATGATGCCTTTATTCTGAGATTAAAATTTGAACCTTGGTTTTGCTGTATGCCAACTGTGTGACTTTGGGCAGGACTCTTAACCTCTCTGAGTCATAATTTCCTCATATTCACATATCTTACAGGCTTTGTTTTGACAAGTGAATGGGATAATATGTGTGAAAAGGCTACTGCTGTGCCTGGCAAATGAAAAGTGATTATGGTAGCAAACACTATGTGTCGGCTACAACTTCACACAGTTTTTATATATTTGCTTAATTATCCCAGTAACACTGTGGGGCAGTTCTTGTTATTATTTCCATTTTACAGATACAGTTAAGTAATTTGGCCAGCTGGTAACTCAAATAGCCTGGGTGTGGGAATTATTCATTTAACTGCTATTCAACACTGCTGATTCATAATGCTCTAAGATGTTTCTTCTCTCTCATTTTCAAATGTTTTTATTACATGGCTCAAGTTTTCAATTCTCAATTTTGTATTTTTCCTTGTTATTAAATTGCATCCATTATCTGACCCTAAGACAACTTTCATTCCCTTTATGCTAACATAGGCAGTTTTATGCAATGGCAAGAAACGAAAAATTCAAATTTGCTAAAATGCAAGAGATAAAGTCTCGTTATTGCCAACCTTCTCTATGGGAAGCCGGGTGAGCGTAGCTGGGCATACAAAGTGGTCTGGAGATATGACTTTCTTCTTGAATAGCCAGGAACTGACCAAAAAGAAAAATCAGGGTTTGGGAAAGCCATTAAAATCAGAATGGAGTGAGGGATTTTTATTTTAGAATGTTAGGAGAAATGGAAGTCCATTCATACTGTGCATGTATTGGGTTTGTGCATGTCTGTGAAGGAGTGTGGGTGGGTGTGGGTGCACGTGTGGTGGGTATGCTCACATGCATTTGGAATATATAATAAGGCCTTGTGGGTGTTTGGTACAAAAAGATGGGCTGGGATTAATTTTCTGGTTTATGCATTTTCAAATCATTGAGCTCGTGACACTGAGAAGAGAAAACAATCTCCAAGGAGAAAATAAAATCATATTTCTCATGAAACAGGGCTGCCACATTTAGCAAATAAAAAGACAAGACTCCCAGGTAAATATGAATTTCAGATAAACAACAAATAATTTTTTGAAATATATATATATATTTTTTCCAGGCAATATTTGGGACATCCCTTACCAAAAAATTATTTGTTATCCACACCTCAAATTCAGCTGGACATGCTGTGTTTTATCTGGTAAACTTACAATGAGAGAGAATGGATTTAAATGCCTGTTGACTTTTAAACATCTTTGAAACCCACAAATGCATTTGAACTAGCAAAGACCTTTGGTTCGTGAGGGGCATCAACATTTTCGCTTGCAGGAAGTCCTTGAATGATTTGGCACCACCGTCCGTGAAATGGGGAAATAATCTCAGTGGGTGCCCCGTCCTTTCCCCAGGGGAAAGCCCTGCAGTTTTCACATCCTTACCCCCCTGTACAGTGGCATGGGGCATTTCAGAGGAGTTTATTCTCTGCTTCAATAAAAAAACCAATTAAGAATGTTTTCAAAGCATTGCTGATAGCATGGCTTATTAGCCAGCCAGAATCCTGGGGTGTTCATTCTTCTTTCTTTTTCCCCCCGTGACTTGTGTGGTGATGTCATTCTTCCTTTCAGGTACCTAGCAAATACTGAGAAGTTTCTGGAGAGAACAGGACATTGATGGAAAGGCACAGGGGAAATGTCATGTGACCCAGGGAAGCTCAAAGCTGGCACAGGTGATGATGTGATTGGAGGGGACCCCTCAGTGTCCCCAGAGGGCATCTGGACACAGATGCAAGTGCCCTACTCATTTTTTTTCCACATAAATAAAGTGGAATGTGGGAGCTAAGCCTCAGGCTCAGAGGTAACCGTCCCTGTGTTCATAATATGTTGCTCTCCGGTTGTCTGAGCTGGAATCTCTGGCCTCTCATTGCTCCATATGCGAGAAGGCTGAAATACTGGTGCCTGTGTCACAGAGTCACTGTAAGGACTAAATGAATGACATCATTAGTAAAACCTGTCACTCGGGAGCACTTAATAAATGTTAGTCATTGTTATCATTATTGTTGCCTGGGGGTCTTTCTCCTAACAAATCATAACTTTTATTAATAATCTTTTCAGATGGTAGATGTGATGCCTGTTCACAGAACAATATGTAAATATAAGAAACCACAGATAAAAAAAAATTGAATCATAAATACCCCATTCTCTCCCCTGCCATCTCTGCTCTATCAAGGAGAACCACCTGAAAAGCTTTTAGAACAACAGATACCTGAGCCCCAAACTGCCTCTAACAAACCAGAACCTCAACAGGCATATTCAACGGATCTGTATCTAAAAAAACATTCCAGAATATTCTATTGTCAAACCAGATTAATTAAAGAATCACTGACACACGCATATGTGCTCACTCTCTCATATAGTTTTAAAAGATTGAACGATATTGTACATCCAGTTTGTAACCTGCTTTTTGTGGAACTGTTAGATCTTCCCTCATCATTTTTCTACAATATGTCTTTTTCTTAAGGCTGTAGCTGTGGTTTCTAACAAGTCCCAATCCACTGCTTTTCACCCAGAAGTCCTCTCACAAAATGAATCCATTTAAAAATGTCATTACTCTTGCCTTCTCGTGCCCCTTCAGTCTGCCACGTTTGATGGATAGAGACCTGGTCACAGTTATTCCTTCTCTCCCTCTTGCTTCAGCTCCCTAACTGAGGGCCAGTGTGGCTCTAGTCTGCCAGTCATCACTCAGTGGCTTTGTGACTAATTAATGCTTGAGATCACACCACTGGGCATGCCAGCGAGGCTATGCATATTTTCTTTCCTAAAATATTAATTTGACATATAATGCTATTTTTCATTTAGTGCTCAGCCAACCATGATGGTGGCTATTTCCGTTCAGAACAATCTCCATGGACTCCGGGTGGAAATTTCCTTGGCCGTCCGACTGACATTTTAGGAAAATAAAGTGACAGTAAAACACCATTAAAAAAAATTCCTGGGAGATGGCTGTCTCAGTTACTGATTAATGAGAACAACCACAGGGTAAGCAAGAGCCTCACAGACATGGAGAAGCAAACACCCCACCATTTACATCCATCCTGCTGCCAATATCTGAAGTTACCAGAATGAATGCTGTAGTCACAGGACAACAAACATCACCTTGCCTTTCTACCCTCCTGCGTTGATACTCTAACTGCTGAGTGGAAGCTCAAGTGATGGTGATTGGAAAACTTTTCAAAATCTTGTGAACCAGGTTTTATTCATATGGAATAACAAGGAGCAGGGGTATGTCAGGTTACTAACTGGTCTTTGAGGGAACCAGAGGAGCCGGTCTCAACTCCTAGACCTGGGCCATTTGAGTAGGGGATGATAAGGGATGACAACTGCCTGGCATTTATTGCACCCTGTGGACAACAGGGCATTGCCAAAGAAGCCTGAGCTGTTCTGTGAATGGACAGATGAATCACTGAACAGACTTGAATGAAGGTAGTGTATAATTATTGAGGAATGGAGGCCAGGCACTCTTAAGGTTGATTGAGGAAGCACTGGAGGACAGCCTGTCCTCTCTTGGAGAGTAAATATTTAGAAGGATGCTGGCTGAATGGTTTTCTAATGAAGAATGAGAGAAATGAAGATAATTAGAGAGATGAAGCCCATGCAATTAGTTGGGGTGTGCTGGCTGGAATTACCCTTATCACAGGCCTTAGGAAAAGGAGTCTTTTACAGCAGTGGGAAATAATGTGGGTGCTGTCCAGCCATTCCTCAGTATCTGTACCCCTGGTTCCAGCACCCTACATGGAGGCCAAGTCCCTTATTAAAATTTGCGTCATTTTTGCATATGACATGTATATTCCCCCCATGGGCTTTAATTGTCTCTACTTATAACACCTAATACAATGTAAACAGTTGTTATACTATATTGTTTAGGGACTAATGACAAGAAAGAAAATAGTAGTTACATGTTCAATAAACATGCAACTTCCTTTTTTCAAGTATTTTTTATCTATAGTTGGTTAAATCTGTGGCCTGGAACCCAGGGATATGAAAGAGCATCTGTAGTCACAGAGATATGCAAGTTTTTCCACTGGCTATTTGCTATCTTAAACCTCAGTTCCTTTCTCCATATAAAAGAGGACAGGTACACACTTCCAATTGTCACAGGGTTGGGCTAAATGACATCTTGTATGCATGGAGCATGGAACACACAGGACTGGAACGGCCAGCAGGAAGGCGAAGGTTGCAACCCAGGTTGATGGGATGATGGCTGTCAGGGGTGATGGGTGAGGGGATATCTAGCTTAGATCTCTCTTCTTTCTAGTTAGGGTACCTCTGGCCCTGCCTGACACTGGCACACCAAGTGGGACAGTTTAATGGTTTGTCAAGCCAGAGCCAGCATTGCTCTATTTTGGCTGGTTGATCAGCAAGGCCCAACAACATACAAGTGGTGCTGGGGACTGCCAAAATGAAGACTGCTTCTCCTGGGAGGGGAAGTCTGTGCTGTCCAGGATCCCAGCAGAAAGAGACATCCAGGAGAGTTCTGCCCCTCCCCAGTCTCCTGTCACATCAGTTGCCTCATCCAGGAAGTAGCCCTGATGCTCCTGCCTTCAGCCTGCACATGAGCTTCCTTAGTTGTCCCAACAGTCCTCATCCCAGAGCTGGTGAGTTCTACTAGTGGTGGCAGCGGACCTCAGAATCATTGCTCAGGAACCAACCGAATCTCTGCAAGCATCACCTATTCTGCCAGGGAAGAGAGCCTAGCTCACTCCTTTTATTAGTTTCCTAAGAGCATAAATCAAGGGTCCATAGTGAAATTTAATTTCAATTCTGCTGCCTGAACACTGAAGGAACAGTTTCCTCCCATTCTTCAATTGAAACAAGAAAAGAAGGCAAGAATGATTTCTAAACAAAAAGTGATTTTCAGCAGGTGATTTATGCATTTATATTCTCCAAAGATAGGCATTCTTTCTCTGGAAAGGGGCCCTTAGATCTGATGTCACTGAAGAATGATAGATATTGGTTCTAATCTGTTAATTCCTCCTGTTTTTGTGAGCTATCTTTTGCAGAAATATTTTTTTCTCTCTGGCTACTTTTAAGATCTCCTTATTTTTTATTGTGTACCATTTTCAATATTATGTTTATAAATGTGGATTTCTTCCTATATATCTTGCTTAGGATTCACTGCAATTCCTGTATCTGACGATTCCTATTTTTCATAAATTTTGGAAAATTCTCAGCCAGATCATGTTATCTTATAGAATTTCCTACAGTCTGGATTTTGTTGATTATATACCTTATGATGTTGTTCAACTTGTTCTTCTGTCCTTTATAGTCTCTATAATTTGGTAGTTAAATTGAAAGTCTTGATCAGACTGACTTTGATTTTTTTGGCAAGAATATTTTACAGAAGGTACTATGACCATCCATCAGGAAGCACATGATGTCTCTCTTTTTGTGATACTAGGAAGCATTGATGATCATTGTCTAGATCCTTCATTTCATTGGAGGTCACCTAGAAGTGATCTTCTAATCCTTTCATTTCCTTTTTTGGAATAGAAAACCCCTCAGAGTCAGTTTGCTGAGTT
This sequence comes from Marmota marmota marmota, assembly GCF_001458135.2. Lineage (NCBI taxonomy): Eukaryota > Metazoa > Chordata > Mammalia > Rodentia > Sciuridae > Marmota > Marmota marmota. Next base: position 15,749,868 of record NW_025999853.1, read on the forward strand.
AAAGGACCAATGCATGTGAAACTTTGCTTAACCTTGCCAATCTACCCTATGTGGAAGTTGTACCGTTTTGCTTTTCTGCTGACAATGTGTAAGGATGTCTATTTGCCCTCAGAATGACCAAGTGTGTTATCCAGTATTATATTTTTGCTTATCTGATGGCGAGACATAGTGACTTAGTGTAGTTTTACTCTGCATTTCTCTTATTATAACTGAGGTTCTTATTTGTCTCCTTCATAGCTCTTGTCCCTATCCTTCATAAACTGGCAGCATACCCTTACAACTAGAAATAGAGTGTAAGTCCAGAAATAGTATATAAAACTAGAAATAGTGTATAAACCGGAAGTAGTGTATAAGGCTGAGGAAGAGTCCAAAGGAACAGAGGGTAAAGCTTAGGTGTCTATGCCACAATTATTGCTAATATGAGCAGAAAGCAGGTCTCCAACTGCCAAGACAGCCAGATGGACTCCTGTCCACTGGTCATTTTCCCTTGGCATGGTATCAGCAGTGTTTTCCCTTGCTATTTGAATGTAATGTCAAATAAACTAGTATGTTATCATGTGTTACGCAGAGCTTCCAGAAATATATGAAAAGGGTCCTTCCCAGGACAGAGCAGTTGTTTCAGGCTCTACTCACACATGGGGTCAAGGAGAGGGTTTGCTCATGGGAAAGAGCAAAGCCTCCGAGCCACACACTCAGGGCCTGGGACAACTCATCTGCTTAGCGGGAATCTGGTTGCTTGGTTTCCAGTTGGATTGGAGATGTCACAGGAGGAGGAACTTCTTTTTAAAAACCCTCAGCATACAATGGTCACAAATCTTGTGTTCTCCAAGGCCAGTAGGCACTGGACACCAATGAAAGGTCTATCAGCAAGATCTTGAAACCTCTAGGAAAACTTTATCATGTAGGGTTGATCCCATGAGAATTTTATTTTTTAAATTTCAAACTGAATAATGCCCTTGCTGGCATCAGTTAGTAGAAACTTAGGGAATAAAGTTAATGCACCACTGTTACCAATAAATATTAATTGAGACCTTTCTATGTACAGGGTGCATGGCTGTCTATGTAGCTCACTGATGATCTTATTGGTAATAGGAAAAATGATGAATGATAGTGGTGAGGAATCTTTAAGGAGTACTGGTTCCCTTCAGTAATTGAGGTCTTTTTTTTTTTTTAATATATGACAGCGGAATGTATTACAATTCTTATTACATATAGAGCACAATTTTTCATATCTCTGTATAAAGTATGCTCACGCCAATTCATGTATGTATACATGTACTTGTTTTTTTATATTACAATTCTTCCTACACATATATACCACAATTTTTCATATCTCTGTTTGTATATAAAATAAGCCAGGAGGGGTAAAATGTATATAACTACTGCAATTTCCCTGTGATTGCTCACAATTCTTTCTCAGCCTTTCATTGTCTTTTGCATTTATAATATGGAACTTCACATGCAGAATCATTGTACAGGTGCTTCCCTGCTTTCTTCTTATGCAGAAAAGATGACCTAGTGAGTTACTGATTACTACCTTCGGGTTTCTCATAGAGGAATTCTCCAGCTTAGCTGTGATATTGAAAAATTATAACAGATTGCCTTTTTCTTCTAGGCTTTGCTTCCTGTGGTATGGCCTTACTGTTCAATCTAGATGCTGTGTTAATCAGCTTTTCATTACTGAAACAAAATACCTGAAATAATTTAAAGAAAAGGTTTATTTTGCATCTTAGTTTTGGAGGATTCAGTCTGTGGTCAGTTGGCTTCTTGCTTCTGGGCCTGTGGCAAGGCAGTAGAACATCATGGCAGGAGTGCATGGTAGATGAACTCCTCATTTTGTGACAGGAAGAGAGAGAGAGAGAGAGAGAGAGAGAGAGAGAGAGAGAGAGAGAGAGAGA
>NW_025999853.1:15751790-15759519 GCF_001458135.2 Marmota marmota marmota
AGAGAGAGAGAGAGAGAGAGAGAGAGAGAGAGAGAGAGAGAGAGAGAAAGAAAGAAGGCTGAAGAACCCTTCAAGGGTATGTCCCTAATGACCAGAAAGTCCCCCACTAGGTTGCACCTCTTAAAGGTTGCAATACCTCCCAACAGCACCACTTGGAACCTGTGTGCCTGAGCCAAACTGTAGCAGGTGTACTTAGCAAGTTCAGAAGACAAGAGTAAAGATTAGAGACTGCTGGCCTCATATCCAGGGAGTGTCTTTCTCCAGTTCCCTCCACAAGCAAGCTTGGTTTTCATCTGTACAACATAATCCAGAAGTTTTCTTGTTTATCAGCTCAGGCTGCCATAAAAAATACAATAGGCTTGGTGGCTTAAGCAGCAGGAATGGAGACTGTGCAGTTTTTGTTGTTGTTGTTGTCAGCCTCATAAAGTTGTAAATATATGAAATAATATGTGGAAAATACACATAGTACAATACCTGCCCATGGTAAATGCTCTAGAATAACTATTAGAATTAGCCATCCCTTTTGCAAATTGCTCCATGTTCCAAAGAACCAGGCAAGTAATTTAAATGTGTAGAGCTGCTTGGTGTGGAGCAGTCAATAGGGAATAGAATAGAAGAAACTCTGATGAAATGGGGAAGTGGGTCCTCTGCTAAAGAAAAGCCAACTCCTCAGAGGTAGAGCTCTCGCCTAGCATGCGTGAGGCACTGGGTTCGATCCTCAGCACCACATTAAAAAAATAATAAAATAAAGATATTGTGCCTACCTATAACTAAAAACAAATATTTTTTAAAAAAGAAAAGCCAATCTCAATTCTTATAAAGAGAAAAGGAAGGAAAGAAAGGGAAGGAGGGCAGGAGGGAGGGCTAGCAGGAGTTAGGAGTTGAGGAAAGGTGGTCCTGCCTAAAGACCTAGGACCAGGGGTTGTGGGAGGTGACTGTCTCACTCCTTTGGTCTCTATTAGGAACTCACAGGGAGGGCAAGAGGTCCCTGGAAACACAGGGAACAACTAGCCTGGAATTTTTTAAGGGACAGTCAGTTTTCTGCTACCCTTTCCCTTTTGGGTTCGGGTTCTGGTTCTGAGGATGCCGCTGCATCCTTGCAAGCCTTGCTCTGATTTGAGCTGGGGTGTTTTTTCAGTATCTGAGTGAAGTAGCTGAGTGAGTTATGTTTGGGAAACTGGGGGGGCGGTGGGGGGCACACCTGAGCTATTTGAATAGCCTCTACTCAGTGTTGGAGCCAAGGCGATTTTGGTCTGGCATTGCAAGTCATTTTGTGGCTTGTTCCACAAAGCACGTGGTGACTCAGTCTCTGCTGGGCTAGAGAGGCTGCTCTGTAGCTCTGGACTTGGGTGTTACCCACTGGGCTTGGACATCCCTCCTCCTACCTTATTTGGGAAAAGGACATTCCACTGAAATCCTTTGAATCCCCCTTGTATAATTAAAGCAAACGTGGGCTCTTCTCCCTCTCTCCTTCCAGTGTGGAAGCAGGATCTCTAAGGTTGGAGAGCCATCCTGCCCCTGGCTTTTTAAAAATTACTTTCTGTGTCATGTGATGTTTCATTGTATTTCTCAGACAGTATACTTCATGCAAGGGAAACCCAAAATTCATAACCCACGCAGGACAAGGGTAAGAGGAAACTGTGCCAGGTCTTCACCCTCGTTTTCAATGTTCATGTTATAGGAAACTTTTAATAGAATTTCTAACCAAAGAGAAATCAAGTCCCTTCACAGTAAAGAATTGATCTGCCCTATCACCAGTATGAATGAGACAGTCAATAATTTTCAATAATTTATTAACAATGATAACAATATAACTGCAGCTCTGTCTTTATGAATTTTTTTCAGGATAAGACTAGATTTTGAGATGGATGTTCTGTTACTTGAACAGCATGATATTGGTTTTAAAAGTGAAGATAAGAGTTGCTTGGTTTGAGACTCTCTGGGGACAACCTAAAAGAACTTCATGGGGCCCGGGTGATATTTACTGAAATAATTTGTAATCTACAAACATTTATGTATATTCTGCAAAGATTCTGTGTCCAGGCTTTTCTTGTGTAAAGGTCTAATAAAGAGAATACAATGAACTGTGATTTGAGGAATATGATAACATATTTGCATCCTTTTCCCAAAATCTTTCTCCCATGGTACCTGAGATTGCAATATTTTTTAAAAAAAATTAGTTGTCAATGAACCTTTATTTATTTATTTATTTATTTATTTATATGTGGTGCTGAGGCTGGAACCCAGTGCCTCACACATGCTAGCTAGGCAAGTGCTCTATCACTAAGCTACAACCCTGGCCCCTGAAATTGCCATATTACTTAGACCTTTGTAATAAGAACATTAAAAATCCTTCTAGAACAGAACTTCCCAGGTAATCTGAGAAGAGACAATATGTTGAGCTTCTCTCTCACACTTATACCTTATCTCCAGCTAGTGTATCAAATTCCAGTAACCTTGCTGGTATTCAAAGGAAGGCAACAAGACAGAAGTAATTAGAAGAAAACAGGTACATATTCATTTGTCCTGCCAACATTTATTGAGCACCTGCTGTGTGCCACCAGCTGGAACAGAACATGTGGCCTGGTGAAAGAGACACAATTCCAGGGCACTGAGAGTGTTAGAGTATTGGAAGGTGTTAACTACATTCAAAGAGACCCTCCTCACACTGGACAGGTATGTGTAGGGGGTGTAAAGAAAATATCTTGGAATAGGTGACACAGGGCTGAAGCCTGAAGAATATAGCAGAATTAACAAGGAGAGAGGGTGCTTGTTGTAAACTTCAAGGCGCTATCCTCAGATCTTTCCAGTTTAAATCTTTTTAGTTGTAGATCAACACAATGTCTTTATTTATTTATTTATTTTTATGTGGTGCTGAGGTTTGAACCTAGGGCCTCACACCTGCAAGGCAAGTGCTCTACCATTGAGCTACAGCCCCAGCCCCTCCAGTTTAAAGTTTTAATCAATTGCTTGACTACAAGGCAACTTATCATTGGCAGATGGCTCAGAGTTCTATGAGAGAGAGAGATTACTTTGGACTGTGGCCGAATTAGGGCTCAGAAGGATCTTGACAGGATGGAGGAATGGCAACGTCCAACAGAAGAAAGCTGAACAGGGATAAGTGAAAGGCCTTGTACTTACATTTAAAAAAATGAACAAGAAAAACAACCAACTTCACAAGCTGGCCAGGGGGTGAGAGGTGGAAAAATAAGACTTCCTTATAGTATAAGTATTGGTTCAGAAGTTGGAAAACTATGGCTCATGCGCCACATTTAGTCAGTTTCCTGTTTTGGTAACTAAGGCCTTGCACTTTGTCTGAGGTTGCCCTCATGCTGCATTATCCATGCTGAGCAGTTGTAAAGGAGACCATATGGACTGCAAAGCCCAAGATGTGTGCTGTTTGTCTTTTGTGACAGAATTTGCTGACTCCCTTTCTGTCCATTGCAAGTTCAGCGTGAGTCAAAAGTGTAAGATGTGGGCCAAAAAGGCCAGTTGTCTCTTAGGATCCCTTAACAAAATATGGAGCCTTAAAATCATTTATGAATGACTCAGTGAATGAACAAAGAACCAAACAAGGGACGAGGATGGCTCACCCTATTCTTGGTGGGCAATAGTCTACTAGAGTCCTGGGCTCAGTTCTGAGGATATGGTCAGAGAAGACTCCTGGCCACTGGAGCTGTGCAGAGGAGAGGGGTGAGAGGTATTTGGAATTATTTGAGGGATAAATGAAGAAAATAGGGATATTTAGCCTGAGTTTAGTCCAGGGAGGTTAGCAATAGCACCGGCATCATGATAATATTTACCGAATCATATATACCAGGCTCATTAAGTTATCTCACTTGAGCCTCACCACTACCCTTTGAGATTAATAGTATTAGCATGCCCATGTTGCAAATGAGGAATGTAAGGCATAGAGAGATTAAGTTGCCTAAGATTTCACAACCAGTAAATGGTGACACTGAAATTCAGTCTGTCCCCAGAGCCCATATGCTGAATGGTACGTGTTAGCTGCTTACCATCATTTAAAGGCATAGGAAACAGCCTGTTATCTCTGATTCCAACAGATAAAGCAAGGCCTAAGGAAACAGACTCTGGCTCAATGCAAAGAAGACCCTTCAAATGACCTGAGATGGAGCAGGTGATTCAGTGGGGAGGAAACCTCGGCATGAGCGTGCGTTCAAGTAGGAGCCAGGTCACTTGGCCAAGGTTTCAGTGAGGATTCCACAAGGGGGTAAGAGTAGAAGGCCTCCAAGATTCTTTCCCCCTCTTGATTGTGTTGTGGTTCTCTCTAGGATGATTGATGTAGGTCAGCAAGAGGCAGCAGTAGGACAGGACTTGGAAGGGAAGGAGGTGATTTTCTAAGTACTTTACATATGGTAAATTATCTGACTTTTAAAATAGCTGTATGATACCACAAATGTCATCATTTCCATTCCACACAGGCAAAAACTGAGGCATGCTGGGCACAGTGGCCTATGTCTGTAATTCCAGCTACTCAAGAGGCTGAGGTAGAAGACTCTGGAGTTTGAAGCCAGCCTGGGCAAAATAGTGAGACCCCTTCTTAAAAACAAAACAGCTGAGGCGTGGGGTGACTACATACTTCATCCAGTTATGCAACTATTAAGTATTGGAGCCAAGATCTGGATTTAGGGAGTCTGATTCTAGAGCTTGTGCTCTTACTCACTACCATATGAGAATCTCTTCAGAGGGGGATATAACTGAAAAGCTTTTATTTTCCCCTGCTTTCCCAGGGAAAAGTATTTTTAAGTGGTTTGTATTGGTGGATTATAATTATACATAATAGTGGGATTCATTGTGACAAATCTGTACATTCACATAACAATTCAATCAATTTCATTCCCTAGTATCTTTCCCTCGTCTCGTCCCCTCCCTCAGTTTGATCACCTTCTTCTACTCTACTGAGCTTCCCCCTATTATTTTTATTTTTATTATTTTTAAAAAATATTTATTTTTTAGGTGTAGATGGACATAAATGCCTTTATTTTTATGGGGTGCTGAGGATTGAACCCGGGTCCTGCCCATGCTAGGCGAGCGCTCTACCGCTGAGTCACAATCCCAGCCGCCCCCTTTATTTTTAAATTAGTACATTATAATTATACAGAAAGGTTGGATTCATTGTGATACATTTGTAGATGGACACAGCATAACTTGGTTGATCTCGTTCTCCAGTACCTCCTCTTAACCTCTCCTTCTCCTTCACTCTCAGTCCCCTTCCTGTACTCTATTCCCACTGAGATTTTTGATGGTCCCCTTCCTGCATTGCAAATCACTTTACTACTAGCAGTTAATGATAGCAGTTGCCAATATAATATTCTCACTTTGTCAGATGATAATTTATAGAGGCTGATTCTTCTGCTTCAGAAACAGGTTTCAAGGTAGGGGGTTCCCAAATGCCCCATAAACTCCTACAGACTAATCAAGCCGCTCCGACTGTGTTCATTCTCAGAAGTCCCATCTGAAGGTATAAACAATAATGTCCTACTCATAATATATGTCTGGTTCCTGTTTAAGCATCATTTCCGCTATGAGAACCACTGGATTTCTGAGCTGCGTCATATCAGTGGTTTCTCTTTGTTAATTTCCCTGATGGGTAAAGTGGAAATTGATGACAGTAAGGACTATACTTGACACACAGTAGGGACTTCATATATGTTTTCCCAGTAAATATGATCAGGCTCTTTAAGAGCAAGAACTTTGTCTTAGGTTGGGATTTTTTGACTTTGGGGATCAGGGATATCAAGGTAATTTATTTTCTTTTTTTGGTGTTTCTTAGCTTCTGACAGTAAGTACTCAGTCCTATATGATCTTCCCCACCCTCTATACCTCCCCCAGACATTTCTGCTTTCAGCAACTAGATAAACAAAAATCAGAGCATCTCCTCAAATGCATTTTCCCAAGTGGAAATATCTTCGTAAGAAAAACTGTTCTTGTTATTTAACCAAACACTGTGTTCTCAGTCTGTGATCCTTCCATATCCATTTTTCCTCCATATTCAAACAAAGCATCATCAGCCCAATGAGGACACAGAGCATGAATTACTAAGTGGTTGATTCACTCCATAGATAAGTATACAGGCTTTTGTGTCTAAGGAGACTGCTTGATTCATTGTGCACAAGGACAGAGTGTTCCTTACTTGGCTTATTTACCGTGTGTTTTAATTAGCTGCAGGCCTCTCATGGCAATCATGTTCCAAAGGTAGAGTGATTGTTTCAATGATGGCTTGAGTGAGAGCTTTGTCACTCATTCTGCACTCCCCTGCCACCATTTCTGCTCGACTGACCTCTGTAATACAATATGGCAAAACTGACATCCTTGAAGTGGGTAAGTGGCCCCAGAGTCACTGGATGGTGGGCTCTTTAAGAGTGAGAAATTTGTCTTAAAGAGTTCTTGGAGGGGGCTGGGGTTGTGGCTCAGCGGTAGAGTGCTCGACTAGCGTGTGTGAGGTCCTGGGTTCAATCCTCAGCACCACATAAAATAAATAAATAAAATAAAGATATTGTGTCCAACTACAACTAAAAAAAGGAGTTCTTGGGGATGAATTGCTCCAGCTTCTTTAATTCTTTTTTAATGCAAGTTCTTTCACTTGCTTTGGGAATTGGTCAATCTCAGCCTGGCCTGGCCTGCCCTGCTTCCCAGTGTGGACAAGGCATTCTAGCCTTTGTGCCCTGGAGGCGTTGGACAGTGCCTGCACCCAGGAGGAGCTTAGGAAATGCTGAGTGAACTATTCAGCTGAGGCCCAGTCAAAAGGCGCATGTCCTTGTCACCCTCTCTCTTCCCACATATGGTCAGTCTCCAAATCCTGTGGGGTCTCTCTTGTAATGTTCAAAATATTGAACCAACCCTACAGCATGGGAATCAATGAATCAGGATCCTGAAAGGACCCCTCCTTGGGCAGACATTAACTCTTTATTTCCTTTTACACTCAGGTGGACTGAGGGAAGGGATGTTTGAGGGAGGGGGGTTGGAGCAGGGATTATTTACTAACTGGAAGTATTTATATTTGTAACAGCGGTACAGCTGTGCTCATACATACCCACCAATGCTATCTGTCTAATTCCCTCAAAGTTATCCAATACAATGCAGCCAGACTTATTTTTTCCCCCCAAAATGAAATGTTGCTTTTTTTCTCCCAGATAAATATAATTGCTATAGAAGATAATAAAGTGAACTGGGAAGATGGTAGCTGCATTATAGTTTTAAAAATGCATCTGAATCCCAAAATAAAACCAGAGCCAACTAGATGGCTAAACCAAAACCCAGGAGCATATTGACAACAAAGCAGGTGACAAGAACCCCAAGTCCAAGGAGACAGGGATGACGTTAGCATCTGGCAGGGGAAAGCAGGGGGAGTGGGCAGTGGGGCTTCTGATGGGCCTGAGAATGGGAGAATCCCACAGGGGTCCACGGGCATTCACTGAGAAGGCTGGTGTGAGAACAGGAGTTGTAACAGCCAGAGGAGGTTTCCAGCTCCGGAGGCGAGTGAGTGGAAGGGGTTTGCAGTGAGGGCAGGGGTGTAGCCCATCCCCAATGGAGTCTGCAAACTGACCAGCCAGGAGTCCCTTCCAGGATAGGGTTCAACTTCAGAGAGAAACTGGAAGTGGGTGATAGTAGGAGGAGGACAGAGGGGGAGCGAGAGGAAGTCCAGATACCAGCCACGGAAGGAGAGTAGGCAAAAACATGTCAGAAAGCAAGCTGCCATATATATATA
>NW_025999853.1:15759544-15773088 GCF_001458135.2 Marmota marmota marmota
ATATATATATATATATATATATATATATATATATATATAAATTTAAAACTCTTCATATAAACATCAGAAAGAGGGAGTTCTAGAAAGTGGGAAAAGCTACCTTGGGTCATGCTTCTTCCTGAAAAGTCAGGAGAATGAATTTTCCATAAAAATAAGCAATAAGAACTATCCAGATCGGTGGGAAGCCATTCTCGCACGTGATTGGGCACCTCCCTGATTGGGTGTGAGGCGTTCTGGCCAAATGTGTCGGAGCTAATCCCCACCCTCTCCAGGTGCCAGAGCCTGTCCGTGTGGGGGTGTGACTGACCATTGACCCTGAGGCCAATCACTGACCCTGACCTTGGAATGCTGCCCCCCTCTACCTTCATTGGATGGAATTTTCCCCTGAATTTCTTGTTCCCCAATAAAAGCCCACTCCCTGGCGTGCTCTCTCTCTCTCCTGCTAGTCCTGAGTAAGCCTCGCTGCTCCACCAGGTGGCTTGAGGCAGGAGCCAGAGGGGAGAGCCGACTCGGACCTGGTCATAGAAAAAGGTAATTGAGTCTGTGTGTTTATTTTGCTCTCACTAGTTAAATTCTATGCTACGAACCTCTTAAATGAAACCAGCGTGCTGGTCGCGTGGTGGAACAGATCAAACCCTACACAGAGCTATTTTAAGGAAAAAGATAAATGGAACAGAATAACAGCTGTGCAGCAGTAAAGTCGCCCCAGAAAGATAAGCCTTCAGAACAGACCCAAACTATGACTTTCCATTTAAGTCAGCCAAAAGGTACAAGGAAAATGAGAGAAGGTATAAAGGAATAACTTGAATCAAATTAGAAGAAAGTTTGAAAGTGGGGTACTAGAATTTAGGAAAGAGTGGGGAATAAATGAAGTCTATACAAATGAAGAATAAAAACAAATGCAAGAGGTAAGTCATTAAGAAAAACAGAAGGTCAAAAGGGAGGATTTTTATAAGTCAAAAAGAATTAGGAAGAATCTAAAATTTTCAAGAGAAAGCGACAAATGCTAAAGATAGGAAAAGAAGATCCAACATTCAGGCAATAGATTCCTGTTTGCCCTGAAGGCAAAAACTGAAGGAAGGGAACAGAACACAAACGATTCCAGAAAAATCTCCTGAAAATTAAAAAAAAAAAAAGATTTGAAACTGCGTATGAAAAGAATATGCTGCACAGTTTGGAATGTCATATCATAACTACCATCGCTTATAGGCATTTCCCTATAAGTAAAAGTATGTAAAAGTATGGTGTTTTAAAAAGAGAAATATTTCTTTTGAGCATGGAAGCAAAAGAGCAATAGAAATTATATTAACTTCAGATTTTTGAGAGCATAGATTTACCCCAAAAGAAAATAGAGTGACATATTTAACATATTTAAGATACTCAAGGATGGGAAATGTGAGCCAGGAATTTTATATCCAATAAATCTGACTTTCAAATATTTAAGTATTTTATCTACCAACTGTTATCAACAGAGAAACTGTTATCAACGTGTAAGAACTCAGGGAGTGTTGTTCCCTTGACCCCTTCCAGAGGATTCTACTTAAGAACAAGCTTTGGACAAGAGAAACTGGTGGTGAGAATTAAAAATACAGGTGTTTTTGCATTATGACTAAATGGTTGGCCAGGTGTGGTGGTACATGGCTGTAATCCCAGAGACTCTGGAGGCAGAAGCAAGAGGATTGCAAGTTCAAGGTCAGCTTCAGCAAATAAGCAAGACCCTATCTCAAAATAAAAAATAAAAAGGGCAGGGGGATGTGCTCAGTGATTAAGTGCCCCTGGGTTCAATCCATGGTATCAAAAAAGAAAAAAGAAAAAGAAAAAATGTTTGTTCAAATGAAGAGGGTATCATATATACATGATATAGGGCTATATAATCAGATAATGTAGATATAATTATTTAAAACGAGGGAGCAAAATGGGGAGATTAAATGTAAAATATTCTTAAATAATCTCATGTTTAGTAGTATTCCTATTCTGGTACAGTAGTGGGGTAAAGTAAATGAGTAATTGCAGGATATTCTAATTCTATCATCACCTGTGTTCTTAAGAGCCAAGATTTTATTTGGGAGAAGGAAGAAATGCTTATAATACAGAAGAGGTAAAATATAAACAAATATGCCTGAGTTGGAACTATTAGTATGATATACATCATATGAGACTACATATATCAGTGTCATGTAAGACTATGTGTATGTGTAAATATATAGATGGATAATTAAAATAATATAGTTCATAGACTATATACAAATAGTTTTGCATATACATATATGTGGTATTGTAGTTTTAATTCTGTCCCTTGAAGAGGCCTAACATTTCTGACCAAGGTAGCAACTAGAGCATCTGTAGTACCAAGATTGTGGTCTGGAAATACAATTTACCATGAAAAGAAATTAAGCCTTCTTGGAAAAATGCTGAGTTCTCAGAGAAATGGCTAGTTCATATTTGGGACAAAAAATCTACAAGATGCATTTAGAGCATTTTTTTTTTGAACCAGGGATTGAACCCAGGAGTGCCTGGGGATGAGTCACATCCCCAGCCCTTTTTTAATATTTTTATTTAGAGACAGAATCTCAGTAAGTTGCTTAGGCCCTCACTAAGTTGATGAGGCTGGCTTAGAACCTGGGATCCTCCTGCCTCAGCCTCCATAGCCTCTGGGATTATAGACAAGTGCCACAGGGCCCAGCTTATTTAGAACATTTTGTCATACCCAATGGGAAGGAAAGTATCAAACACTGTGGGGGACACAGCAAAAAACCCTCAGAAGTCATGCTGAAGAGGTGCTTACTAGTCAATACCAGGATAATTTAAACTTTCAGGAAAATAATAATTGCAAAGGATTGAAATATACCAAAAAAATGTTTAAATCCATGAATTCATACAAATAATTGATCACTCAGGGAACCGATTCATTATCTTGAAAACTGTCAAAAAAAGGAATAGAATCAAACTTCTGTCTTGCCTTTTCTGTGTAAAGTACAGAGGACAGAGGGACCAGTTAATGTGCACCATAAAAATGCAATCAGCCAAAACCAGCTTACAGGAACTGCCTTGGGTTCTTTAACAGATACAGGAAGACAAAATATTGGAAGGGAAACTGATAGATTAAAAGATATTAACATATCAAATTATTTTAAAATGTATAAGACATCTTGAAATGCACACTCGATTAACACAAATATAAAGAATTGTAAGGAAGTTTGCACTATAAAAATCAGGCTGAATCACATCCCATTGGCTCAAGAGGCTGAAGCAGGAGGATCGAGAGTTCAAAGCCAGCCTCAGCAATGGTGAGGATCTAAGCAATTCAGTGAGACCCTGTCTCTACATTAAAAAAAAAAAAAAAAAAGGGCTGGGGATGTGGCTCAAGCGGTAGCGCGCTCCCCTGGCATGCGTGCGGCCCGGGTTCGTTCGACCCTCAGCACCACATATAAACAGAGATGTTGTGTCCGCCGAGAACTAAAAATAAATAAATAAATATTAAAAAAAAATCAGGCTAATGTTTACTTCTGTGAAGAGGAAAGGGGATGGAGCACAAGAAGAATTTCCTGGTTATTTGGCAAGGTGATTTTTTTTATTTGGGTGAACATTGCAAGGGTGGTCATCTGAGTAATTCCATAAGTTGCACATTTATATTTTGTATGTGTTCTTAAACTTTAACTTTTTAAATTTTTTTTTTTTAAATATTTTATTATTTTTTAGGTGTAGATGGACACAACACAATGGCTTTATTTTTATGTGGTGCTGAGGATTGAACCCGGGTCCCGTCCATGCTAGGGGAGCGCTCCACCGCTGAGCCACAATCCCAGCCCCTAAACTTTTAACTTTTTAAAAATGTTTTTAGTTGTTGATGGACCTTTATTTTATTTATTTATATGCAGTGCTGAGAATTGAACCTAGTACTTCACATATGCTAGGCAAAAGTGTTCTACCACTGAGCTACAACCCCAGCCCCAAGCTTTTTTTTTTTAAAGAGAGAGAGAGAGAGAGAGAGAGAGAGAATGAGAATCTTTTTTGTAGATGGACACAACACAATGCCTTTATTTTTATGTGGTGCTGAGAATCGAACCCGGGTAGCCCTGTGCTAGGCAAGCACTCTACCGCTGAGCCACAATCCCATCCCCCCCCCCAGCTTTAACTTAAAAAAGAAAATTGAGTTGTAGATGGACACACCTTTATTTATTTTTATATAGTGCTGAGAATCAAACCCATTGCCTCACACGTGTGAGGCAAGCGCTTTACCACTGAGCTACAGCCCCAGCCCGAAGCTTTAACTTTTAAAAAGCTTAAAAATGATACTGAGAAATTTTAAGTTCTCCCCTTAATTCTCTGTTCCTACTTAAATACCATTATGATTTTGGTGTTTGCCTTTCCAAACTTTTTAATGCATATATAAGCATGTATGATATATAGGTTTTACTAAATGAGATTATTTTGTAGGAGCAATTTTGAAACCAACCTTTTCAGTCAGCAATTTATCAAAGACATCTTTCCATGTCAAATTATATAGAGCAGTGAAATTTTTTAAAAAAGAGAGAGAATTTTAATATTTATTTTTTGGTTTTTCGGTGGACACAACATCTTTGTTTGTATGTGGTGCTGAGGATCGAACCCGGGCCGCACGCATGCCAGGCGAGCGCGCTACTGCTTGAGCCACATCCCCAGCCCAAATGTAATTATTTTAAAAGAAAAATATCTGTTTCTTGCTAAAAAAAAAAAAAAAAATTCAAGCAATACAGAAAAGTAACAAGGGATAAATCACCTATTCCCGAAAAATCTCATGACCCAGAAATACTTGTTACTGTGCAAAGGCTTAGTTTGCTCAGTATACTACAGAAGCCAATTAGCGGAGAGGAAAGGTGGTAGTAGAAAAAGAACTTTATTTCAACGAGCAAGCTGATCAGAAGGTGGCAGGGATTCTCATCCTAAAGAGCCATCCTGCCTGGAGGTTGATTTAGGGTAGTTTATGTAACAGATGGGGGATCCTAGACTGGGGACCTTTCCCACAGGAGGAGGTTTGTGGCCAATGATGCATATCTGATTCTAATTTCCTGTCATGAGATGCTTTTCAGTTGTGCAAATCTCAAGAACAAAGATCATTATTTCCTTGGGCTAGTCTTGTTACTAATTAGTTTGCCCACATGCAAGCTGCTGGCATATAACACAATGGACAGGTTAGAGGCTTTCTTGCTGATCACTGCTTACAGACTCACCTTGATTATTGTGGAAGACAAGGATCAGGTGAACTTAAATAGGGAGCTGGGCTTGAGATCTGGCTTCAATGCTCAGCTTCACGAGTGCTGACATAATTCTAGAAGTCTATGTGTAAAAATAAGACAGGAGGAGAAATAGTTTTATGACCACCAAGGTTATTATTTAAAAAAAAATTTATTTTTTAGTTGGAGGTGGACACAATATCTTTATTTCATTTTTATGTGGTGCTGAGGATGAAACCCAGTGCCTCACGCGTACTAAGCGAGCACTCTACCACTGAACCACAATCCCAGCCCAACCAAGGTTATTTTTAACTAATCTAGTGAATTTAAATTTGTTTTATGGAAGAGAATAATCTATAATTAAAAGGTAATAATTCAGTTTGGGATAATTTTCCCCCACACCATGAATAAAGTTATTTATAAGACATCCCCAAGGCTAAGGAAAAATGTCATGGAATTTTGAAAGGGTGAAGTATTTCTTTCCATTGAAGTTTCAGTTTTAGGTGATTATAACAGGTTTGCTCCAGGTAGGAGATGAGGGAATTAACCCCCATACCTCCTCCCACTCTCCTCCTACCTCCTAATTTTAAAAATCTTTCCATTATTTACTCTGTCAGATTTGTAACATTTTCATTTTGTCCCACAGCTAAACTTCCATCTGTTGTTTGGTCTTAGTTTTGTGTTTATTAGCTGATTTATCAGTCTTCAGCACTTTTTCCTCTTGTTGTCTTGCTGCTGTAGTTTGAAGATCCCCAAGGCCCATGTGTGAAAGCTTGGTGTCAGCCTGGGGGCACTGTTGGAGGTGGTGTAAACTCGAGGAGGTGGAAGACCTAGTGGGAGGCAGTTCCATGATGTGGGTGAGTTTTGCTCCTGAAGGGGATATTGGAACCATAGCCCCTTCCTCTCTCTGATTCCCTGAAAGACCTCCTCTGCCCCACACTTCCACCATGATATGCAGTACTGCCAAAGGCTTAAAGCCACAGGGCCAAGTGACCCCGTGGACTGAAATCTCTGAAACCATGAGCCATCATAAATCTCTTCTCCTTATAAATTGTTAATCTCAGGTATTCTGTCATAGTAACAAATAGCTGACTAACATATTTCCCTTTCTAAATTATTTTTTAAAAAATTCCTACCTTGCTTCTGATTGGCTGGACTTTTCTTTTCAAGGACATGTGGGTATTTTACCCCCTGAGTTCTTTCATGTTTGAGATTATCTCCCTGTGGCTATTTTCAATATTCTTAGGTCACACTGCTTCTCTCTCCAAGCTCTGTAGACATTTTTCTGTTGTTTTCTAGCATTAAGCATTAAGGTTATTTGCACATTTGTATCCAGCTTGATTCCACCCCTACCAACCCCACCTCCATGGATGATATATCTGTTCTGCACAGATGTCTAAATAATTATTTTTACTTGAAAATAAGTAACCCAATTAGACTTTGTCTTGAAGTTTGTTCAAAGTCAGTTTTTTTTTTTTTTTTGGCAAATAATATAAATTGTCTTCTGCAGATTCAGTTCTTCTTTTATTTCAGGAAAAATGTATTACATGTCTAAATGCATATTTTATTGCATTTATTGGATTGTCTACATCAATTAGAGACACCAATTATCCTTATGTTTGATTATCTTTTGGTCCTCTTATTATATTCTTATTATCTTTTCCCTAATTGCTTTATTCCCTCTGTGTTTTCCCTTTGTGTTTGCCATAATTATCTCAAGCCTTTTATAATGCTATTAATTCAATTTTCAGTCATGTCTCTCCTGTTATTTGGCTTTTGTAATGTATGTATTAGCTCTATAATGGTGTTGTTTCAATTTTTGATTCATTTCCTTAGCTCTAAAATCTCCTTTTTACTCTTCCTTGACCATTTTATTATTGCAATTTTGAGGTCTTATTTTCTCAGGTTCATATTCTTTTTTTAAAAAAGATTTTTTTAAACCTTTGTTTTATTTATTTATTTACATGTGGTCCTGAGGATCAAACCCAGTGTCTCACACATGCTAGGCAAGAGCTCTACCACTGTGCTATAACCTCACCCCATCAGGTTCATATTCTTTTTTTTTTTTTAATATATATATTTTTTATTTTTTGGCTGACACAATATCTTTATTTGTATGTGGTGCTGAGGATCGAACCCGGGCTGCACGCATGCCAGGCAAGCGCACTACCGCTTGAGCCACATCCCCAGCCCTCATATTCTTATTTATGTTTTTGTAGTGCAAAGTTTTATTTGAGGGGGTGGGTACTGGGGATTGAATTCAGAGGCACTTTGATGATTGAGCCACATCCCTAGCCCTATTTTGTATGTTAGAGACAGGGTCTTACTGAGTTGCTTAGCACCTTGCTGTTGCTGAGGCTGGCTTTGAACTTCTCATCCTCCTGCCTCAGCCTCTAGAGCCGCTGGGATTATAGGCATGTGACACCCTGCCTGGCTTGTGGGCCTTCTACTTTGTGGGATTATGTTTTCTTCCAGACTGGTTTCTTCATAGATAGTTCATACTTTATCTTCCTTTCTCTCCATTTCACTTTTTTTTTTTTTTTTTTTTGCTCTACCACATTTTCATGGTCACTATCTAATTTCTTTTCATCTTACTCTTGTTTTGTGGGGACAGCTCTAATCAGAGCTTTAGGTAATTGCCAAACAGTGTGGATGAAGTCTCTTTGCCTCTCCCCACACACTTAGGATAAGTTTATTGTCCCCTCTCTACGTTTTAAGTTTTATTCATTACATCAGGTGTTAGGAGAATCTGTGATCATATATTACTCTGCTATATTTATCTTGAAATCTTAGGATGAGTTAAAAAAATGTAAATCATATCCTGCCACATCTTTCTTAGAATTATTCAGTGTTTTTTATAGCTTTTAGAAAAAATGTCTAAACTTCTTACCTTACGCTCAAGAGCCTTCATTATTTGGCCCCCTCCCTCTCCAGCCTCAGGTGTCCCATCACTCTTTGCCATATTTGCTAATTTATTGCAGGAATCTTTTTGCTGAGCCTAGATCTGACCTCAGAATCCTTCTCAACAGAGGGCTTCAGGTGCCTAGTGGCCCTCTAGACTATGGTTAAATCCCACTCATCTTTTAAAACTTAGTTCTAGCATTCTCTGGGATGTATTCCCAGATGCCCATCCCTTTCCTGCATTATGTCATATATTTCAGACATCATCTTTCTGTGCTTTTCTGTAATGGCATTTATGATACCTAACTGTAATTGTCTTTTATAATAGATGCAATGGGTTTTGGAGCCAGACTACTTGGGTTCAGAACTCTTCTCTGCCAATTGTTATCTGTATGAACTTGGATGACATTGTATAAGCTTTATGTGATTTTTTTTCCTTATGAGAATTATATAGGCTAATGCATGTAAAGTTTTCATTGAGCATATGCTCAATCAATATTACTTATTGTTTATTAAAAAAGGCCACGAACCACCTAGAGCGCCTACTTTACAACCCAGGAGCTGTCCATGGTGCTAAACAGTGCTTCCATTGGGACAATTTTGCCACTGTTTGTCATGCATTCAGCCCCATTTGGGGTAAATACATGACTATGTCTTTCCAGCTTTGGCAGTGGCTATAGAAAATGTTTCTTCCTTCATATTGCCACAACCATCACCCTGGTTCTGGCCTTAATATTTCATCAGCAAGATTTTATGTGACTGAGGTTGGCTTCCTAGCTTATCTCCCTACCTTCTGGACCATTTGATCTACTGTGCCCACATTGTCATTCTTCAAATCTTTCTCCTTATCATATTATATCCCTAACTATTAGCTAACAAGAGAATTTCAACAGTGAGAACAACTCAAATGGCAACATGAACAGTTATTAAGTAATAATATATCAATGATATGTGGTTTGATTTTGTTTTGGTTCTAGAGGTTGAACTCAAAGATGCTTTACCACCGAGCCACATCCCCAGTCCCTTTTATTATTTTGAGACAGGGTTTATTTCAAATTTGTTTCGCCAATTTGTTTAGGGCCTCACTAAATTGCTGAGACTGGCCTTTAGCTCTCAGTTCTCCTGCTTCAACCTCCTGAGTTGCTGAGATTACAAGTGTGTGCCACCACACCTGGCAAGATGTGTATAGTAAACAGCCAAGAATGGTAATTATTAAGGCTTTGAAAAAACATGGAAAGCCACATATTGAGGGAAATGGCAGCCTACAATATAGTTTGAACATATTTATTAAATGTGTTTGGAGCATACCTCTTTTGTAATAGGCTCTGGAGATGTGAGAATTATGATAGTTCCTTCTTTAAAGGAGCTCATAGTCCAGCAGAAGAGATGGCCACACAAACAGATTGCAAAAAGACATGTGTGTAGACAAAGACTAGGAAACAGTATGGAAATAAGTATGTGAACATTGTTGGGATAGAATGTAGGTGAGTTTTGTCTTTTAAAAATATCCATTAAGGGGCAAACCATGGCACAGACCTTCAGAGGAGAGAGCAGAACCACAATTCTCTGACAAATGCCACATCAGCTGTAGGTAAGCTCTTTCTACTCCACCCTGCTTCTTTAATCCCCTCCCACAAAAAAGGACTGATGGAATGCCCAGCCCCTGAATTGTGGTTCAGGGAAGTCAAACAGGCCCCTTGACAAGGGCAAGAGGAAAAGAAATGGCATAGCAGTCATATGGATTTTCTACACCAAAATAAGTGACCATAATATCTTTGAGAACTGTGATATATCACTAAAAATGTAGGGAATGTGTACAATGGTCCTCTGCTGAGCATCTCCAGCCCCTCATTAATGGGCTTACCTTACTAATCATGTGTCTCAGGAGCACCTCAGAGCTGTCTTCTGCTGTAACCACCTCCACATTGTTGCTCATTTCTTTATGAAAAATATTCTTCACTCATCTAGTTCTAACCTTGTAAGTCTTTTCAAGCTAAGGATTCATCTTCTTTAAGGACCCCTTCTTAGCTCATTCTATTTTAGAATAATTCCTGAAAGTCAGTTTTACTGGATATAAAATTCTTGGCTCATATTTCCATTGCTTTGAAGAAATTTCAGAGTGAGAAGAGTCTGTGATATATCATCATTCATCTGTCATTGGTTAATCTCTTGGGCTCTGGAGTCAGACAGATTTGGGTTAGATCCATGCAACCTTTGGCAAGTTATTTAAGATTGATGCATCTTAGTTGCTAAATCTTTCATACATCCTTTATAGAGGAAATACTAACAGCTATCTTGTAGGGTTTTGGAAGATGAAACAGATACATGTAAAATGGCTTGTCGTAGTGCCTAGAACATAAAAGTGCTCAATACATGTAGCTGTGATAAACATTCCTTGAAATTATTCTTGATCTGTTTCAGGGAAACATAAATTGATTCAACCATTAATGTATTTCCATCTCCCACCATAGTTGGTATTAATAGATCCCTTCTGAATGATTCTAATTTAAGAATATGGCAGAGATAAACAATATTTCATTACTAATGCATTTCTAAATGGAGGATAACAAACTGGTAAGAAATTATGCTAATTGGTTATATTTCTTATCAACAAACAGCTGAACAACTTATTCATTTTTCTTTTACTGTTTATGTGAGATTATAAACTGGTTCCATTTGCTCAACTTTATTTCAAATGTCTATCTACATTTATAACTAATGAAATAAATTAGGTTGACTTGCTGATAATAGTACACATCCACATCCTATAGCATCAAAGATGGCGACCTATGAATCTAATCTGAAGATCAATAGCTTGAAGATCACTGTTTGCAACAAGTGGAGATACTATTACACAACTAAAAAAGGAACAAACACACCATGTTCTTAAAAATTAGGGGGTTTCAAGGAAACAACATATCTGAATTTAAAAGGCTAATAGGGGTATGATAGCATGAAACAGAGAAAACTATCATTAAAACATGGGAGATTCTTAAAACATATGAAACAAAGGCCCCTCCCCGTGCCTGTTCCCCAAAGGAAAATCTGATTCAATCTAGTTTTACTTTTAAATTAGTTTTTCATGTTAGTAATGGCATTGGAAACATGAGAATTTCCCTAGATGGACAGTGTGAATGTATTCCAATAGCAACTGATGTGTTGTCTGACATTTATTTGGTATAGTTGAATAATTGTTTTTGTTTCTGAAGAAAGTTTAAAAATTATTTAGGCTAATGTTTGAAGATTACACTAACAATTGCTCAATTGAAAGTGATCCCCCACCCCCCAAAAAAACCCAGGGGTCTTACTGTGTCTTTAATCTAATTGATAGTAATTTCTAATTGATAGAAATTACTATCAATTAGATTAGGTGCTGCATTTACAAATCAAAGAATGTTAGTTAAGGAGGAGAAGGGCAGTGTTGTAGAAAATAGCATAAACTGGGGTTAAAACAAGGGGCTTTTGGAAGACATTATATAAACCAATGAAGTAACAAGCATTTTTTCTCCAGGTTGACTTTCCACAGAGCTAAGCACAAAATACACTGTAAATCTTGAACTTAAACTTCTGGACAGGCCCTTAATGCATCTATTTAGTCCAAGTTTTCATTTTACAGATGAGGAAACTCAGTCCCAGAGATGGGAAATGACTGTTCTGATCTACAAAGGCTTGTGTTTTTACCTCCAGTAATATCTCTCTACGGCTGTACTTTGATAAGAAACAGCATTGTAGGGGAGCAAAGCATAGCATTAGGTGAGTGGGCTGCCTGAGTTGAAACCTAGGCTGTGCCAATAACAAGCTGTGCAACCTTGGACAAATTACCTATCATCTCCGAGCCTCAGTATCTTCCTCTGAAAAAAACATAAAATCATAATAGATATACTTCATACGTTGTGTGGGTTGCAAGTGATAACACAAGTAAAGCACACAACTCAAAAGTAAATACACTTAGGGCTGGGGTTGTGGCTCAGCAGTAGAGTGTTCACTTAGCACTCACAAGGCACTGGGTTTGATTCTCAGCACCATATAAAAATAAAATAAAAGTTATTGTGTCCACCTACAACTAAAAAAAATTTAAAAAAGTAAATACACTTAGAAATGTTGTTATTATTCTCCCACAGGCAAAACACCAAATAAAAATCCTAAGATTCATATCAAGGGAGGAATAAACCCACTGTAGGCAGATCATAAAAGAAAGTAAAAAGGGATATAGCAGGCTTTATTAATGTTCTTTCTTTATCGCCCTCCCCCATATCAGTCGCTCCTCCCCTTATCTGTGCTATTAGACACCAAAAAGAAATCCAGACAAGAAGTTTTTATTCATTAGACCATAGGTACTCATTTCGTGTAATACTATGGTCTCTGTAGTGCTGCTGACTCTTTATCAATGTTGGAAAATCATAACGGTATTTCTTTGACAGTGGTGATAAATGCTGATCAGCCAGAATAATTGGCAGCCAGGTAATGCAAAAGCTGAGGCTTTCATTAGAAGTGTTTACCAAGCCTTCGCTCGGTGTTTAACAAGCCCACTGCTGTCTGCCTGCTAATCTGTCACAGCCGGCTTTGAAAGGCAAGCGTCCTTATATTCATTACAAAGGATCTTTTGGCAAACAAGGATGGATGTTTATATTTATTTGTATATTTTCCTACACAGAATCCAGACTGCCTTGAATTCTGCGCCCTTTGCGTTACTTTGTTCAGCACTCAAAGCAGAGAAGGGGCAGGTTTCTTCCCGAAGACTCTCACTCACCATCCTGCCCTTTTTCTTGTGGATTTGGATCCTAGACTCTCCTAGCTCAAAAATGTGTAGCGTTTACATGACCAGCAAGAGTATATCCCCCAACTCCAGCATCTTCTTTCCTCCAAAAGCATTAGCATTTGGGGATGAACTTTCCACGTGGTTAGAGGAGTTGGATGGGGGTGGGGAGGCGTTTGTGATGAGAAATCTTCGCACGCAGGATTTGCCAGACAGACCTGTGGGTTTTGCAGGAATGGAGGTGCGGGCCCCTTTTCTGCTGAGAGCTTTTGCTTAAAGGGAACAACTTGTCTGTTTCGTGTGATTCTTTCCTCCTGCCCTGGGTCAATTCGGGATTAACTCTCACCCCAACCTATCCCCCAAAACCTTACGAATGCTCAGGACTTCCAAAACACAATCGCAGAATCTTCAGAGTAGGGACGGGCATTGATGGGCGGGCCACTTTCTCCTCCAGCGGAGGAAAAGTTCTCTGGAGGTGCTGAGAAGTCCCACCTTGGCTCTGAGCCGGTGCCTCTCGCTCCTCAAACTTGGCTCCCCACAGCTGGGCCCAACGTTCAGCTCTAAACTTTTTAGGGCTCAGCGGTGCGGGCCTCGGGGAACCCAGGTGCAGCGGAAACTCGAGGGAGAGGAAAGAAGGGCTGGGCCCCCCGAGAAGGGCGCGCAGGGTCCCGGCC
>NW_025999853.1:15773894-15802246 GCF_001458135.2 Marmota marmota marmota
GCGGGTGGGAAGGGTAAGCCCAAGAAGGTCAGGAGGACCGGCCGGGGGCGGGGACGGTGGGTGTAGACTGGGGGGTCCTCGCGGGTCGCCTCCAGGAATGTCCTCCTGAGACTCCTTGGGCGCAGCGAGCGGCTAACTCGAGCGGAGTTCCCGAGGGGGGCCCGGCAAGTGGCTGGGGGATGGCCCTGGGGTGCAGCCGCCACTTCCCTGCAGCAGGTGTGAGAGGCCATGCGCTCGCCCTCCCTTGCAGCCGGAGTTCTCAGTGGGAAAACGAAAATAAAAGGTTCAGGGGTTTAGTCCACCTTAAGGACAGCCTGGGAGCACGCAGGGCCTAGTGCAGCTGCATCTTACCTCTCTGGGCCAGCTAATTTACATAAGGTGTTAGTGCCTTCGGAGGTTACCAGTCCTGTTGGATTTTAACTTTGGGGTGGACACTTAATCAGATGCAAGATATTGGCACTTATAGTGTGGAAGGGGCGTGAAAGAAACTTAAGGAAGGCTACTCAGCACTCTCTTGAAGGACTGAGGGCCAACTCTGATGAGTTTAGATGCTAAACTAGGGGTGGGTGGGTGTTTCCTGAAGACGCAAGACTGAGAAGCAATGGGAAAAACGGAGTAAGACTGTTTCCCAGACAGAGCCCATTCATTTATTTTATTTGGAGTTTGGGCTTTGCATGTGTAAGGTTTGCATTTGCTTATTATTTTGGTCACCTGAAGCAGTCCTTCCAACCATTTCTGCCTTGAAGTTGCTGGGTTGCTTCAAAAGGAACTCAGGTCTTTTTGTTGGTGCATGGAATTAAATCTTCTGTGTGTGTGTGTGTGTGTGTGTGTGTGTGTGAGAGAGAGAGAGAGAGAGAGAGAGAGAGAGATACAGAGACACAGAGACATTGATAGATATTTGGAGGGTGTAGAGAGCAAGTAGGAATTGATCCCAATTTCCTCTGGAAAGGCTGTTGAGCTGATATGGAAATTTACCTGACTTACCTTTGGAATGAGTCCAAATCTTCTCAGGTGTTTCTGGGGTGAACAGGATTCCAGCCAGGTTGCCCAGCTATTTGGCATGCCTGACATTGGTGGAACAGTGGAAATGGAAACTGGCCTTGATGGGATTATTTGTTTGAACTCCAAATTCAGGGGTCAGTAATGTCCTTTTACTCCATTGCCACCAATGTAATTAAGGAAGGAGGCAGAGATGGGATCTGTAGGCCTAAATTGTGCGTGTTAGAGGGAGCATCAACATCTGGAGATAGAGGGCATTGACCAGAGTGTCTTAATCTATGATTTGCATAGTACCTGCCTTGAGATGGATGCTTTCACAAATGTGCATTCCTGGACCATACTTTTTGCCTTTTGAATAGGAATCTCTGGGACTGTAGCTCAGTAATCTGCATTTAATTTAATTTAATTTATTTATTTAATTCTTTATATCTTTATTTTTATGTGGTGCTGAGGATCGAACCCAGGGCCTCACACGTGCTAGGCGAGCACTCTACTGCTGAGCCACAACCTAGCCCTATAATCTGCATTTTAAATCACCACTCACCACAGGACATATATCAAGTACCTACTACAGACAGACAGTGTTTTAAGCTCTAAGTTTGCACGGTGGGGAGCATGACAACCAAGAGCCTTG
Organism: Marmota marmota marmota; assembly: GCF_001458135.2. Taxonomy (NCBI): domain Eukaryota; kingdom Metazoa; phylum Chordata; class Mammalia; order Rodentia; family Sciuridae; genus Marmota; species Marmota marmota. Next base: position 15,775,528 of record NW_025999853.1, read on the forward strand.
TTCTCTTGGAGACTGCATTCTAGAAGAGAAATTAGATAATTAAGGTGTACACAAAAACAAATAATCTTCGTGTTGAGTGCTGCTAAGAAAATGAAGCAAGATGATAATGCAATGGAGAGTGAGTTAGGGAGGGAAGTCTTTTAGTTGTGTGGCCAGGGAAGACATTTTTGAGGAGTTGGCATTTTAACTGTGGGCTCCTTGGTGAAATGAAGTCAGCTTTGTGCAGGTTTGGGAAAGAGTGTTCTAGATGTAAAGGCTCTGAGGCAGGAGCAGGTGAGTCTGTGTGAGAAGCAGAATGAGGACACCAGGGCTGGAGCACAATAAAATGTGTAGGAGTGGAGGTTGGAGAGAGGTGGAGGGCCATGTTAGCCATGGTAAGAAATCTGGATTTCAGCTAAGTGTATAGGGATGTAATTTAGAGAATTTTAAGTGGAAGAATGGAGTGGTGTGATCTTTTTTTTTTTTTTAAATGTTCCTGTGGCTGTTGTGTGTAGAATGGATTATGGAATGGGATGGGGGTGGAGAAGGGAAACCATCTTTGTGTGCAGGGGTTATGGAGAGATGTAGAGAGTCCTCTGAACTTGTTGATGGGAGAGGAAAGAGAGATGGGAATCCTAAGGTTGTTAATTGTTGGTGTGTGTGTGTGTTAGAGAAAGAAAAAGAGAAGAAAGTGGCTGGACCTCAGCTCTAAATGATAATAAAAGTAGCTTTCAGTGTACATTTATTGCATATCTTGTTCTTTGGTACATACATTAATAAGAGTCCTGTGAAATGGCAACTGGTATCACACTTTACAGTGAGATAGTAAGCTCAGAAAGGTTGAGTGTGTTGCTCTAGGCCACTCAGCTGAATGTTGGAGCTAATTTTTTTTTTTGGGGGGGGATACTGGGGATTGAATATAGGGTCACTAAGCCACATCCCCAGCCCTATTTTGTATTTTATTTAGAGATAGGGCGTCACTGAGTTGTTGAGCACCTCCATTTTGATGAACTCACAATCCTCCTGTTTCAGCCTCCCAAGCCTGTGGGATTGTAGGCGTGTGCCACCATGCCTGGCTATAGCTAGAATTTGTACCCAGCTTTGCCTGACTCCAAAGCTCTGGTTCTTGACATTATGTTCCACTGCTTACAAACTTTTTTCCCTGCCACAGACCATTCCTGGTTCTGGAGAAGCAGATAATTTAACAGTTTGGTTAATCATGTGGCAATCTTTCACCTGTGGTAGATCAGTATAACTATAGAAAGAGAGCAGATTTGCTATTAGAATGAAGGCTAGAAAATACCCAGTGATTGGGTTTCTCTGATAGTGGTGCTATGCTTTGTGTCCCCCACCCCATGCTCATATGTTGAATTTCTGACCTACAAGAGGCCCTCAAGAGGTGGGACCTTTGGGAGGTGATTAGTTCATGAGGGCAGAACCCTGAGGCTTAGTGCTCTTATAAAAGATGCCCCATGGAGCTTCCTCCATCTACCCATGTGATGTCATAGGGAGAAGGCACTTATGAACCAGACAGCAGGCCCTTAGCAGGCATTGAATCTGCCAGGGCCTCCATCCTGGACTTCCCAGCTACCACACTGTTAGAAATGCACTTCTATTGTTTATAAGCTACCCAGTCTGTGGTATGTTGTTGTAGCAACCCGAATGTTCTAAGAAGCTGACAGTGCTTTGACCCTTATGTCATGAACACTGCAAGCTAATGGTTTATTCCTTATTTTTTGAATACAAAATTAGCTCTCTCCTATGCAGAGCCAGGAATTCAAGAGCATTGGTTGCTTTAAAAAAAACTTGTGTTAACTGGGCATGGTGGTGCACGCCTGTAATTCTGGCTGCTCAGAAAGCTGAGGCAGGAGGATGAGGATGGCAAATTCAAGGCCACTCTGGGCACCCTAGTGAGATCCTGTCTCAAAGAAAAAAGGACTGTGAGTATGTATAGCTCAGTGTCAGAGCCCCTGAATTTGATCTCCAGTACTACACCCCTCCCACAAACGCACCAAACAAAGCCTTATTTTTGTTAAGAGTTAGAAATCAGATGTGGAAAAATATAATAGTAGCTACTATTTAGTGAATGCTTTCTTTGTGCCATCATCTACTACTTTCTCCCTTCATTTTCATAACCTTTTGAGTAAAAAATTAATAGAGATATATTACACAATTTAAGATTTCAAAGATATTAAAAGGTTTACAGTGAAAATTGTGTCTCTTATTCTGTTGCAGTGGTTTCCTTCCCCAGTGTAATTGATGTTCAGTCCATTTCTTGTGTCCTTCCAAAAATTTTATATGTATGTATGTTCTGTATATGCAATTATGTTTATACTTTTTTCCCTTTTTTTATGCACATGGTAGCATATAACTACACTCTTCTGAACCTTGCAACAAAAGAATTTATAGGTCTACTTGCTTTTTTCATAGTTGCATATGGGATACTTTTTGTATGGATATGTAATACTAAAATTGCTTGTTTCTGATGTCTTGTTATTAATAATACTACAGTAAATAAACTTATACATATCTGATGTTGCATGTGTGTGAGTATGTCTGTATGATTAAATTACGGTGGAATTTCTGAGTCAAGTGGTGGAATTTCTGAGTCAAGTGATATGAAAACTTTTTAAAAAGCAGTATCATGTAGGGATTAAGAGCACTAATTGCCCAGGGTTCAGTCTTGGCTCTGCTGTTTACAACCTGTGCAAGTAGTTTAGCCCCTCTTTGTCTCAGTTGCGTTTTTGCAAAATGGTAGTTAACATAATTACTACCTAATAGGAGTATATCAGTTTGTATTTCATAACAAATCACCCCAAAACTTAGTTGCTTAAAACAGTAACTACTTTACTTAATTCACAACTGTGAGTTGGCTTGGTAGTGGTAGTCTGAGCTCACCCAGGGATCTCTGCTGGATTCTTTTATGTTTCTGTGGTCAGCTGGTAGCTGGATGGTATAGGATAGCCTCTCTCAAGTCTGATGATTACAGAGGAGTTGGTCTTTGAGGATCTAATTTGGGATAGCACGTGCTTTCTCATGCTCTTTGGACTTTCTCAGGCTTCTTCACATGGTGGTCTCAGGGTTCTGTACAGCAGCATAAGAGGTCAAAGCATGAACACATTTCAAGACTTTGCTGAGTTGCATTTGCTGTTATCCCAAACCAAGTCAGAGGCCAAGCTTAGAGTCTGTGGGAGGGGAAGGACTCTCCAAGAACAAGGATACATTGAAAGGAGGCGGGAGTCATCCTGCTTATTTTTACAAACAACCTACTATAAGAATGGAACAAGTTAATATTTGTCAAGTGCCTAGTGTAGTGCCTGGCACGTTTTATTTTTATTTTTAATTTTTGTTTTGTTTTGTTTTGTTTTTGGTTGTAGATGAACACAATACCTTTATTTACTTATTTTATATGGTGCTGAGGATTGAACCTAGTGCCTCATGCATGCAAGGCAAGCACTCTACCATTGAGCCACAACCCCAGCCCGCCTGGCATGTTTTAAGTGCTAGGTAAGTTTGCTGAATTGAAGGAGATGGGGAGAGAGATTGCCAAAATGCCTCTAAAGAGATTGAACTAATTTCTGCTTCTACCAGTATGAAGTGCCTGTCTCCCTGTTCTTCTTGGGAAGGTATCAAAGTGGTTTATCTAGGGAGAGGCAAATGTTCCTATTCCCATTTTACAGATGAAGAAAGCTCTCAGGAAGGTCATGTCTCTTTTCTGGTGTGACAGAGCCAAGCTAGGCTTTGAATCCTTTGTCAGTTTGACTCCAGAGCACCTCTGCACGTCTTGTTACCCTAGGCAGCCTTCTATTTCATGTCTGGCATTTCTGTTTCACATTTGAATCCGTCCGACTGGGTTGAGAAGGATCTGTCAGTCTGTTGAAGTCTGTAGCAGTGATTTTTATTTTAACCTGGCCTACTGGATTCAAAGTAAAGTGACCACAAAGACAGCAGGCTCTTTGATGACTGCGAAGAGATGATGAAGGGAAACCTGTCACTTTACCTCTTTAAAATTGTGAAAATAGGTGAGTCTACCCTTATTTTGTTTATACTTTCTTCCTTACATCCTTTTGGTTCACTTTCTCCCTTATACTTTGGGAATTCCATTTCCCAAAGGGGAAGTTTCAAAGATGGAAGACAGGGTTTCTTAGTGGTTTCAGACTTGATCTCTGGAGGAAGTCCTGCCTGGGTTGAGTTCGGCGCTGCTCTTGACTAGCTGTGATTGGACTGCTTGACCTGAGGTCAAGCATTTTTTGAGGTCCTGGTGATGATCTTAGAAAGTGCTCAGTTATTATTGCATAGCAGATTACTTTGCTTCTGTTTTCTCTGTTCCGTTTCACATCCCTTCTTCTCCAGACCCATTCCTACCAGCCTAGTATGTCTAATTATAAGAAAAGGTAATGTTTCTGAGCTCTAGGTGCCCTGTCTTACATGTAATTAATCATTTCATTCTCACAATAAACCCATGAAATGGGTGCTTTTTTATTCCCATTTTCAAATGAGGAAGCTTGTCACTGAATGCTAAGTAATTGACCCAACATATGACAGCTAAGAATTGATGTAGCAGAGGTTGTAAAACCAGGCTTCTGGCATCAGAGTCTGTGCTCTTAATGTTTAGGCTAAAAAGAAAAGAAAAAAAAAGGGATGGAAGGAGGGTATGTAAAATTGATAGCTTCTCCTCTGGGTAAACGGTTGATGAACTTACATGTGTCCTCCATCCTTGGCAGTGGCTGAGTACACCCAGCTGTGATTTAGACTGAAAATCCCAGCACACAGAAAATATAAACTTCCAATCCTTTTGCCAAGAGCCTTTTCACTTCAATCATTGTAATCCTAACAAGATTTCAGGCATTATGCCTCCCTTGTAACTGAGGTGAGACACTGTTGAAAAATACATGGGGCTTTTTTTTTTTTTCTTTTTTAAAGGTTTGCAGTCAAGCTGGCTAGTTCTAAGTCTTGCCACCCTTGGCAGAGACACTGTTTTCCAAAGCTGTAGGAGAATAAAATGTGGACACTGCAGAAAACGTATAACTCTCTGCATTTAGAATTGTGCATATCTCCAGTTGAAGGAACTCTAAGACTGCTATATACGCATTGTTGGCATGTAGAATAAAGGTAATAGGGCAAGACTCATCAAACATCAAACATTTAAAATGACCCTCCTCCTGGGCTGGGGATGTGGCTCAAGCAGTAGTGTGCTCGCCTGGCATGCATGTGGCCCAGGTTCGATCCTCAGCACCACATACAAAGATGTTGTGTCCGCCGAAAACTAAAAAATAAATAAATATTAAAATTAAAAAAAAAATAAAATTACCCTCCTGTTATGTTCCAGGAATCCATTGTGGGTGAGTTCTGCATGGCCCTTATCCCGTGGAGTTTGCCGTCTCTCCCAAAGATAGGTAAATAGTACTGTGAATTGTGGTTCATACTATTGCAAAGGAAGAATAAAGTACTAGTAAAGTACTAGTAAATAAAGTACTAAAGTTCCTTATGGTGGGACTTCTTTGCCTCGTCAGGGTAGTTCATAAGCCTTATAGAATGCGGCAATGGTTGAGACTTGAAGGCTGAAAGGACAGCCAGAGAAAAGGGAGGAAGACCGTATTACAGGTAGAGCCAACAGCATATGCAAAAGGGAAGGGAACAGTAGCACATTTAAGGAAGTCAGGTGCATTTGGAGTGGCTGGAAACATGGGTCAAGGACAAAGATGCAAGGGCAAGAGTTGAGGTTGGAATGTCTGGAAAGGCAGAGTGAGGCTATCCAGGTCAGGAATGGCCATGTGAGTTGTGCTATGAAGTGTCATGGGGCAGTGAAAGAATATTTCAGCAGAGTTTTGAAAATCAGATATTTGTTTCCAGAGTGTTCTTTGGCTACTAGATATAGAATGGATTGGAGGGGCAAGACTGGAGGTGGAAGACCAGTTAGGAGGTGTTACAGTCACCAGAGGCCTAACAAGGGAGATGGTTAGGAGAATGCAGAAGTGTGTTCTATTCAAGAGGTGCTTTGGCAGTAGAATCAAAAGTACTTGGTGTCTGATAGGACGTGGAGGGAAAGGGAGGAGAGTGGTGAAGATCAGCTGACTCTCAGGTTTCTAGCTGAAGGAGACTGAGTGTGTGGTGGTGACATGAACTGAGACCTAAAACACTGGAAGAAAAATCAAGTGATGGCATTGGACAGGTTGCTTCTGTTTTATATACTTTGAGTTAAAGATTCCTCAAATCCTTTGGGTAGCCAGATGGTTTTTGAGGTCTGCAGCTTAGAAGTTGTATTTAAATTTATAAACTTACATCTGGGCATGATGGCACATGTCTGTAATCCCAGTGATTTGGGAGACTGAGGCAGGAAGATTGTAAGTTTGAGGCCAGCCTCAAAAATTTAGCTAGACCCTCAGCAACTGAGTGAGACTCTGTCTAAAAATAAAAAGTTCTGGAGATGTAGCTCAGTAGTAAGGTACCCCTGGATTTAATCCTGTCAAAAAATTATAAACTTAAGAGTTACTGGCATATAGGTGATAACAGTTGAAGCCATTGGGGTTATAGAAAGCCACCTAGAGAACTTATAAGCAGTGATTTAAACAACCTGTTATACAGCAGAATCTTTTGGGAGCTTATTAAAATGAGATTCCCAGGCAATATCTTCTGAGGTGCTGATTCAGAAGACATATAACCCAAAACTGGAACCTGCAATATCTAGTAGACTTGACAACACGCACAATCTACAACTCTGCTATTTCACCTCTGTGTGTAGTCCTAGAAAATCTCTAGCACTTAGAGGCATACACTTTAAAAAAGGGAATATTTAGATTATAAAAAGAGTAAAGGGGCTGGGATTGTGACTCAGTAGAGTCCTGTGTTTGATCCCCAGCACTGCCAAAAAAGAAAAAAAAATTGATAGCCATGTTCTGTGTACCCTACACAACTTAAAAGTAAAAAAATGAAAAAAAAAGAACAAGACCCCCCCCAAAATGGAATAAACTGATGTGTATTTATAAAATATAATATACTCAGCTATAAAAAGGAACAGACTACTCACTATATGTGCATGTATGTGGATGGATCTCAATCCAGATACAAAAGATGCACACTGTGTGATTCCATTAATGACAAGTTCTAGAGTGGGGAATACCAAGTTATGTTTAACATCAAAATCCAAACAGTGGTTTCTGGGGAAGGATTGATGAGCAAGGGGCATGAGGAAACTTTCTAGGGTGATAAAAAATGTTTTGACTTCTCGTAACTGGTTTATATGCATTTATATGTTGGTCAAAACTCTAACTGTGGGCCAGGCCCGGTGGTGCATGCTTATAATCCCAACCACTTGGGAGGCGGAGGCAGGAGGATCGTGAGTTCAGAGCCAGCCTCAGTGGCTGAGTGCCCCTGAGTTCTATCCCCAGTGCTCAAAAACAAACAAACAAAAAAACAAACAGAAACAAAACCTCTCTAACTGTACACTTAAGATATGTGCATACCACTGTCATTAATAAAATACTCCAATAAACAGAACTTTAATAGAGAAGGAACTCTGAGTACCCTCTTCCAGAGGTAGTCACTATTCTGAATTTAACACATTTGTGCATTTAAATACTTTCACTACATATACTACACATATGTATCTTTCACTACATATTATCATTCACTATATTTTTATTATGCATATTATTCGTCTTTAAATGATATATATACTGGTGTTTTGCATGTCTATATGTCATAACATATATGTACATATACGTATGTTGTGACTCAAGTATGTATGTATTCTTTTGAAACTTGATTTCTTGCTCAGCATTATATATACATTTGTCCACTTGATACCAGTAGCTAATCACACATTTTTAGAGTTAAATATATTTGTGTAATGGAATACCTGGTAAGTTATTCTTTCTCTTTTTGCCACATATTTAGATGGTTTTAAGTAGTGTTGCTATGTTTCTTTTTTTTTAACCTACTTGTATGTCAGTGGTAAGGCATTTTGGGATAGAGTGGCTGGTGATAGGATAAGCACACTGTCAGTCCTGTTAGATGTTGCTGTATTTTTCTCCAAGAAATTTGCCAAAAATGTGGGAATGGTCAGATTTTTACTACTGGGTACTATTAGATTTTAAACTTTTTTACAAATCTTATGGATATGACATCTCACTATGCTTTTGTGATTCTACTAGTATGGGCTGGACATATTTAATGGATTCATTTTTGAGTTTTCTCTTCTGTTCATAAATTTTTGACCATTTCTCTTTGGGGTTATCATTCTCTCACTGAGTGGCAATACATTCATGTATTTGATGATATCAATTTATTCTTTTTTTTTTGAGAGAGAGAGAGAGAGAGAGAATTTTTAATGTTTATGTTTTAGTTTTCGGCGGAGGTTTCATAGGGAATCATCCCATTCCCACAGACTAAAGATAATCACCTGTTTTTTAATAAGAGTCAAAGTTTCAGCTTTAATATTTTACTATTTTGAACTAATACTCTTAGAAATAAATTTAGGGGTTCAGGTTTCTTTCTGTATCAATAACCAGTTATTCTAGTAACACTTGATTATTCATCCCTCTCTACTAATGTGCAATGCCACCCTTGTCATATATTAAATTTTTATATATGGAAAGTGTGTGTATGTGGGCTGAGGTTGTGGCTTATTGGTAGAGCGCTTGCCTAGCATGTGCAGGGCCCTGGGTTCGATCCTCAGCACCACATAAAAATAAACAAACAAAATTAAGTTAAAAAAAAAAAGAAGAAAGTGTGTGTGTGTGTGTGTTTGTGTATGTGTGTATGTATGTGTATTTTGGTATTGGGGATTGAACCTGTGGTCCTTTACCACTGAACTGTATCCCCAGTCCTTTTTACTTAATTTTTTAAAATTTTTTATATATATTGTTTATTTAGCAAGACTGGGCCTTGCTAAGTTGCTAAGAGTCTTGCTAAGTTGCTGAGGCTGGTCTTGAACTTTAGATCTTCCTGTGTCAGCCTCCCGAATCTCTGTCATTACAGTTGTGCACCACTGCACGTGGCTCTGTGCTCTTTATTCAGTTCTTAGTTGTAACTAAGTCCTAAATTAGATCAGCAGAACCACTCTTACCTTTCTTGAGCATGTTTAAATATTTTGTTCATTGAAGTATCTAGCATCTAAAGCAGTAGTAGGAAATCAATAAATGTCTATTGATCTATTGAAGGGATTCCATCTGAGACCAGCTAAATAAGTAGTCTAACAGTCCCCTGACATGCTGCATGGTATTTTACTTTGGGGTGAAGGAGAGTGTTAAGAATAACTGTCTTTTGCTTCTATTTTTCATTGCTCTGTTACTTCTTGTCCCTACTCATTCATACTAGGATCTTGAATTAATCCTCAGTTAAACCCAACAACTGCTGCACAGTGTGGATACAAGCCTGCAAGCCCATGCAGGATTCTGTTACAATTGTAGATAGTTCTGTGAGGTCTTTTGAAGGCTGGCCAAAATCTGGGCCCTTAAGCCTGGGAGATAGGGCAGAGGATCATCTAAAATTAGGTTTACTTGTTTTCCATGCTTTTGAACATCTTTATTTCATAGATTATATTACTTTAAAATAGACTTCTTAGGCGCTGTGGCTGTAATCCCAGCGACTCAGGAGGCTTGAGGCAGGATGATTGCAGGTTTGAGGCTAGCCTCAGCAACTGAGCTAGGTTCTGTCTCAAAAAATAAGGACTGGGTGTAGCTCAATGGAAGAGCTCCCTTGACTTCAGCCCCTAGTAACTCTATACCCTCCCACCCCAACCAAAGGCTTTCTTTCTGTAGCATAGTTCTTGGCATGTTTGGTAATAGAGAACCGCCATTTGCTTAATGCTTGCATTGTGCAAGATGTTGTGCTAATACAGATCACATATTTTGCATGTAGGCATATATGCTTAATTGGCTCTTCAAAACTATCCCCTTTTGGAGCTAGCAGTCTTTATTCATTCATTCATCTAACATTTTAAAAAAATATTCTATTTGTTTAGTTGTAATTGGACAGAATACCCTTTTTTCATATTTATTTTTTAGGTGTAGTTGCTAGATGAGCGCTCTGCTGCTGAGCCACAACCCAGCCCACAATACCTTTTTATTTATTTATTTATATTTATGTGGTGCTGAAGATCCAAGGTCTCGTTTGTGCCAGCGAGCACACTACTGCTGAGCCCCAGCCCCAGCCCCCATTCACCTAACATTTTTGAGCCCTTGGGCTGAGTTGGGGACTAGAATTACCAAAATGTGCAGCCCTTGAGCTCCAGGAACTCACACTTCAATGAGGAGCAGACATTTAAACAAATAGTTACCATGGGGTGTGATGGGTACACTGTCAAAAATGTATCCAAAGTGCAGGTCATGTGAAAGGTGATGAAGTTTGTAGGGCAAGGGAGAGGACTTGTGGTGTTGGGGATTTGGGAAGGTGAGAGTTGAAGCAGGACAGGACTCCTCAGTACATCCATGCATTCACATTGCTCTTGCCAAGCCTGCTTTATCTACCTCAGCCTTCTGTTCTTTTCTTCTCAAGTAGCATGTCTTCCTGATTGTTACAGTTGTGCTCCTCATTCTATAGGCTTTCCTCTCTTTTTATTCACTGATGGTTTCTTATCTATGACTTCTTCCTAAAAGAATTTTTAAAATTAAAAATTTAGACACTTTTATTGAAGAATGATTTAGGTATTATAACATTGAGCCATTTAAAGTGTATAATTCAGTGATTTCTTTTTAAGTAAATTTATCTACTGAGTCAAAACCAAATTTGAGGTAGTGGCATTAATCCCAACTTTTGGGTAGAGACTGGGGCTCAGGGAAATGAAGTGTGATGTCCCCTCACATGAGCCAGTATTAGGTGGTGTACTGGCTCACTGAAGTGTATTTAAGTCTTCCTTGGGGAAGCAAGCTCACAGAGTTCTTTGGTATAAGGGATCCTTTATTACCTTGGAATCTAAGGACTAGTTATGTCATGAAACGAGAAAGTGTCATTCACAGAGGGTTTAGGTAAAAACACTGAGAAAGAGGGCTGGAATTTGTGGAGTTTGAAATGTGAGTAAAATACTATGAGAGTTGAACCATATGTGGGATAAAACTGCAAATTAGAATTTGTGCAATGTTAATAATAAACCACCCAGTCACTTTTATTCTAAACCATTATACAGCTTATTTGGCTTCCCAGGATACTTACAAACATAAATTTCCTGATGGAGAGGGTCTCATTTCCACCCCTAAGCAAGCTGTGACATGGAATAGTCCAACAGGCAGTTCAAAAGAGCTAGTCTCCCTCTCTTTTCCATCCAAATTACAGGGTTTGAAATATTCTGACAATTGAATTAGCTGACTGGTGCAACAATAGCAAATGTTTCATAATTTGTGTTGCCTTCAGAGATGGCAGAAATTAGGCTGCTGGTAATGGACTACAACTGTCTGGACTCCGATGAGCTACCCTCCTGCCATTATAATTTGAGCTACCCTCCTGCCATTATATTTTGAATTATGCTTTCTATGCTGCATATCTGATTTTTGAATATTGATTCTGGGAAAATGACAACAGTGCTTGAGGTATCTGTTGATAGAGTAGAGCTACCCGTTTCTCAATAAAAGGAGGCTCTACACAGCCATGCAGAGGGCCCTGCTGGATTAGTATGCTTGGCTGCCTCTCTTTAGGCATCCATTATTGTAATAATGGAATTGAACGTGCAGAAGCCCTTTTTGCCCCTGCTTTGGGCTAGGAAACCACAGGAATAATCTCAGTTGTTGGGACACTCAGGCAGGGATAATGACTTTAAAGGTCAGTATCAAAGACAGTGTATTTAAGATGATTCTGAGTTCAGTATTTTATTTCATATTTAGCAAATGAAGGCTAGATCAGAATCAGTTTTCAAGACGTGGCCTAATAGTCTTCCACCTGTTTGCCCTAAAGCAGAGGTTGATAAACTTCTTTGAAGGGGCAGATAGTAAATATTTTAGCTTCAAGGGTTATATGGTCTCTTGTTGCATCAACTTAACTCTGCTTTATCATGTGAAAGCAGCCATAGGCAGCACAAAAAATGAACAATTGTGGCTGTGTTCCAATAAAACTTTATTTATGGACACTGAACTTGAATTTCTAATAATATTCACATGTAATAACCTATTATTATTCTGATTTTCCCAATCATTTGGAAATGAAAAAAAATTCTTGTGGGCCTGACTAAAACAGGTCATGGGCTGTGATTACTCTCTGAACCATAATTTGTTGCCCTATACGCTGAAGCACTAGTGGTCCACTGTGTTCTTGGTGTATCTGCACTTTGTTTTCTGGTAGGCAAGCCATATTTTTCTGCCATAGCCTATCCTTATATTCAGTGGGTCATGCACAGCTACCTGGATAGAAACCAGAAACCCATTGCAAACCAAAAAAAAACAACCTCAGTCCCCTGCCTGCCTCATTTGCTGCCTCCTCACACACACAACCCTACGCTCCTGCTTGATGCTTGTGGCACCTTTTCCTATTCTTTGGATCTTATTAGGGTACATTAAGTAGAAATTTAGACTTATTCATTAAAATAAAGCAATTAATATTCACAACATTACAGAAATTAGTAGTGAGGGCAGTAACATTGTTTCCTTTATAGAAGTGGATTTGATAAGATACAGTCCTTTTCTTTTTTCAGATAATTTCTCAGATTATAAAATTAGAGTGCTACAAGCTGTGTACTTTATCTCAAATTTATTATGGTTCTATTTGAATGGACTTTTTTGGTGCTTATATAGTGAAAAGTGGCTTATTAGGATACAAAGGGTCTTTTTTAAAAATATTTTTTAGTTGTTGATGGACGTTTATTTTATTTATTTGTGTGTGGTGCTGAGAATTGAACCCAGTGTCTCACGCATGCTTGGAAAGCACATAACCCCTGAGCCACAACCCCAGTCCCATACATAGGGTCTTTTTGAACTATGGACACAGGCAGGAATTGTTCAAGCACACTACATTTAATAGTTGATTTGGTTGTATGAATTGTCTGTGAGATGAGGCCCAAGGTCAGGTTAGAGTTCACCTGTGTTCAGAAATTTGATATTTTGTTAATGGTGTAGTAGAAACAGCATTGTGCTATGACATGTGAACTGAGGTCTGATGCATACAGGCTTGTGACTTATTTTTCTTGTCTGTGAAATGGGGATGATTGATAAGCACTTGACTTGTCAGGATAAAGTGAAATAGCTTATGTGAAAGCTATTTTGTAAACCATGAAGAGGTTGTATTAGTCAGGGTTCTTTGGAGGAGTGGAATCAACAGGAAGTATCATTATAGAAAGGGGATTTATTAGATTGGCTTCAATGACCAGAAACTGGATAGTCCACATGGTTGTCTGCAGGCTGGAGAGCTGGAGGAATCTAGTAGCTGTGCAGTCCAAGAGTCTGAAGCCTCAGAATAAGAGGGAACAACGGTGCTACCCTGGACTGAAGGCTTTTGGAAACCCCTGGAGAATCACTGGCAGAGTCCACTTTGGAAGAGTGAAGGAGCCAGAGTGTGATATCCTCAGGTGATTGCAGCAGCAATCAAGAACCCATTCAAGAAGAATCGAGCTTGCATTTGCTGCTGCTTCCTTTTTCTTCCCAAGTGCTGCCCATGCTTAGGGAGGGTCTCCACTTTAGTTTGGTATCCCACATGCCAATCATTCCTAGATGACATACCCAGAAGACTCTTAATCTGCAACATCTCTTAATCTAATCAAATTGACCATTCAGATTAACCATTACAGAGGTGAAAGCCATTACTGCTATTTGCTAAGGCTTAGTGTAGTCTCCTTTTCATGTTTCACATGGGTATCATGAGATTCCCAAGCTGACCCTAGATTTGTAGCATTAGAATTTCTGTGACAGGACCTAGATTTCTGTGTTTGTAACAAATTTCCCAGGCTGGAAAGCTCTGATATATTTTCCAATCCTTGATGATGGGGTTAAGTAACCCAGTACTTCCTTCTAATTCTATCTTGGCCTTCCCTTTAAAATAGTAAGGGACATGGAAGAGAGAGGGTCAGGAAGAACAAGAATTATCCTCACCTTATTGTCTTATGGATGTCTACATGAAATAGTGAGAGCTGGTATTTCAGGGCTAAGTACCCAGAGTTATAAACCCAGCTTTTTCTTCTCCTCTTTCAGTTCTCCCTCTGCAACACTGAAATTTATGGCATTTTTTTTTACCTTCTTCTCATTGAAGCATGTTTGTGAAAGAAAGTCTGAGATTCTGTATATCATGGATCTGCAACAGATTTACAATATCCTTGCCAGTTTTGCTACACAAGGCTCATAATTGAAAATGCCTTTTTGAGTTATTTTTGGAAATAGCACTATTGTAATGTTGGCACATAAGTGATCATAAACAAAAAAATCTCAGTAGTATGAAAAGATAAACTGGTTCTGAATTTCTCACATTTTCTTCATTGCCACTCATTTACATGTGAGTAGTTGTAGGTTTCAAATGAGGGAAAGCATCCACCTTCATGTTGGCAGCGCAGGTTGTTTTTGGCAGTAAAATTCGGCAGTATGTATAGACACACAAATGCTCCCATATACTACTGTGTAGCTTCCCGGTGTTGAGAACTATAACAAAGTGTCTCTGCTTGCAGAATTCTTAGGAGTAGAGAGAGCATTGTCCTATATAGATAGTCTTGAGTATTTCTCAGGTACTTTGTTAGAACTGTAGAAGTTCTAAGAACTTATCTCAGAAGAACTTACCTCAGAAGTTCACAGGCTGGTAAGAAAATGTTAAGGAAATAAATCACTAGAAAAGTTAGATTTATTAGTTTATTTTAATTAAGTTGTATTTCAAACTTATACTCATTATAAAATAGAGAATTTTTTTCCATGGGAAAGATGAGGTCAATGTGTCTTCTTTGTGTTGCTATTTTTAGTATTTTAATGGCAACATGTTTAAAAAAAATTTTTTTATAGTTGTGTATGGACAGAATGCCTTTATTTTATTTGTTTATTTTTATGTGGTGCTGAGCATTGAACCCTCTGCCTCACATATCCTAGGCAAGCCCTGTGCCACTGAGCTATAGCCCCAGCCCTTGGCAACATGCTTTTGAAAGTAAGTAAATGATTAAATATTTAAGAGAATAAAGGGGGAGTATCTTTTATACTCAGCAATGTCAGGTGTGTTCACACCTTTGCTCCACCCATTTTTCTTTTTTTCCATTGTAGGTGGACACAAATATCCTTTATTTACTTATTTTTATGTAGTGCTGAGGTGCCGCAGTCTGGCTGGGCACAATCAGGAGCCACTTGTCAAAAGAAACTAACTTTATTTTTAGAACCACACACACCAAACAAAACAGCCTCTCAGGAAAAACCCTCAGAGCCCCAACTGCCACCACCGGCTTTCCACAAGCCTCTCTCTCCCCCAAGCTTCTCTCCACCTCCCACAATCCTCCTGCTCTTGAGGCCGATTGGCTGGGTCACGTGGGCGGAGCCAAAAAAGTCCCCCAATGAGCAGCTCCGTGGTCTGAAAGGGCAGGGAAACAGCCCAATGAGCATCACCGCAGAGGAGCCAATCAGCTAGATGTTGCTGTGGCCGCTGTGAGCCAATCATCAGCCGGCAGCTGGAAGTTTGCTGGCAGCTGGAAGTTTGCTGGGGCCCCTTCGGCTGTGGCTCTCAACACTGAGGATCGAATCCAGTGCCTCACACATGCTAGGCAAGCGCTCAGCCCGAGTCACAACCCCAGCCCCCCCCCCCCATCCATTTTGAACTTCATCCATTCTGGAAGATGACTTTGGGATGATGAGTCCATACTGCCTCCAGATCTCCAGTGATAAATTCCTAGCAGAGTGCTGAATACTCAGTGTATGAGAAGTGGAACTTACTCTTGCTCTTACACCTGATCCTGTATTTGGGTTCCTTGCTTTGGGCGTCATATTGCCATTCTCATGGATGCAGAGGTGTCGAGCTTATGTTGTCATCTTTGCCTCTTCATCTCTTGTCAGGAGCACCAGCAGCCAGATGCTGTGTCTTGATCATCTTTCCCTTCCACTTTCCTACTTTTAGATCTTTGGTTCCCAAAGGGACTCCATGCAAATATTCTTGGGGATTTGTGTGTGTGCTCTGTCATAAGTTTTGAAAAAAAGAATTTTTCTTTTTCTGTCCAGGGTAATTAACAAAATTAACAGGCATATGTTTGGGATTATCAAGATTTGTAACTGGTATGGGTTCTGCCCCAGATTTTAGCATCCACATTTGTGCTTTGCTTGTATGTTGGCTTTGAGTTAGGTGAGTACACCTCTGGGCTCTCATAGTGCCATGCTTTGCTCTAGAACTTTTTGTGCATGTAGTTATACTTGTGTGACTTTCTCAGTGGATGATGAGAGCTTGGAAGATAGGGACCATGTCTGTCTTATATTTTTGTTCCCAAAACTTAGCATTCTGCTTGACATATAATAGTACTTGTGGTTGTAGTCATTGTATGTACAGGTTGAGCATCCCTAATCTGAAAGTCTGAAATCTGATATGATCCAAAATCCAAAAAATTTTGAGGGCCAGTATGAGACCACAAGTGGAAAATTCCCCAGTGTGAAACTTTGTTTCATGCACAGAATTGTTTAAAATTGTATAAAACTGGGCTGGGGATGTGGCTCAAGCGGTAGCGTGCTCGCCTGGCGTGTGTGCGGCCTGGGTTCGATCCTCAGCACCACATACAAAGAAAGATGTTGTGTCCGCCAAAAACTAAAAAAAAATAAATAAATATTAACATTCTTTAAAAAAATTGTGTAAAACTACTTTTGGACTCTGTGTATAAGATGTATATGAAACACAATTTAGTGTTTAGACTTGCATTCCATTCCTGAGATATTATATGTATGCAAATATTCTAAAATCCAAAAAAAAAAAATCTGGAATCCAAAACACTTCTGGTCCCAAGCATTTTGGATAAGGACTATTCAACCTGCATCATGTTTTGGAGTTTGCTTTTTATTCCCAGTACACATTCCCATGAATGGATATAGTTATTTTAATGCTCGTGTAATATTTAGACATGTTGATAGATGACATTTGGCTTCATCATTCCTTGTTTTTGATATTTGGATTAATTTCATTTATTGGCTATTTTGACTAGTGTAGTTAAAAATATCTTTGAGCAAAATTATTTTTTCATCTAGATTGTTTTTTGGGGAATTCCTTAATGAAATTCCTAGGTTAAGTAGTTTTATTCCTCTTGTAATATGATCGTAAGTCTTTTTTTTTTTTTAAATGAAGAGGCCACACCTAGTGGTAATGTATGAGCTCTTTTTAGATAATGTTTCTTTCATTTTCAGTTAAATTCTCTTTGATTTAAAATCAAGGTAGCAAGGAAAAAAAAATGACAAGCCAGGTGTGGTTTCACATGTCTGTAATCTCAGTGACTCAGGAGGTTGAGGCAGGAGAACTGCAAGTTCAAGACCAGCCTCAGGCACTGTCGCTGTATGGCTGTGGCTGTCCATTGCTTACCTGGTCTTTGAGTCTCCAGCCACATTTCCAGCAGCATACGCAGTACCTCTTACTTCAGCCAAGTTAATGCTCTCAGTCTGCAGATCTAATCCCTCACTACTCAGAACAGCAGAGGCTTCAGTCTCCTGCAAGACAAAGACCAGTCACATAGTTGGGGAATACAGAGCCCTTCAGGACGTGGCATCTGTTTCCCTTTCTAGCCTTGTCTTTGGCTGCTGCCCAGATGCACTCTCTGCTCACCCTGAAGGCACTGTTTTCAGTTGGAATGTACATGCTGTTCCCTCCATCAGATGTGAGCCTCGCCTTTGCCTTCTGGCATCCCCTCACTCATACTTGGAGACTGCTCAGTCTCCAGGGCTGTCCTCCTTCTACCCCTCTTACCTGCCTTACCCCATTCTCAGCATTTTCTCCATCTTCACGAAAGTCGTTGCTACCTATATTAAAAACTCTGTGTGACTTTTTTTTTCATTTTCTCATTTAGCTGGTGAGCCCATTAAGGCCAGGAATTTCATCGGTCATTTTTCTTATTTACCTTTTAATACAGTGACTAACATATAGTTCACCCCCAATAAACATTTTCTGAGTGAATGGAATTATTATTTTGGTTTACTCATCTCTAATTAGACTACTTATAGGTATGTCTACTTCTTTGTAAATTGAGAATCCATTTTTGGTGCATATGGTAATTCTCCCCCTGCTCTCCATTTCCCCAGTTGTTTATTAACTACACTGTAAACCCTGGACTGTAAGTTCTGAGGAAATGTCTAGTTCACCACCATATTCTCAGTGCTTAGTACTAATACCTGGTACCCAGTGAGCACTTAATAACTATTTGTTAAATGAGTTAATAGGTGAATAAATGAAACATTGAGAAAAGGTGCTAACCATGTACCATATCACAGGTTTTGACAGTTAGGAATTTTCTGCATGCATGCATACATATATGTTCTGTGTTATTCACCGTTCTATGATGTGTCTCTTTAACTCACTGCTTTTCCTGATAACTTATGTGTCTTCTGCCTCTGTCATTTCATGACTCTGAGGACCAATTTGAGTCATGCCATTCTCTGCTCTTTAAATGGAAGTCTCAACCACAAACTAGGAAGCTAACACCTGCTGTAGTAAGCAAGATAGTCCCCCCTCTTCCACAATAAGGAGCCAGAGTCCCTGGGGCTGACCTCCTCCTTTATCAGTAACATCAAATTTAAATCAATATCCTGTTCTGGAGAATAAATAACTGAGTTTGCATGACTGAGCTGATTTATAGAGATGTGATGCTATCCAGAACCTGCTGCCAAAACCTGAAGAAGTTGTTTTGAGGGAAGCTTAAAGTATTGGCAAAGAGATCAGCTCCCTTTGCCTGTGTTCAGTATACTTGTGTTTCATTTCTTGGTGTCTTGGTGAGAATTTGGATACTTTTGTTCATAACCTGTTACAAGGAATAAAAAAAAATTCCATTTATGAATTAGTTTTTCTCCTGGATTAGTATTTCTGTTAAAAAGCTTTATAAAGAATTGAGAAGCTGGGGCTGGGGCTGTAGCTCAGTGGTAGAGCACTTGCCTAGCACATGTGAGGCACTGGGTTTGATCTTCAGCACCACATTAAAATACACAAGTAAAATAGAGTTATTATGTCCATCTACAACTAAAAAAGTTAAAAGAAATTAGAAGCTAATTAATGGAGGGGCAGGAGTTGTATTGTGTTGTAAGAGGATAAGAATTATCTTCAGTTGTGTGGGAGATGGGACGACTTAAAAACAACCACCACCACCTGGATTGGCAGCAAGAGTCTTGCTTGGTTCATTTAAAAAGGTGTCACAAATTCTTAGGCTCAAGATTTCTATGAGAGGCCTGCTGTGTGAGAGCTAGAATCTTAATTGAAATTAGAATGATTGAGCCAATCCTTGTGTGTTGAAGTTGTCGTCATTGCTCACCACTCTCAGTGCATCCTTTTCCTGATGCAGGAAGGACCGCAGGAAGCTTCGTAGTCCAGAGCATCATTCAACCTGTGTTTCAGGGCTAGCTGGAAACAACAGTGCCAGCTCAGTGGTTGCGTGTCTGAGTGGAGAGGCTGAGGAGCTGGGCCACAGTGTTGTGCCCATGGAGTAGGTGGTACAAAATGAGGCTGGCCTCTGTCAGGACATGGGTGAGCATCCCAGGGGCTCAAGAAAACAACCTGACACACAGGAGAAAGCTGAAAGAGCACCAGGCAAGGGCAGAGGAGGGCCGTGGCTTGGGTCCAGTGTAGTTGTGGTGTGTCTTTAGCTCCCTACTCAAGGTCATTCCTTGGCTCTGAAATTCAGGGGAAGCTGATTAATTCTCAAATGCATGTAGAGACTCATGCATGTACTTTCCCTCTTCCTCTCTGCCATGGGCAGCATAATGGCTGAGAATGAGCTGGAGACTATTTATAAGGATCAGTGATGGCAGGGGGAGACACCAGACCTGACTGGAGTGGGTGAGTGTGTGTTGTTTGGGCATGCATGAATTTAGGATTCTCCAGCTACTTGGAAGAGAGGGATTTTTCTGTTTTGTTGTTGCTTTGCTCCCCCAATCTTCAGTGAAAAGGACTAAAAACACATTTGGATGAGAGACAAGCTGATCAGACCCCAGACAGAAGAGCAGTGAGATGGGGAAGGAGGTGATTGGGCTGGGTAGTGGCTGGACCATGGGGCTGTGAGGCAGAGGTCATATGTTCTAGTTCTGGGTCTGCCACAAATTGATTGCCATCAGAATTGAACCTTGAGCATGTCATTTGGATGCAAGGGCTTTAGATTATTTAGAAAACAACAAGGTTGGCTACCAAATGTGATATGATATGGACTTTTCCTCAATCTGAAGCAAAATTGGCAGAAGGAAAATGTCTGCGCGATTGACTTTTCATGATGCTAAGTGTACTCAGTTTAATGGACTCTCCTTTATTCTAATATTGGGTCCATTCTTTTTTGTTTTAATTCTTTTTTAAGTGATAATGAAAGAAGATAGTGGTTGGATTGCTTTTATTTTATAATGACTTGACTTGGCAAAATAAAAGGTTGGCAGCAAAGTTTCAATCCTTTAAATTCTTTTTGAAATTTTAATGGTACACAGAATCTCTACTCAGACTGAATGACCTTTAAAATTCCTTCCAGTTCTAACAGTTGGGGATTCTAACCTTTTCTTTCCACTTGTGACTGTGAGGTGAGAAATTCAAGTGTCAGTTTATATTTGCATCCTGGAACAAGCTGTACTTTTGCCCAGAAAAAAATCGTAGTGCCCATATATAAATATTATGGGTGCCTTATTTTCTTTGGAATAAAACCTGAAGCATTTATTTAAATCTTAATTTAACCAAAGATTAGAACAGCAATAGTGGAGAAACCTTTGCTGGTGTACATTGCTGGTGGGGATGTAAGTTGGCTTAGTGTAGGGGTCAGCAAAATTTTTTTTCCTTTTGAGATGGGAATTGCATAGGCTGGCCTCGAGCTCCCGGGCTCAAGTGATCCTTCTTCCTCAACCTCCTGAATAGTTGGGACAATTGATGTATACCATTGTATCCAGCTTACACATTTTTTCCATAAAAAGCCAGATTGGAAATATTTTAGGCTTTATGGGCCATGTAAAGTCTCTGTCATATATTCTTCCCTTTTTCCTCCTCTTCCTCTTTCTTCTTTTATTTTTTAAACAACTCTCTAGAAATATAAAGACATCATGGGTTGGATTTGGACTGTGGATCATTATTAACTATGCCCTGGTCTAAGTCTCTGGAAGGTAGTTTAGCTGTATCTGTCTAAATTACAAATGCCTAGTTACCATAGACTGAGCAATTCTATTTGCAGAAATTTATCTTAGAGATGCACATATAGCTATTCAAAGTGACCTGTGTACAAAGTTGAAATAACAAAACATTGAAAGCAATCTAAACATTCATTAACAGGTTCTGGTTAAATAATAGGATATCTATACAGCACAGTATGATAGTCTTTTTAAAGCCTATGGCATGGATTAATGCTTGAAATATACCATGAAGTGTGTGTGGGGGCAGTATACTGCTATATACCATTTAATAGTTTTAAAAGAATAGCATGTATACATGTTTGCTTATACACACATTTGTTTCTTTGTATAGAACATTTGGAAACTGTAACTTAGGAGGATAATTGAGTGTCTTAGAGGTAAAGATGAAAGAGGCAGTTTATGTAAATTAGTAGCTTATGAATTTAGTGCTATGTACATGTATCATCTGTTCAAAAAACAAATTGAATTTTTAAAAAACAACCGAAATGAGGAAAATAATGGTAATCCCTTGTGTGAAAAAATTCAAAGAATAGTTGTTTGAAATAGAACTGAATCTTTCTTCAGTTACAGGTGAACCTGTGCTGCTTTGAAAAATGTACGTGTTTAGTTCCCTTCACAGGAAGATTTTTTAGCAGAATAATATTTCTTTGTCAGCTTTTGATCATCTAATTGCATAGGCTGGCCTCGAGAGGTTGGTTTGCATGTTGTGCTGTTGGCAGTGTTCCTTCTGATTTTGGAAATTGTGTAAGTAGTCATACTACAAGTCACCTTAAGAATTAATATATGTGAAGATATGTAAGTTTGATAAAACAAGATCTATAGCTGCTGGAAGCCTCACTGAGACTTGTCTAGCACCTTAGTTTTCTGTTTCCTAAAAGGTGTGTATAGGTGAGGCAGCTAGCAGTGACAAAGCCTTAACTTAGACCTGCTCACCTTTGCCCACACTACTGACATGGATGAGGCTGTGCCCCTAGTGAGTATTATTCTGTATGTTCTAAACTTTTCTTTTTTCTCTTTTTTTCATATTGAAGATCAAACCCAGGGGCTTACATATGCTAAGCAAGTACTCTATAACAAAGCTTCATCCCCAGCCCATTTTTATGTTGAGACAGGTCTTGTTAAATTGCCAAAGAAGGCCTTGAAATTGTGATCCTCCTGCCTCAGCCTCCTGAATAGCTGGGATTACAAGTGTGGACCACTACACCCAGCTTTTTTCCCCTATATTCTTGACTAACTAAAAGGCAGACATGTGGAACATGGTTCCCCAGCAGTCACTCATCCTCCTTTGCTTCCCACCATGCCCCCGTGTTCTGCTATGTTGTCTGTTATCTGTCCCAGACTCCCACCTGGGGGATTCCTGCATGGCTCACTGAGCAGTTCTTGCTCTTTACCATGACCAGAGGCCCTGCCACTTCCTTGGCTGTCTGAGACAGCTGAAGTGTGGGACTAATAAACCAGCCCTCCCTCTTGTGGAGGGAAGGATTTGCTATGGGAAGGAGATGTGTGAAGAAAGGATGTAGGTTCACTGGTGGGCAGACTGTGAGCTGAAGATGGAGAGGAGATGCAGGTGGTAGAGTGCGTGGATAGCTCCGTAGCCAGTTCTCTTCCTCTCCCTCTGTGACTTACAGTTCTAACCAAAGAGACAGACAGTCTGTGTCCTCACCCCTTGAGCCTGGCTGGCCTTGTGACTTTGGCTTTGGCCAGTGGGATGCAGTGGGATATAGTACTAGTGATGGATGTATGCCAGGCCTCAAGAAGCTTGCCCCTTTCTCCTTTCTCCCTTTCATATCCAACATTGCCATGAGAACACGCTCATAACAGAGCTAAAATGACCCTGCTTTTCCTGGCCAAGCAGCAACCATCTGACCCCCTGACTGATAATTACACCGGGGTAAGTCATTCCAGCCAAGCTCAACAGAACCACTCAACTTACTGCCCTGGACACCTGAGCTGTTAAACACTGGCTATTGTGGGCTAGGAAGGTTTTCTGATAATTCTTTCTGCAGAATTATTGTGAATAGATAATGGATACCAATGGGGATGATGGAAAATGGACAGGTCGATGGCTCTGTGTTCAGAAATGGAGAAATCAGAGTTTTCTTTCTTGTCTGTATGACTGTTTGAAAACATGGAGAAGTATTTCTGGTACAAAAGAAAAGAATAAAACAAACCAGCTAGAACTAAGTCCCAGCATCAGAAAATACTGCATAGTTGGTTAGATGCTAAAAGGAAAAGTAAACCTTAGGCACGGACTGAAGGTAGCAGAGTGTAGAAGTGTCCATTTACACAATACTTTCATTTCAGAGATGGCTGCCCTTTCCTCTGGGAGCTGTTTAACTTAATCTTTTGGGATTTTTCCCATCTTACTGTGGGTCATGGGTTGCTATTATAATTTTACTTATGAGTTTATTCAAATTTCCAAATATGAAATAATTCTCATGCTTTATGATTGCTGTCATACTCAAGTGAAAGAACTGTGCTGGCCACTTGATGAAAAAAAACTAACAAAGCACATTAAGAAGTTTGAAAGATACACTAATAAAAGAATTCAGAATATTTTATCCAAGTAACTCAACTTTTGGGGGGAAGTTTGTAAAGGACCCTTTGGTCACTTTTAGTAAGAGAAATCATATGATGATACCAATAGATGCCTAAATGCATTTGATAACATCCTTTTCTTAAAAATTATAGGGCCGGGGTTGTGGCTCAGTGGTATAGCACTTGCCTAGCATGTGTGAGGCACTGGTTAAATCCCCGGCACCACATAAAAATAAACCAATAAAATAAAGGTGTCCATCTACAACTAAAAAAAATTAAAAATTATCTTATAGGATATTATTTAAAATGATGTAAGAATATTGTAAATCAAAAATAATATGTGTGGGGCTGGGGATGTGGCTCAAGCAGTAACACGCTCGCCTGGCATGCACGGGGCACTGGGTTTGATCCTCAGCACCACATAAAATAAAGATATTGTGTCCACCGAAAACTGAAAAATAAATATTAAAAAAATTCACTCTCTCTTCTCTCTTTTAAAAAAAATGGGTGTGCATCTACATACATGTACATAAATCTTAAACATCTAACATTATACTTAGTAGTGAAACACTAGTGATTTTCTTTAAAGTTTTAAATAAAAGACCCAGCATGGTAATCATTATTGTTCTGGACTATTTTGCCAGTGCAAGAAAGCATGAAACATATAAAGCATAGCTGATAGTAGGAAGAAGAAAAATCTTTAAAAATAACCAATGTAATTACATACCAATAAAAGTAAGAAAATCAAGAATTACTGGGAGTTCAGTTAAACTCATGAGTTCAACTAACTTTATACCAGCAATAATCTGTTAGCTCTAATGGGAAAATGCTCCCATTCTCAGTAATATCCCAAAGCATAAACTCCACAGAAAAATCTCGTAGAACACACTGTTTGACCTATGCAAACAAAGGAACATTAACTTGTAGATGTTTTTTAAAAAATTTGAATTAATGAGGATTAAATAAGTTTCTGGATGTTAGAATAGTGGATATTTTGCATTTTTTGTTTTTTTCCCAGTCACTTTTTAAGCCCATATAGTGCTGCAGAAAAGGTGAGGTTTGTTGCTACAGTCTTTCTGGGAGCTCAGTATGGTAATAGGTGCCGAAAACCTTGAAAGAGTCTCTGTCCCTTGCCTGCAAGAAACATAAAATTTGGCCACAAATGATTTAAACAATAAGAGGTTTAGGTTTATTGTCTCACTGTCCAGAGGTGGAGTGTTTCCAGGGGATTCAGCAGATCAGCAACACCATAAAGGACTTGGATCCTTTCGTTTTCCTGCTCTGCTGTAACCTCTGTATGGGTTCATCTCCTTTGGTTTAGCTCCTGATCATCACAAGAAGGTTGCATCAGTTCCACACATCACATCTTCACACATCTAGAGTTGAGAAAAGAGATCATGCCTTTTTCGATGGGTTTCTTTTCATAAGGGAAGTCTTTTCCAAAAGCTCCCCCAGAAGACTTCTCATGTGTTACTGGCCAGAGTCGTGGTAAATGGCCGGTACAAAAACAGATGGGGCTAGATTAAGCAGCCCACAGCTTGGACAGTCAAGATGTTCCTCTCCTTTGCTGGAGGAGGGGGCACTCTGAGCACATGGTAGAACATAGGGTAAAAAACGTGATAGAATGTTTGTTTGCAGTAAAGAAGATGAGTGTGTGGTATGCAGGGACTGGCTTTGTGACTAGCAGTTCATACTCTTTGAATCAAGAATTTCAGTTCTAGAAGTTGATTTTAGAGAAAATAATCACAGAAGTGAACATAATTTTCTGAGTTCAGATCACAGCACATTACTTACAACAAAAAAAAATAACTACCGAAATATGTGGCACAGGTTTAATTTATCGTATGTCCATGATAAACAGAATATTGTGAAACCATTAAAATTCTGTTTTCAGAGACAAATGGCATAAGAACAATTCCCTATTGGATGTTCAGTAGGGAAGAAAAACCAAGATACAGAATTAAAACAAAATTCATCCCATTTTAATTTACTCACATTCGTACACTAAAATGGAAGAAATATACCAGGCTGTTGGTTTTCTTCTAGTATAGGTCATTGGTGATTTTCTCCTTTTTTTGTATTTCTGACTTTTCTCCAGTAAGTAGGTAACATTTCTAATATCAGAAAAAATTAAGAACATTAAAATTGCACACTTAAGATGTATCAGTTAGATTTTGCTGTATAACGAACTGTCCTAAAATGATATGATTTAAACACAAATAAATGATTTAGCTTACGATTCTGCAGGCCAGAAGTAGGAACTGGTCTCATGGGCAGTTCTTGTCTTAACTGGTACTGCTCATGTATCTGAGTCGCTTGGTGGGTTGGCTGGGGCCTGGCTGGGTGACTTCAGCTCATCTTTATGGTATATGTGTTCTCATCCTGTAGCAGGCTAGCCCTGTCTCATTCTGATGGTTGTAGAGCAGGCTTCCAAGTGAGTGAGCAGGAACTCAGCTTTAAAACTGGCACATCATTAATTCTGCCACATCCTGTTGGCCAAAGCGGTTTACATCCTAGCTTTAAGTTTTATTTATTTATTTATTTTTTGAGAGAGAGAGAGAGAGAGAGAGAGGGAGAGAATTTTATTTATTTATTTATTTTTTTAAAATTTTTTATTGTTGGCTGTTCAAAACATTACATAGTTCTTGATATATCATATTTCACACTTTGATTCAAGTGGGTTATGAGCTCCCATTTTTACCCCATATACAGATTGCAGAATTACATCAGTTTTTTCCCAGTACACATCCATTGATTTACATATTGCCATACTAGTGTCTGTTGTGTTCTGCTGCCTTTCCTATCCTCTACTATCCCCCTCCCCTCCTCTCTCTCTGCCCCCTCTACTGACATTCATTTGTCCCCCTTGTATTATTTTTCCCTTTCCCCTCACTTCCTCTTGTATGTACTTTTGTATAACCCTGAGGGTCTCCTTCCATTTCCATGCAATTTCCCTTCTCTCTCCCTTTCCCTCCCAACTCTCATCCCTGTTTAAT
>NW_025999853.1:15804439-15899863 GCF_001458135.2 Marmota marmota marmota
CTGCCTCTCAGCAGGCCGCTGCTCCTCTTCTGCCGGTGGGTCGCAGGCCCGCCTACCTTGCAGGAGTGATTGGAAGCTCTCAGAGAGAGAATTTTAATATTTATTTTTTAGTTTCCGGCGGACACAACATCTTTGTTTTTTTTGTATGTGGTGCTGAAGATCGAACCTGGGCCGCACACATGCCAGGCGAGCATGCTACCACTTGAGCCACATCCCAGCCCTGTTTTTTTTTTTTTAATATTTATTTTTTAGTTGAACACAATATCTATTATTTATTTATTTATTTATTTTTATGTGGTGCTGAGAATTGAACCCAGGGCCTCGCATGGGATGTAGGCGAGCGCTCTGCCACTGAGCCACAACCCCAGCCCCCTAGCTTTAAGTTTTGGTTAGACAACTCTCTCCTGTGCTGAAAGAAGCCACATGATCATGTTGAATAGAGGAGGTGGATACAAGGATGAGGGATGGAGAACTTAAGGCCACTTTTTGCAAATAATTGGTCACTATATCTTAAAAATCAAAACGTCCCTTACCCAGAGATGACAGAAATGATCATGAAGTACATGTCACATGTTTAGGTGATGGGACCTTTTCAGTAACCTCAAGTTTTTTGGGAAGATTCTATCTTATTCATGGCTGGTTGAGAGTTTAGGGGACAGCTTATCTCTCGAGGTAGCACTAAGCATAATCAAGTTGTTTTAGGAAGGAAGGAAACAAACCCTCCCTGAAAATGAGTTAATATTGAGGCACTCTCCTTTGGGTGTGCTGGTCACTCATCCTGCATAGGTCTCAACATCGTGCTGAGTGCAGGAACCAAATCCAGAAGCAACAGGCTGGAACCTTGCTGTGGGCAGGGCTTCCCCACTGTTTTCATCCTTTGTCCCTCAGGAGTGGGATTTAGGAAGAAACTTTGGTGGGAAGACTCAGATGTGTAACTAAGATGACAACCCCCTTCCCTCCTGATGTGTGGTCCTCCGGGCTGTGGCATCATTTGCAAAGAGTTGATAGTAGAGAGGTTTCTGATGCTTCTTATCTGGGAGTGACTAGGCACCCTTAGGGGACTTGTGGGGATCTGAAACTTTAGGATGAGCATGATCTATTTTCTGAGAACATCGTTTTGTTTTTATATTTTTAAGGTATTTATTTTGAAGCAATTTTAGATTTACGTAAGAGTTGTTTGTTAGCATTTCTCCAGAGACAGAACCAGTTGCTTATGTGAGAGGAAATTTATTAGGGCAGTTGGCTCACACAGTTATAGGACTGAAAATTTCCATGAGTTTTAGAACCAGAGAAGCTGATAGTGCTCAGTCTGAATTGAGATTCTTCAGGGGTAGGGAAGGAGTAGGAATACCTCAGGAGTAACCCCCATCCAGGAGCCCCCTCGAGGGGCCTCTAGTTTAAGTCTCAGAGTCCAGAAGCTGGGATCTGATGTCCAGGGGCAGCAGAGAAGGGCAAACTGCTTGGGGAAGGAGAGAATCCTCTGAATCCACTGACTTGCATTGCCAGTTTCTTGGAAACATCCTTAAGACACACCCAGAAATTATGCTTCATCTGCTATCAAAGAATCCCTCATACAAGTCTAGCTGACACCCCAAATTAACCATTATAGGTTGCAAATATGGTTTGAAGTTCTTATACCGTTTTTCTACTTGGCTTCCCTTCATATTAATATCT
Source organism: Marmota marmota marmota (assembly GCF_001458135.2). Classification (NCBI taxonomy): domain Eukaryota; kingdom Metazoa; phylum Chordata; class Mammalia; order Rodentia; family Sciuridae; genus Marmota; species Marmota marmota. Next base: position 15,806,114 of record NW_025999853.1, read on the forward strand.
TAAATGACTATGGTACACTTATCAAAACTAAGACATTTGCATCAGTATAATACTATTAACTTTAGTTGTTCGCCATAGACTTTATTCAGATATTCACAGTTTTTCCATTAATGTTCTTTCTGTTCCAGGAGCCAATTCACATTGTATTTGGCTATTATATCTCCTTTGTCTCCTCCAGCGTAAGAAGTTTTTTTATCTCCTCTCATTTTGTATGACCTTGGCATATTTGAAGAATAGTGTTCAGGTACTTTGTGGAATGTCCCTTAATTGGGATAGTCTAGTGTTTCCTCATGATTAGGCTGAGGTTATGAATTTTGGGGAAGAATCTAATAGAGGTGATGGGCCCTTTTTACTGCATTCAGTCGTGGACTACATGATATCAGCATGGGTTCCCATTGGTTATAACCCTGACTCCTTGTTATAAGACAGTGTCTGCCAGCTTATGCTACTGTAAATCTGCTGTTTCCCCCCTTTCCATCATTAATTGATTGGAAAGAAATTACTAAGTGCAGCCCACACTCATGGGGAGGGAAATTAAACTTCGTCTCCCGGAAGGAGGAGTATCAAATAATTTGGGGGCATATATTAATCATAGTAATTAATAATATTTTTAAAATATTTTAGGCAGATATTTAAAATATTCTGTGCAAAGAATTCTGTGCAAATATTCTATTTCTTTATAAAGTTTCCCTCATTAACTTTAGTATTCATCTATGGCTCTTTCTAGAGCAGTTATTACTATGGTGTTTTAATGGTGATTTTCTATTTCCCTCATTCCTTCAGCATTTATTATTTGGAAATCTTTCGTAAAGAAGATTTCACCCTTCTGTTATATTTACTTGTCCAGCCATATTTATACCACTATGGGCTCATGGATATTTGTTTTATTCTTTGGGTTAAAATCTAAAACAATCTTTTGTGTTTTTGTTTTTTACTCCAATTGTTCCAGCTGTGGCTACCGGAAAGTCTTTGGTTTGACTCGTATGTCTATTTGACATGCCCCTGTCTCTCTCCCCGCCCACTGTACTTTTAAGCACTTTCTTACTTCTAGCATACCAAGATGCCCTAAGCTTATCTTATATTTTTCTTGCTCCAGTCTTGAGTAAGCCATTTCTCCGAGAAGCCCCTGTTTCTTTTATTGGAAGATAGAACAGAAGTCCCAGACTCAAAATGGTTTGTCTTGTGATCTTTTTTTTGACTTTGTGCTGGTATGAAAGGGACCCACACTCAGTAGAGAACGTACTTTGAATTTGAATTGGGATGTTTTCCTGGGCCGGCAATGTGCAGGAGATACTTTCTTGTGATCCGGGCAGCAGCCTTGCAGTAGCTCCTGTTGGCCACATGATCCTGAGGGTAAACCACCAGTGCTCTACAGTGCTTTCTGTTGTCATCACTTTTTGGATGTTGTGATTTCACATCCCATCCTGTCTTCGGGGTTTACTTGAAATATTCAATACTTTATTATGAAATAAGCCTTGTGTTAAATGACTTTGCCCAACTGTAGGCTATGCACGGGTCCTGAGCATACTTAAAGTAGGTTTGGCTCAGCTGCAATGTTGGGTAGATTAGGCATATTAAATGCACTTTCATTTTATCATGTTTCAACTTATGATGAATTTACTGGTTTGTGACCACATTATAAATTGAGGAGAGGAGCACTCGTAAATATTTTATGTATATATAAATACACCCATATTTCTGTGTCTATGTGTTTAAAACAATAATCATGAGCTATAATGATAATATAGCATCACTTTTGCCGATAACTTTTTTTGGGGGAAATGATTTTAAGCGTTTTTGATGAGAATGAGCATGGATAGTAGATTAGGATTGGATTTGGCTGTAAACCAAAGAAAATTGAGCCAACAGTAGTGTAAACAAACTGGGATCTACTCTTCTCACACACTCATCCTGGGCAGTTGGAGGCGGATATTGGCACAGTAGACTGAGACAGATTAGGCCTCCTTGACCCTCTTGGCCCTTTCCCATGGTGGCTGCTGAAACAGTGCCTGAGGCTATAGGAGGACAAAGGCTTCTTTTGCATGATCCTTTCTCTCTTCCTTGGGAAAGAGCATCATCTCATCTGACTTTGATAGGTCCAGTCATAGAGGTCTCCTTATATTCTGTTTAATTATTCTCATCTGTGGGATGGGAGAACGGAATGATCTGGATAAACCTTAACATGCTGTAATCCCAGGTTGCTACTCAAAAAGGGCCGTGTTGGGAAAGGTGTAGAGATGCCATGCATGGGAGAAAGATGATTGTTCAGTGATCACAGGGTAGGTTGGAGGAGAATGAGGCCCCAAACAGGAGCTGGGGGCCTCATTACTGCTCTCTGAGGTCTGTTCTGCATCTTATGTTTTCTAACCACCATTTCGTAAGAGCTACAAGGAATCTCTGTAAAGGAAGTTTATTAGTCTGTTTTCAGTGGCTATAATGGCATATCTGAGACTGGGTCCTTTATAAAGAATGGAGCTCCAAAACCAAGAGCTTACCGTTTTGGAGCTAAATAAACCTCCAGTGTAAGAGTTTTTTTTTTTTTTTTGTTTTGTTTTTTGAGTCTGAAAGTCTGAATAGCATAGCACTCACTCTGCTGAAGCTGTCCTATACTCCTCTGGCTGAATCACATCATGGAAGAGGACATGGCGGGGGATGCATGTGGAAGAGACATAGCAAGGCAAGATAAGAAGCCAGAGCATTTCAGGGTTGGACTTGCTCCTTTGTAACAACTTTCCCACAGAAACTACATTAATTCCTTCTAAGGGCAGACCTAATTACCACCCCACCTCCTGAAGTTCCCGTCATCTCTCAGATTGCCTCACTGGGAATCACCTTCTAATACATGAACCCTTGGGGACAATCCACATCCAAATCATAGCAAGTTGGGAACTCCAGCTGGAGGGGTGGGGAGAGAGGCAGATTTGCTGAGAAGGGTGCCAGATTAACACAGTCTTTCTTTTTCTTTTAGATTCCTCTCATTTTTTCTCTTCTTTTTTTAAATTGGTGCACTACCATTATACATAATACAACAGGATTAGTTGTTGCACATTTGTACATGCACACAATATAACAATATAATTTGGTTAGTTTCACTCCCCAGAACCTCCCCTTCTCCTCCTCTGCTCCCTGTTAACTCAGTCATCATAGACCCCACAGGAAGTTCTCTCTGGGTTCTAGTTTGCATCTGTCAGCGATTCTAGAATTAGCAGACCTGTTTCTCTCATCTAGATGTCAAAAGAAGGAAGTTTTGGTCCTAGCTGGGGTCAGAGAATGGTCTCAGGCTGAGAGGGTAGAACAAACACAGTGCTGCCCATACCTTGCCTCCAGTGGGGGCAGCTATTCTGTTTTCATCCATTTTTTTTTCTAATTTCTTTCTTTCTTTTTATCTATTTAACTATTTATTTATTTATTTATTTAATATATGACAGCGGAATGTATTACAATTCATATTACACATATAGAGCACAATTTTTCATATCTCTGGTTGTATATAAAGTATATTCATATCATTCGTGTCTTTATGTGTGTACTTTGTATAATGCTGTTTTCATCCATTTTGATCTTCTGCTTTTTAGTTTTGGTACTTGATCTGCCAGGGATGGTGGGGAAGGTCAGCGGCTGACTCACTTTATCCAGGATTCATTCTGGTTTTTGTGTGTTTGTTTCTAGGCCTATAATCTCCCCTGTTTAAACTAGGAGCTGCTGAAGTTGTCCTCATCCTGTTTTGTTTTGTTTCTTGATTTTTTTGTTTGCAGAGCCCCTGCCTGGCTTAAAGTGCTTAGGCAATGTCTTTCACATTTATTTGGTGGGTTTTTGAGGTTCTTGCTGTCCCCCTACCTTTGGTTTCTTCCTGAACACAGGTATTCTCCCATTGGCTGTCTGAGAGAAAGACCTTGCTTCCTGGGGTTCACTTTCCATTTTAACTGCTCTGTAATAGGCTTTTGGCCATTTGAGACCAGGCTGGTGTCAGATTTCTTCTTTAAAAACAACCTTTAAAACCCATGTTTGTTTTGATTTCTAAAGCAATAATATATTTCTGCATAAAATTTAGGAAAAAAAGAAAAATAATAAAAAGGCCAACAAAGGCCAACTGCACTCTGTACTTGAAGTATGCACATATGCATAGGTATGCACATATGCATAGGTATGACCTTTTGGCATTCCTGGAGTCATACCATACGTAATACTTCATAACATGCCTCTGCCTTGCTTTTATTCCCTCCCACCAGCCATAGTTAATATTATCCTTGGCATGTCTTTAAAGTTTTTAAAGTTAAATAATACTCTCCTTTTTCAATGACCAAACCCTAACTTTCTACCTTCTTTCATAGACTCCCCAACTTTTTCACTCTCATTCCCCTTCTCTTTCATGATGATGGTTATTAATTTATATAGAAACTCTTTTTAAAAAAATTTTTATTTTTTTAATTATAGGTGGACACTATATTTTTATTTTTATGTGGTGCTGAGGATCAAACTCAGTGCCTCACGCATGCTAGGCAAGTGCTCTCTACCTCTGAGCCACAACCCCAGCACTAGAAACTTTTTTATTAATTTTTTAATATATGACAGTAGAATGCATTACAATTCATATTACACATATAGAGCACAATTTTTCATATCTCTGGTTGTATACAAAGTAAGTTATATAGAAACTCTTTATGACATATTCCATTCTGAGAATACAGGGTTGATGCTGTTATTAGCCCCTTAATAATGGTGAGCAAATGGAGGTTAAGGAACTTGCCCTGGTCATGCACCTTGAAAAAGGATAGGACTTCAATCCTGATAAAGGATTAAACCTTAGCATCAGCCTAGACTCAGGACTAGATTCCCTTGTGAGCACTTTCTTTCTGGGTGGAGGATGTCCTCTTTAAAGGGACAGGGTCTCTTGTAATCCAGAACAATAATATTTTCCAATTTTGGGTGATAAAGCTGGGTATTAGTCTTGGCTGGGCTGCTTTCCTCCTCTGTAACCTTTGGTAAGTTAGTTCACCTCTCTGAGGCCTCGTAGGCCTTCTCAACACTCATGTTCTAGGAACTTTGCAGCAGAAACACCAAAACAGAGATAGCATTCAAAGACAGGTCCAGATGATAGGAGCATTATTGTCCACTCAGATTTCAGGGTCGCTTACATTTGGCCATGATGGACAGTTCTGCCAGGAAGTTGTGTTTTGTCCTATTTTGTTCAGTTAGGGCTAGATGGTATCCAGGGGAAGTCCCCACAGAAGCCGTGAGGTTTCCTTGGATGCTGAGTTGGAGCTGTGCTCATGACAGGTAAATTCCATGACATATTTCCATTGAATGTTTTGAGGTCGTGGGGCTTTTGTGGCTGACCAGCAAGTGTGGGGACTACAGGGTCATTGTCTCTCCCTGGTGCAGACTCCTGGCCCCCTGCCACATTATGTGTGTCTCCCTAGATGTTCTTTGAGGTGTTTGTAGAGAGATGTGCTGGGACAGCGGGTGTTTTTAGCTGTGGTGTATGGGTGGGCTGGTGGGACAAGCCAGAGCTGACTGCTGTACTTTTCCTGACATCAGTGACGAAGTGCGGTCTGCCTGGTGCCACAGATGTTTTTCCAGATGCTTGTTTCCCCATCCCCTGCCCAGAATAAAGGAAAGGAGAACCAGAGATGTTTGCCTTTGAGAATAGAATTCACCCGAGTACAGTTTCCCTTCTCTTTTCACATAAGACTTAAAATAAATAAATAAATACATTTAAAAAAAGCAAGGGGTTTTTGAGCTGAGTTTCAGCTCTTACCCTGAAGCAGCCTGTACTATACTTCAGCCCTTTGCTTGATTCTGCAGTGACGGATGCTCTGGTGCAGGGCCTAGTAATTGTGTTATTGTGCCAGCTCCTCTGGCAGATGGCTTTATTTTTCCTGTGTTATTTTCCCCATTTCCCATGTTCTTCCTTGTACAGTTGTGTCAGAAAGAAACAAACAACAAAAATGTACCTATTTAAAATTTTTTTTCTATTGTTGATTTGGAACATACCTTGATTCTAGCCAGAGTGTAGTATAGCTTTTGTTCTATTCAGAAAAATGATTTGGGCACTTTATTTCAAAGTGTAAGTCCCTAAGATGATGATTGAGGGTTGCAAGGAAACTTGGTTGTGTTTGGGTGGTGAATTAAATTGAGTTTAGTGATAATGAAGCACTAAATGTACATTGAGGACATGTTCATGTTGCTCAAGTTTTTAAATCTCGAGAGAGATAGGGTCATGGTGATGTGAATGGTGATGTGTTAACAATAAAATTACTAACTCCAGCATTTGTTCTTTACCATATTCTAGAAAGCATACTCAGTTTAGGGAACATGCTAAAAGCTTGTCGTCAAGAAAGCTGGTTTTTAGACTACCTCCAAAATTAGAATTCACATACTTACAGCTTTAAGTTTTGAAATACTTGAAGAATTTTATTTTTCTTATGGTACTGGGGCATGAACTCAGGCCTTTTGTATGTCAAGCAGGCATTTTACCACTGAGCTCACACACAGCCCTTTTTTGTTGTTGTTTTGGTTTTTTGAATCAGGGTCTCACTGAATTGCTGAGGCTGGCCTTGAACTTGCAATCTTCCTGCCTCAGCCTACCAAGTTGCTGGTATTAAAGGCATGTGTCATGTATCCAGCTGTGAGATTGTTTTTAGTAAATAAAATAGAAGGGGAAATGGTTCTTCCACTCCTTTATATTTCTGCCTTTGTACTAATGAATGTGACCAAAACATTTGCCCTTTGAACCAGGCCCAGTGTTTCATGTGTCTCAGGGCTACGACTTTATTTATTTTATTTGGTGCTGGGAATTGAACTCAGGAGCCATATCCCCATTAGGGCTACAACTTTTAAAAAGCTTTATTGAGGTATAATTTATAGATCATAAAATTCACCCATTGTAAATTCAGTGATTTTTTTTTTTTTTTTTGGTGTGTGGAATTTGTGGAGTTATACATTTAACTCCATAATCCACTTTTAGGACATTTTCATTACTGTAAGAAGTTGCCTTGTGCCCACTTGCAGTCAGTCTCTCCTCCCACCCCCAGCCCCAGGGTCTGCCAAGGTGGGCTGGAGAAGAGATTAACCCTGGGCTCTGTCCACTAATTTGATGAACCTCAACCATAAGCAGAATGAATCATAGATGCACAGGTGGCAGTGTTGGAAAGGGTTAAGACTTTAAGTCTATCCCTTTGCCCACCAGAGGATTCCTTAGATTGCTCTTGTGGTCAGATAACCCCGTGCAGCTCCCAGGCATTTCCAACAAGAAAGAGCTTATAATTTCTCTAGCCCATAGGATCCATTCCTGGATAAGAAAATTATTTTCGGTATGGAGCCTAACTTGGCCTTGCCTGTAATTTTCTTTCCTTTTTTTAAAATAACTTTATTTTATTTATTTATTTATATACTTTTTAGTTGTAGTTGGACAAAATACCTTTATTTTATTTATTTATTTTTATTTTGTGCTGAAGCTCAAACCCAGAGCCTCACATAAGCTAGGCGAGCTGAGGCTCAACCCCAGCCCCTTATTTATTTTTAATGTGGTGCTGCGGATTTAATCTAGCCTCACATGTGCTAGGCAAGCACTCTGCTACTGAACCACAACCCCAGCTCACCTGTAATTTTCACCCATTGGTGATACAAACCAGCAAGCACCATTCTTAATTTGAAGTTATTCAACTACTTTAAGCCTTCACCTGTACAAATACCTTCTTTCTATCAATTGTTGTATATTTAATTTAGATTCCAGACCTATAGCCACTTTGGTCACTTTTTTCTGGACATGATTTTGATTGTGTCTTTTGTATCCAAACTCAGCCTATGTGTAGACACCAAATGAGTCAGTGGAAGCTGAGGGTTCAAGGAGGTTAAGTGGCTGGGAAGGTTTGGTGGACCTGTCTGTTCCTTTGGTGTGAACAGGGACTGCCTGGCGATATTGACTGCTTAGCAGCTGTGTTGCACTGTTGGTATTCATTGGTTTTTGGTTGATCAAAACACCATTTTTTTTCTTCTATGGACTTTGGTCAAGCCAGTTCTCCATTATGTCTTCTTATATAACTGCTGTTTCAAACATTAATGTAGGAATTTATAAAAATATAAATTTATGCATTTATGTCTTTATACATGTACTTTTTTTTTTTTGCATTACAGTATTATGGTAACACTCATAACTAGGCTCTTTTGAGAACTTACTGTGTTTATCTTGTTGGGTTTCCCCACAAGATTTGCCTTTGGGATCACTTTGAATGAATCTTATTTCTTCCCTTTTCTTGGTTTATCTATTAAGAGAAGTTTGCATATCTAGTTCCTATCTGGATCTCCTCTCCTCTCAGATATATTTTGATTTTGGCTAGTTCACAGTGGAGGTAGTTGTGTAGAAGGAACACCCAGGGGCAATTTCTGTGTTTATGTCCATGTACTCCTCCATGTCCCTCCTTTTGTAGTCTGTATGATTATTTTCAAGTCATTAGAGCCCTTTCCATGCTGTGGACTTGGGTCTCTCAACTGCTCCTCGTCAGAAAGTGAGATGCTAATTTTTTTTTTCATACACGACAGCAGTGAAATGCATTACAATTCTTATTACACATATAGAGCACAATTTTTCATATCTCTGTATATAAAGTATGTTCATGCCAATTTATGTCTTTATACATGTACTTTGTTTTTTTGCGTTACAATTCTTCATACACAAATAAACCACAATTTTTCATATCTCTGTTTGTATATAAAGTATGTTGACACCCAATTCAAGTCTTCAGTGAGATGCTAATTTAAAAAGTGTTGTGGTTTTCATTTTCCTGAGCAATTCGGGACAACCTGACTTGACTCAAAAAACAGGTTCAAAATAGTAGAAAATATTTGCAAATGATGTATCAATATACCTGACAAAAAAAAAAACCTTGTATCTAGAGTATATGAATAACTATTGCAACTTAATGAAAGCAAATCATTGAGAAATTGGCAAATGATTTGAGTAGGCATTTCTTCAGAGATGACATGGGTTGCTAGTAAGCGCATGAAGGTATGCTGAACATCACTGGTGATTAGGAAAGGAAAATTAAACCATCATGAGATCCACTTCATAATTCTGTGAGTGGCTAAAATTAAAAAGACAAGCAAATGTCAATGAGGATGTAGAGAAATTGGAACTCTAATACCCTGCCAAGGGCCTATAAGATGGTATAGCTATGTTAGCTTGGCACTTCCTCAAAATATTAAGCATAGAATTATTATATGACCCAGCATTCCATTCCAAGATATAAAACCAAGAGAAATAAAAATTTGTTCACACAAAAATGTGTCTAATTATTTGTCTTTTTATTGTTGAGTTGTAAGAGTTTCTTTTACAAATAATAGTTTGGATATAAATCCCATATTAGATATATGATTTGCAAATATTTCCTCCTATTCTGTGGACGGTTTTTTCACTTTGTTAATGATGTCCTTTGCACAAAAGATTTTAATTGTTATGAAGTCTAATAAATTTTTTTCTCTTGTAACTTATGTGTTTGGTTCTGTATGTTTTTGAAGTGCTAAAACTGTTAGCTCATTTTTTTTTTTTTATTTTGGGCTGGTTGGTTGCTGTAATATGCCAGAGGAGTTAGCTGTAAGTAATTAATATATTAATCTACCTTTGTTATTGAAGAACAGTAAGCCCACACAATTCTGAGGTTCAGTTTATTGATGGTTTTCTTTGTTTAGTTTTGTTTCCCTACCCCACATTTACTCTAGAACTTAGCATGGTGTGATGTGTGTAATAGGTGCTCAAAAACAAACAAAAAAAAACCTTGTTGATAAAATCTAAGAAAGGAATCTTACTTTTGCTAAAGACCTAAACAGTATTTTGTGTGGGCTTTGAAGTTAGAGCTGAGTTCAGATCTTAGCTCTGCTGTGTAGTCTTTCCTCAGTTTCCACATCTGTAAAAAGAGATAATGTGTATATTGGAGTATTTTTGCAAAGACAGCATATGACACCCTTTGCTCATGTAGAGGTTCTACAAAGAGTGGTCATTTAATTGACCTGTATCTCAGTTTCTTTGTTTGGTAAAATGGGAATGATGCTTATCTTGAGCCATCTCAGCAGTGTACACAACTTATGAGCAAGTAGATTTTCTCTGCTTCTTTTGTTAAGTAAAATAGTCTGTTTTTCACAGCCTCAGGAGAAATCCTTCCTTGGTCCCTAACCATCTATTTTGGTAGAATTCTTGTGGAAAAATCTTCGTTCAGACTAGTTGCACTATCCAATACAGCAGCCTCTAGCCACATGTGGTTATTAAAATTAAAGTAAAAGCTCAGTTCCTCAGTTGTTCTAGACACATTTCAAGTGCTGAGTAGACATGTGACTGGTTAGTGTGTCTATCACATTAGACAGTGTGATAGACAACATCGTCATCACTGCAGAAAGTGTTGTTAGCTCTGGATCATTTCCCGTGACTTTTCTTCAACTGTGGAGCCTGTGAGGTGAGGCTTTTCTAGATACTCAGTTGAGCACCTTTCCAGCACCTCTCTTGTCCTCCTGGGGTAATACCTAGACCCAAGATTCTTGAGTGCTTTAAATCTTGGGAAACAAGGGTTTACATATCCTAGGATGTGTTTTTTCTTTGTTGCTATTGTTATTTCAGAACTTCCAGGTTCCTCTCTGGTCACACTGTGCCTTTGTAATAAATTTGACCATTTTAGGTGACCAGCAGGGGCCTCTTGGCATAGTTTTGGTTAGGTGACTATCACAGTGGCCTAGGAAGGGAAGCAATTCCCTAATTTTCTGAGATTTGGTTTAGAAAAAAGGAAACCTATATTGCAAACAGATATTGAAGATTCTGGAAACTTCCAATTACAGAACAAGATAATGTCCTAGAGATGGGACGTTTGGGAGATAGTTTAACAAGGACTTCTTCCCCCTGACCATGCCTCTCTGCTTGTGAGACCGTTAATCTGGCATCAGTCACCAGTCGATTTCTCCCTGGTGATTTTGAACACATTCTAGCATTCTTCTCTTTGACTTAACAAATAGGAGGAGAATAAAGTCCTTGTGTTGGCAGAATTGCTCTTATGCTGTTGTCTTTTTCTTTTTTTAAAAATATTTATTTTTTAGCTTTAGGTGGACACAATATCTTTATTTTATTTTTATGTGGTGCTGACGATCGAACCCAGTGCCTCACGCATGCCAGGCGAGTGCGCTACCACTTGAGCCACATTCCCAGCCCATGCTGTTGTCTTTTTCTTATTCTGATTTTCTGAATTCATGATTCCTTGAGCTATTCCCATGGATTTACTGATGAGTTCCCTGGGTGTGGGAATCACCTTGGATAGATAGATCCCAAGGATAGTTTCCTTTTTACTTGACCCATGATAGGCCTCTTCATGAAAAAAGTACATAGAATCAGGGGCCATGAGTATGTGTAGGGTCAAACATTCTTTCCCATCTGCTGTTAAATAGTGTTGACTTGTCCAGGCGAGGCCAAGTGAATAAGCCCATAGTCGTTCCCGAGGTGTGCAGAAGCAATTAACTTTACTTTCAGCCTTTCCAAAACCTAGATTCTAGCAATTGTTCTTTGGAAAAGGGAGTTTGTGTGATTAAGTAAATTTTCGAACAGTGGGTTGAGCACAACTAAACAGGTGTCTCCCCCCCTCAAAGAGGCTTAGGGCCTTTAATATGTTAGTGGATGTTGTATCTATTCTAGTGAGAAGTATGTTTCCCAAACTTACTTACCATAGTACCCTGTGTTGGACCATTTGGTACTTGCTTGGGCTAAAGGTCAGTGGTTTGAGAAACAGGAAAACACCCACAGTGGGAGAGCGCAAATGGAGCAATTTTGTAAATACTTCTGCTTTTTGTTTCTCGGTGATTATTTTTAACCCAAGCAGTAGTCATTTGAAATTCTTATAGATTCATGGGCTCATATTAGATAGAAGTGCCCCAAATCTTGCTGGATTAGCAGCATCATCTGGTTTGAAGAGAAGGTAATCCTTGCGTTTGATTTTTTTTTTTAAATAAGGAAACTATTAATGAAGCTATTGATTCAGTTCTTTCTGGCATACATTTAGGGTCTGCTAAATATGTTTTTCTGCTTCAAGGGGAAATTGGATTCTAGAAAATAAACAATAAGAGGTAATTCTTATGTTGAGAATTCATTAATGACTTTTAGAAGGCATCTAAAACTGTAAGGGCAAATTTTGTTGAGAGGACAGGTTATTTGTGCATTTTGCTTCTATTAATATTTTTCTGGGCAGATTAATTAAATGAACTTTTTAAAAAAAAAAAAAAAACTATGTCTGTTAAAGTGTTAGGGCAGTGCCTGATAGTTATAATAATACTAGCTAACATTTCTTAAGTGGTCACTATGTGCCTGGCACTATTCTTTTTTTTTTTTTTTAAACAGATGTTGATGGACCTTGATTTTATTCATTTATTTATATGTGGTGTTGAGAATTGGATCCAGTGCCTCACACTTGCTAGGCAAGTGCTCTACCACTGAGCCCCAGCCCCATGCCTATTCTAAGTATCAAACATATGTTAGTCATTTAATTCTTAAAAGAATGCGACAAGGTAGCTGTTATTTTTACTACTATTTTACAAATAAGATTATAGTAGACATTTTCTAATAATGAGGGCTAGAATTCATTATTGGGTTGATGTTCATAAAACAGTGAATAGCAAAACAGGTTTTATAGTTTCTTTAATTTTGACATAAAACTGATGTTCATAAAATCCTAGGTAGGATGTATTATATAATTGATTTTGTAATTAATTCTCCTTTAGATATCAGAGTTTTTTAAAACTTCTAATTTGGAATTTTTAGACATTAGTAAATACTATAAAAATGAAATTTTCTTTGATCTGTGTTTGATGCTAAGGATGCAAAGATGATGGAGCTCTGATTCCCTGTCCTCATCAAGATGTCATCAAGTAGGGAGGTGATAAGAGCTTCCAGTGATCATTTCTTAAGCTATGACAGGAAAAGTGGTTTCTTGCTTCTTGTTTTTTGTAAATATGTTTAAGTTGTCAATGAACCTTTATTTATTTATTTATTTATGGTGCCAGGGATTAGACCCCAGGGCCTTGTGCATGTAAAGCAAGCATTCTACCAGCCCTATATCCCCAGCCCTATTTTGTTTGTTTATAAATGGTGCTGAGAATTGAACCCAGTGCCTCACATATGCTAGGCAAGCACTCCACCACTGAGCCACAACCCCAGCCCCCTGCATCTTGCTTTTAAAAATTAAAGAGATGGGGCTGGGGATGTGGCTCAAGTGGTAGCGCGCTCGCCTGGCATGCGTGCGGCCTGGGTTCGATCCTCAGCACCACATACAAACAAAGATGTTGTGTCCACCGATAAATAAATAAATAAATATTTAAAAAAAAAAATTAAAGAGAAAATTCTACAGGCTGCAGTGAGAATGGTCACAGTTTAAGAAGACACAGATGACTTCATGGTAGGCCCTAGCCATAAAGCCAGTGCCTTTGTTGATTGAATCAACTTTAAAGAAAAACAGGGAGAGAGGGGCCAGGAGCCAGTGTCTTCCTGGGGAATTCTGTATAAAGGCCCATTTTAAGTTGGTGGGCAGGGCTTCTGGCTCTAGCAGGGCTTCTGAGCCCTAACTGTAACCTGGCAGTGCTCCCCACTGCTCCCCAAGATCCATCTTGCTACTTGGTGTGCCTCCTCCTCTCCCTTTTCTCCTCTGGGTGCCCACAGTGCACACACTGATTTGCTTGATAGTGCCCCACACGTCCCTTAGGCTTTGATGACTTCTCTTCATTCGCTTTTCTTTCTGCTCCTTAAATTGGTTCACTTCAGTTGTCTTCTCTCCGAGTTTATTGATTCTCTTTTCTGCCTGTTCAGATCTGCTGTTGAACCCCTCTAGGAAATTTTTCATTGTAGTCATTGTACTTTTCAGCTCCAGAATTTCTGTTTGGCTCCTTTTATAATATCTATCTATTAATATTCTCATTTTATTCATAGATTGCTTTCCTGACTTCCTTTAGTTCTTTGTCTGTGGTTTCCTTTAGCTCATTGAGAATACAGCGGTCCCCCTTTATTTGTGAACAGGTTTCAAAACCCTCATTGGGGTTTTGAAACTGTAGATAGTACCAAACTCTATAATTTAATGTTTTATCCTTTTTAACTAAGCATTTATCACATATTATAGCTGTAACTTTTGCGGATTGAAGGTGAGGAATCAGAACTAATAAAAATTAATTTTTCCTTCACAATTTCATGGATAGAAGATTTGCTCTTAGGTAAGAGCTTTGTAATTTTAGTGCACATTTTTTTTTGCCCTGTTTTTATTGAGGACTTCTGCCTTTTCACTTACAGGAGGCACTTTTTGACTTCTCTTCAGCACATGTGAATTGCCAGCAAAACTACTCTCGCACTTTGGAGCCAATATTCAGTAAAATCAGGGTTGTTTGAATGCTGTGATGGTGTGAGTTGATTGATCTGGTGACTAAGTATACACATCAAGGATACACTGAACAAAGGGATGGTTCACGTCACAGGACGGAGCAGAAGGTAAAAGACTTAATCACTCTAACAAGAAAGTCACAAAATTTTAAAGACTGATGAATTGTTTATTTTTGGCATTTTCCATTTAATATTTGAGAATGAAGTTGACACAGGTAGCTGCGACCACAGACAGTGAAGCTGCAGACAACAGGGCTACTGTATTGATACAGTTGATTTAACATCTTGATTAGTGATTCTAGTCTGGGTTTCCTCATCAGTGGTTTCTGACAGATTCCTTTTTTTCCTGTGAGTGACACATTTACCTGTTATGTGCTTCATGATTTTTCACTGAAATTTAGACATTCTGAGTGTTATAACAGGTTAACTCTGGAAAGCTCATTTTCCCACTCTTCAGAGTTTAGGCTGTTTTGTTGGTGGGGGTGTTGTCCATTTGTGACTTTTCTAAGCTGTTTTTTTTTTTAAAAAAATATTTATTTATTTATTTTTTTAGTTTTCGGCGGACACAACATCTTTGTATGTGGTGCTGAGGATCGAACCCGGGCCGCACGCATGCCAGGCGAGCGCGCTACAGCTTGAGCCACATCCCCAGCCCTTCTAAGCTGTTTTTAAGGGATATGTTTCTTATTTTGTGTAATCAGTGAAGTTCCTCTTGTGTCGGCCAGTGACCTGAAAAGACTTTCTTGATGTCTGGCTCCAAAAAGGGGAAAACATGCTCTCAGGGGGACTGGGGGGTGGGGGTCATTTCTTAAGACTTCCCAGTCGATGCTCTTAGGGGAAGCTGCTGCTCCCCGTGAGGGCCAGCGCCAAGGCAGGCATCAGTGTCAGTCCCTCAGGTATTGCCACCCCAACCAAAACGCACATCACCAAAGTTTTGGAGGACAAAGTCCTACTGCCCACTCTGGTACCAGCCAGCCACTTCAGGAACATGGCTGCTGCCCCAGAGCTGAGGTGCGGCTGAGGAATGAGTCTGGAGGCTGGTTCAGTAGGAGGCTCACTTAGGATCAACAGCCTCCGCCTTCACGGGCACACCCCTGGTTCTGAGTGTCTGGTTAGGTTCCAGAGTTTCTAAGTGGCTCGTTCCAAATGCTCCTGACAGTCCAGTGGTTGCTTTGGTGGAGGACTGACTCCTGGAGTGTCCCTGCTGTGTGCCATTTTGTATGACATGGCTCCTGAGAGCCTGGTTTTTATTTATTTATTTTCCCCAGGTTTTTTTGAGATATAACTGAAAAATAATAAGTATTAAAGTTATTTAAGTTATATAGCATGGTGTTTTGGTTTACAGTATAAAGTTATTACCATAATAAAACTAGCCTATCAGTCACCTCTCATAGTTCCTTTTGTGTGTGTGTGTGTGTGATGAGGATGCCTAGGATCTCCCCACTCTTTTAGCAGATTTCAAGTACATAAGACATTGTTATAAACTATAATCACCATGCCATACACCAGGCCACCAGAGCTTATTCATCTTATAACTGAAGATTTATATCCTTTGGCCAATACCTCTCTGTTTTCTCATACACAACCCCTGGCAACCAATTCTATTTTCAGTTTCTGTGAGTTTAATTTTCTTAGGTTCCACATATAAGTGAGACCTTGCTGTGTTTGTCGTTCTGTGCTGGCCTTATTTCACTTAAGGTAAATGTCTTCTGGGTTCGTCCATGTTGTCACATGACAGGATTTCCTTCCTTTTAAAGATTGGGTTATATTTTATTGTGTCTGTATATCACATTTTCTTTATCCATTCATCTGCCTGATCATTTTTGGTCACACATGCCACCCTTGTGGCTAAGTATGGTAGGGGGTAGATTCAACTCTTCCAGAATCACAGAGGGTCAGGGGAAAGGAACAATTCTCCAGAGAATGGGAACACACGCTTACCTCTCTAAAATCAGAACACACATGAGGGAGCATGCACTGGGGACTGAGCCTGGGCTCTGGAGCTGCACTGCCTGGGCTTGATCCTGACTCTGCCACTTGCCAGCTTGTTGGACCTTAAACACGTTACCTTCTGTGCCTGGGTTTCCTCAGCTGTAACAGGAACTGTTAATGGTACCCTCTGCTGTGAGCATGAAATAGGCCAAGATACATAAAGCCTGGCACATGGTGCTATCTGTAGGTGTGTTATTTATTATTATTGTTAATATCAGAGAAGAATGCATTGGTAAGCATGGAATTTGTAGCTCTCTCCTGGTTTACCTGTCCTGTGACTCTATTTTAAAAGGTTGACATTGCTCTAAGTATTGAAGCAATAAACATTTCAGATTCACCCTTTGTTTGGGTAATTCTTTTTCTTTTCTTTGCCTCCTTCCATGTTATTTCAGATGTGAGAACCTAGTTTATTTATCATCAGCCAGTTCTTAACCCCTTGAGAATTTTATCTTTTAAAATCCACATTCACATATCTCTGTAGGACATTTGAGGTAGTTTTATTTGTTTATTCTTGCTAGAAATGGATGTGTTTTCATTAGGCATAAACTGAAAGGAGACTATGTACTTGTAGCTGACGGGACTTGAGCTTAGAACTGCAAGACCTTCAAAATCGGACAGCCAAAGCCTTCAGATGAGGTCTGAAGATTAGTTGTGATAGTTGCTGTAAATTGAATATTTCCATTTGTTATGCCATGCCAGTTGTTTTATGTGTAGTTTTTCATTGATCCTCAAAGAAGTCTTATAAGATGGCTATCTTATCCAGTTTACAGAAGAGCAAGTAAGTGATCAAGGAGGTTAGGTAAGCTGGCAGAGTTCTTGGAGATAGTGTATAGTAGACCTGTGACTTGGACTGAGGCCTGAGCTTTGACCACTTAATTGATGCCATCATTCAGATCTGGAATGTCTCCCAAAGGCCATGTTTAAAGGCTGGGTGCTATTGGGAGATGGTTGGAAATTTAATAAGAGGTGTGGACTAGTGGGAGGTCTTCTGTTCATTGGGGGTATGCCATTCAAGAGAATAGTCGGACTCCACTTCTTCCTATTCTTCTCTTGCTTCCTGGCTGCCATGATGTACTCTGCTGCCACAGGCCTAAATGCAATTAATCATGGACTGAAAACTCTGAAATTGTGAATCAAAATAAACCTCCTCTCTTTACAAATTTGTAGTCTCTGGTATTTTGTTATAGTAATGAAAAACTGACTAACATATGTAGTGCCCACATTTGCCATTACAAGATGATGATGGGTGAAAGACAGATTTCAGACTTGAAAAACCAATAAAAAAGAGACATAATAAAAGTAAAGACAGTAAACCTGCCATGAATAAACAAATATCAGTGGATGTTGATAAATAAAAAGTTTTCTTATTATCACAGGAATCCTGATATTAGTTCCCCAACTAAAAAGAATGAAAAATACATATACATTATGTATCATCTATATGTTAAAAATAATCCTACATATGAAAAAAAAACACTGATTCTAATTTAGATACTTTAAAACAGTTATTTTTAAATAAATTTTCTTTTTGTTATTTGGGTGTATGAAGTCTAGTTACAATATAGTGTCATACTTCTCTTTGAATCCACAAATGACCACTGTTTTTAGAAAAGAGGAAAAGAAACCAGTGTCCGAGATGGAAATTTCATCATTTCCTATCTCTTATAGAAAATAGCTACCCTGGTATGCCCAAGCTATGCATGGATGCTTGTAGATTCTCTTTTCTCCAAAGAATGTCTACTGTGTTCCAGGCACTGTGCTCAATGTTGGAAATATAGTGAATAAGACTGACAGGCCCTTTCTAAACTGTACTGTAGCTTAATTCTAGTTGTAGAATATAGGTGATAAAGAACTATATGAGTCAAATATAAAATAAGATATTAAAACCTCATGAGGGAAGAAAGAAAGTGCTTTGAAGGGCAGGCTGCACTTTAAGATATAAGGGTCAGGAAAGGCCTCACTGAATAGGTCATATTTGGAAAATATTGGGATAAGTGAAGGAGGGAACCTTGTGGGCATCTGAGTAAAGTGTTTTAAGAAGAGCCAATAGTATGTGCGTAAGTACAGCTGACTGGAGGGGGGTGGCTGGGGAAGAGTAATTGGAGATGTGTTCAGAGAGGTAACTGGGGTGAGGAAGGATAAAATCTTGGAAGGACTTTGGCTTTAACTACCCTACATGCCTTGAGCACCTAGAAGGATGGAGGAGGACAGAGTCGGGTGGATTTAGGATCTCATTTGAGGACACAAGATACCCATTAGTCATCACAGCAGCAATGTTAAGTAAGTAGCTGAATGTTAATGGTTTTGGGATGGAGATACACATTTGTGAGTGATTAATATGTGGATTGCATTTAAATCCATGAAATTGAATGAAAGCACAAAGACAGTGTAGACGAGGTTCCAGACTAAATCCCGGGCACTCCAGGAGTTGGGGGATGAGGATGAAGTAGCAAAGGTGATGTGGAAGAAGTAGTCTGTGAGGTAGAGGACAGTCTAGTAGAGGGTGATGTCTCAGAAGTCACATGAAGAGAAACTTTCAACTCTGTCCAAGGCTGCTGATCTGTCCAGTCATATGACCAAAAACTGACCACTGGATTTAGCAACGGCCACTAGAGGTCATTGGAGCTGTTACATTAGAAGCTGGCTATTGATTAATACCATCTGTCACGGTTTTTCTTGGCAAGGTGAACATCATTTACCCAGCTGTATACCCTGTGGCTTAGAATTGACTTTCTCCTACTTTACCATTCCAGCAACATCATCTCCACATACTTGTTTTTGCAGAGGTGTGGTTTTAGAGCTGGGGAATGTGCAGAACCAGTCTTGGACCGTCTGAGTGACACAGGCAGGTTTTTTCCCCATGGTAGAAAGCAATTCCAGGATTCCTAATGCCAGGTCTGTTGTTTTGTCTGGCACATAGGAGATCAGTTCTGGGCAGAGACGGGCTTCTTCCTCATCTCTCCAATACTGTTTTCTCCCTGATGAGCCTGTTGAGCATAGATGGAAAACCACCCTACAGAATGCTTAGGAGTTCTTCAGAACTAGGTTTGGATTTCAGTTCTGCCACTCACTAGCTATATGACTTCAGGCAAGCTAATTCATCTCAGTGAACCTCAGTCTCTTCAGCTGCCAAATGGGGACCCCATAAAGCTGTGACAGTTGAACTGCCCCTTGCCTCTTCAGTACTTTGCACAGGACAGTACATAATGAGAGTTCCATACATGGGGGCTCTTATGATTATTATATTGGGACCATAGTTTTCAGGGTATTGCTTTTGTTAGAACCATTTAAAAAAAAAGAGTTTTAATTGATGCCATTGCCTGGGGTTTATTTACACAACAGATAGACTAGAGTTACACCCACAAATCTGTTAAGATTTTCCCTGAAGAAGTTACCAGATGTCCTCCCCCCCACTTCTAGTTGCTGCTACTAGGGGAAAAATGCCAACAAAACAACCTAAAACGGCAGACTGCACACTCAGGGCAAATACATAATTTGTTCCCCTTTATCAGCACCGAGAAAACAAAACTGTCAGTTTCCCATTCCCCAGTTTGCCATCACTCATGTGGCTCGAGACAGTGGAGGAGGCAGCCTGGTGTGTCAGGTATACCTAAGAACTTCTTATCAGCACGTTCACTGTTGAGAGACCTTCAGGGTGCTTAGAGGTTACTCTGGCTCTCTAGGACATTTTTATGGTTGCAGCTAGGAATAAAGCAGATTTTTTTTCTTCAAATAAATCCACATCAACTCCTTTCAAAATATACTTGGAAAAGTAATTGGTAGTGCTCATTAAGTGGTAATGTGTGGTATGGACCGGCTGTCCTCAAATCAGCATGTGTTTAGAAACTTTTTGACCAACCTGAACTTTTATTAATGTCAGCAAAGCATTTCTTAATTCCAGTCCCCTTTTGGGGGCACGTGGGAGTCAGTGAACTGTTTTCCTGAATAAAAAAGATAAGTATGTTTAACTGATAATTAATAGTATCTTTTATTTATATTCATTCAATAAATACTGGAATGCCATTATGTGCCTGACACTGGTAGGCATGGACCAATTCATCTTAATTCATGCTGACCTCTTCTAGTTAGCCTTAGTATTATGTAAATTATCAGAAAAATGAGTTTCCTTCCTATCCCATACCATCAGGTTTTGACCTTCCTTCTGAGAATTTTCCTGCAAATCCACTGATGTATGTATATATCATTATTATCTTCTTTTGCCTTTCCATACAAATGGGGTGCTTTATAGAAGGTTCCATCTCTTGCTTTTTAATTCAGCAGTCATTCTTGTTAACATATTAGCACCAACTGATCTACCCCACTAGTTTTATTATAATTTCATAGCATTCCATTGTATTGATGTACCATAATCTAATTTTCCAGACTTCTAATTTATTTTGACATGGAGATATTACTTTTTACACTACAGAGTTTTTTCCTTAATGAGAATGCGTGGAATGGTTTATTACTACTAACCTAATACAGGCACATAGTAGACTTACAATAGATATTAGCAGAATGGATGAATTGGTTCTTTCTATATTACATGTTGGTTATTTTACATATTATTTTTCTTTATTGATCATGGAAAAATAAAATTCAGCACTAAGAATTATCACATATTCTAGATCAACATAGTCTGTGTTAGTGAGGTTTGTGCCATATCTCATGCATCCCCAGCACCTAATTTATGCCATTGTATACTCAAATAGTATCCCTAGTGAGGACAACATAAATTGTTGTGTTTTAGAAGGCTGTTGTTGCCCACCAGCACCAAGAGGAAAATGGTAGCCCTCTTTAGACCAGTATGCTAGCACATTTCATACTGTGTGGCAGATATTTTAATTTGAATGAATGGTGGAGGCCTTAAACTTAGTTCAGACTCTGGAAACATGGAAACATTAGTCAGAATTGTTCTCAGAAGTCTTCGAGTCTTTAGGACTATGACTCTGAAGACTCAAGAGATGCACTTTGAGTGAAGGGGTCTTCCGCTTTCTGTGGCAGGGACTCTCTGTGTTTCATTTCAGACACCTGGGTTCAGTCAACAAATGTCTTCCTCAAGGTCATCAGACAATATAGGCATTTTGGAAGATGGCTCAATTTTTACTTGTTTGCCAATCAGTTATCACAGCGTCCGGGAGCTTTTGTGGTGGGCAAGGTTCTCCAAGGACATGATGCAGGTTGTGGCCTGAGGAAGCTCACAAGTTGCTTGGGGAGACATGGTCCCACCTCCCGCGAGTAAGCACTATGGTGTATTCTGGCAGTAAAGAGCAGGACTCAGACTGCATGGTTTCCCTTTCTGGCTATGATCTTGGCAAGGTAACTGACATTTTGTGGATTAGTTCCCTCATCTGTGGAATGGGGAAATAACAGTATTTACCGCATTGTCATGTGAAGTACGTGACTTAATACATGAAAGGTGCTTGAACAGCTCCTGGTATAATGAGCACCTTGTAATGGTTGGCTGCTGTTGGCCTATGGTATAGCCCTACAGAATGAAGAAGGACAGGACAACGATTTCATATTAGGGTATGGGGCTGACAAGTGCAAGCCTCCATTAAGTGCCATCTTATCTAGTCCTTAGAAAGTCCTAGAAATACATGACTGTGAAGTAAGATACTTTAAAGATGTGATAATGGATGCAGCTTGCCATGAAGCAGTTTGAATCTGTATCTGATTCACAAACCCATGCTCCTCCTCCTGACATTTTTAGGCAAATATAGAGGGAAGGAAGGAATCTTTGTTTTTTGGACAGTGAGTGAAGATCAGAGCACTTAAGCTACTTGCCAAAGATTACATGGAGACCCAGATTTCCATAGAGCAAATCCCAGTGTTTGTGGACATTTGAAGGGTTGATGTGTAGAAGGCGATAGGTGGAATATCTTGCTCGAGCAGCAAGCCAGGACCAGTGTCCTGAAGTAGGTCAGCTTGGGCTAAAGATTTTCATGAGGCAATCTTTGTCATGAGGCTGTGCAATACAGAATGGGATGGCAAAGTGTTTCCTGCTAGGATAGAGGAGGCTGGAGGTTTATGGTCCAGAGTTAATTATGGAGGTCCCAGGGGGCCGTCAGGGCTCTGGTTCCTGCAGGCTGTTCTCTCCATGGACCCTCAGATGTCACCTTTGTCTTTATAGTACAAAAAAGACTTCTGCCATCTCATCTTTGTGCCAGGCAGTGGGAAGGAAAACAGTGTGACTTCTTCTTCCAGGACTTTCTGGAAGACCTGCCCGGCAGGTCTGGCTACCTGATTGGAGAGGTTGGCTGAGAAATGTGATGTTTTGGTGGGACATTAATGTGCCCAGCTAAAAATCAGATTCTCTTACCAAGAAAGGAGAGGATGAGGATGAGTGGAAAAATTTCAATTTTCTACCCTCTCAAGTATATCTAGTCTCTTTTAGGTAAAGAAACTGAAATTCAGGAAAGACTTGTGACTTGCCCAGTCTTCCAGATTACGGAGGCATAATGGAGACACAAGGTGCTGTCCCTGACACATTTCTTAGTTGTACTTCTGCCCTGAATTTATACCAAGGCCAGGGCTTTGGGCTTAGGATTCTAAAGGTCTTTCTCATGAAGCAATTTTAACAAATTAGCAGGAACTATTTATGCCTTTGGGGAAGCAGACTGTGAAAGATTTATTTTTTGATTATTAGTTTTATGTCCTCCAGTGTGTTCCCAATTTATTTTTTCTTTATATCCTGCCATTTTATGAATTCAATATTATACGTGTTTTTAGTCTGTTTAGTACCTATTGATCCTTTTGTGTATGTACTGAGGATTGCCCCTGGGCATTCAAATGCTGGTAAAGAATAATTACTGTGCTGGTTAGTAAAAGTGACAACACATGAAACTTTGCCTTGAACAGGGGAATTGAGTGAAGTCTGGATTTGCTTCATTATTCCAGGAAGAAAATACCACTTATTAGAATGCTTCCCATGGAGATGTATTATTTTTCTATTTTTAAAAATCTTTGCTGAAAGTATTATTTAAAAAAAGGAAGTCATTCACTCAACAGTTTTGGGCAATAGAATTGTGATTCCTGTCTTAATATGGTTTACCAATTAGTAGAAAATTTTGGTTACGACTGAATATTAAAAATGCTGTGATGAAATAATTCCAGGTGTTGTAAACACACAATGGGGAGAAGCACCTAGCCCTGCATTTGGAGGCAAGGGAATGCTTTCCAAGAAGGGGAATTTCAAACCGTGTCCTAAAAATGATAGGAATTAGGAACAAGAAGATTTTTTCCAGGCAGAGGAAGCATCATACATAAAGACAGAGGGACCTAAGAGATGCTGGTACATTTTGAGGAACTCAGAGGCATTCTGCTTAGTGAAAGACTACAGGCAATGGACAAAGACTGGCCAGTTGTGGCCAGGGCATGAAAAGCCATATAAACCACATAAAGGATCCTTAGGGACTGGGATTCTTTTTTTTTAAAATTTTTTAATATTTATTTTTCAAGTATCGGCGGACACAACATCTTTGTTTGTATGTGGTGCATGAGGATCCAACCCAGGCCGCACGCATGCCAGGTGAGCACGCTACCACTTGAGCCACATCCCCAGCCCCAGGGACTGGGATTCTATCATTGGATTAAATTTGGGGAATGACACCTGAGATTTGAATTGCAGAAGGATTTGGAAAGTGGGTGATAGAGACTGTTTCAGCATGTGCAAGTGCCCTGAGGTAGAAAGATTCGGGCATGAACATGGAACCTAAAAGGCTAGTTTGATTGGAATATAACTGTGTGAGGGAGAAGGGGGCAGTGAAGACTAGAGGCGAGTCTCCCTTTTGAATCCTGTAGTCGGTTAATGATTTTTTTTTTTAATCCTAGAAAATCATAACTTTAGCTTCTCTGTAGCAAATGGACTTGGAGCAGGGATGACAAGAGTCGAAAAGAGGAACCAGTCAGGGAGCCGTTAAAAGAGACCTCTTTTTGGACTAAGAGTCAAATGGTGAAACATGGAGAGAAGGAGATCAGTTTACGTGATTTTGAAGAGCTTGTTAGAGGTCAAGGAAGAGGGATTAAAAGGAGTGCAGGTATTTATTTCCAGGCTGGTGTTTGGTTTCAGTCATCGGGTCCTGACTCACATGGCTGTCCACAGAACAGGCTGGTCTGGGAGACAGAGAAGGACAGCCTTGGAATGCTCCTGCCTGTGCCCAAATGCTGACAAGACGACTTGTTGGGCCCCTCTAGAGGAGCGCCTTACTGTTGGACAAGAAAGGAAGCGGGGCTGGGTAGGGATCATAAAGCTTGCTTGCTCCTGGAGCTCTGATCCTCCTCCTCCCCTTTCTTCTCTGATTCATTGATCTTGTTCCCAGCCTCTGGAGCCTCGTAGAACAAGCGTGATCACTCTTCACATGACAGATATTCTAAGGCAGCTGACGTGTTCACTGGTCCTCCTCAAGTTCACATCCCTGTTCCTTCAGCCATTCCTCCTGACTTTTATGTTTGAAGCCTTTTGCCAGGCCGTCAGTCACCTTCCTTCAGACACATTCCGTTGTGCAGTGTCTTTCCTAAAACGTGACAGATTGCTGCTGGCGCTCACCTTGACAACAGAAACGAAGGCCTTTGGAGAAAATGATACCGATCCTTTCTTCAACATTGTGTTTGCATTAGTATATCCTCATAGAACAAGGTTGAAAAAACACAGAAAACATAAGGAAGAAAAATTTAAATTCCTGTAATAATACTACCCATAAATAATTAGCTTAAATTTTGGTTTTGTTTCCCATAGTCTTTTCTATATATGTATTTGTTATTGTCTTAAAAATCAATACAGGTGGACCTTTTGCTTTTATGTTCAACTGTTTTTTTATGTTGGTAAAAGTTCTAATTGGACTAATTAGGCTGTGGCTCCGTAGCAGAGCACTTGCCTAGCACATGAAGTCCTGGGTTCTATCGTCAGCACCACATGAAAATAAACAAATAAAAATAAAGGCATGCTGTCCATCTACAACTGTAAAAATTTTTTTTTTTAAAGTTCTAATCACCATTATTTTGTTTGACCACTTTCTGATGTAATGAATTGTTTCTAGTTTTTCACTTTTATAAATAACATGCATTTGCACGTACACAACAGCACCTCAGCACACACGTCTTTTTTCTTGTCTCATCTTCTTGGTGTAGATGCCTCGGGTGGAATTACTGGATACAGATGTCTTCTGGGTGCTTGGTCCTCTAGGAGGGGTTCACTCATCTCTCTCTTCACTCTCCAACAAGGATAGGTGAACCCGTCCATTTCAGTATACCTTGCCCCATTCCAGAAGGATAAGACAAATGGTGACAGGCCGTAAGTATGAGGAGGGCAGGTGTAGGTGAGACCTGGCTTAAGCAGCTTGCATTTTTGAGTGCTGACTCATGTGTCAAGCATTTGCTAAGCCTGTTGCATATATTTAAATGAAGTACTTCTCATACCAGCCCTACACATCGTATGCTGCTACAGATAAAGAAATAGACACTCAGCAAAGTGGCCTGCCAAAGGCCACAGATAGCTTCAGTGTAAAGATAATTTAGGCATCAGTAACAGAATAGTTGACTAAAGTGGGTTTTAATTCTAGGTTTTTGTTTAGTAATCCTTTTCCCTTCATGTGTAATGTAGATACAGAAAAGTGCACACACCTTTAATGGTATTATTTGATGAATTGTCATAGTTCCCACCTCAGTAGCACCATCCAGTCAAGGAATGGACTATTATCCATGTAAAGCATCCTCCAGGTCCCTGCCTGTCAACATTCACCTCCACAAGATGAGCCATCCTCATTCCTAACATTATAGATCCTGTTTGCCTGTTTTTGAACCTTATGTAAATGAAATTTTTGTAGACATATTCCTTATTAATTTTTTCTCCTTTCCCTCAACATTTGATTCTGAGAGTAATTTATTTTGTGTAGCAGTGATTTGTGCACTTTTATTTCTGGAGAGCATTCATCTTGTATGACCACACCACAATTCATCATTTTACTGTTGTTGATGGACTTTTATGTTGTTTCTGGTTTGTGACTCCAATGAATGGTGCAATTTGGAACACTTTTGTACAGCAAAAGATAACATGTGCTTTTGGCCTGGGATGTGGTTATGTAATTCTCTGTTTTTCTGTGTCTAAAATATTTATTTGAAACTATTTGTGTGTGTGTGTGTGTGTGTGTGTGTCACATGTACTGTGTGCTTCCAGAAAGGAACACAGTTGGGATCTCTGCTCAAGGGAAGGGCTGAAGATCTCCACATCAGAAGAAGTCCCTCTTGGAGGGATGCTTACTTCAGTGAATGGGACATTAACTCTGCTGCTGGCAGCTACCAACAGGAGCAGCTTCAGGAGGAAGAATGTTTCTCTAATTTAATTATGAATCTCAGGGAAGCATATCATGATCCTCTTCAACCTGCTGTGCTGAGTGGCAGGATGCCACTGGATGTCTACCAGGTAGAGGAAGGGGCAAGGGAGTGTGTACATCTTTACACTCTGCGACGGAAGCATATCTCCACACACAGAGTCAACTACAGAGATTCGGGTCCCAAATTTGGTCAGACCCCTAAATCATTTATCTCTACATTTTGAAGATTTCAAGAGCATATTGTGAAGTTGGACAGACTGAGGGTATCACAATCCTGCTGTGCCTAGGGCAGTTCCACTTACACCTGTTCTTTTGGTGCCACTGTTAATAGCACCTCCTTGGGTCCTAGTAATGTCCTGGCTTTTATGATGAGTTATAAGGTCCCCTACTTAGACATGGTGATTGAGGTTCTGCCACTTAGGTGCATTGTGACCTCAGACAAGTTACTCTGCTTCTCCAAGTTTTGTGTTCCATACCTGCCACATAGGGTTGTAGTAAATCTTAAATAAGGATGCAACGTACTTAGTTCTGTCTTGGTTCAGAAAAAGGATGCAGACTTCAGACCTTAAGGCCTTTTACATTTTATCTTGGCTACTGTTACCATTGTAACTAGAATTGTCTTCAAGCATGATGATGAATTGTGAATGAGACAAAAGAAGCTGGGAAGCTGTACATTTTCTCCATCTTACCCCTAAAAAGAATTTGCTTTACTTCCCAGGATAGGAGGAGTAATTGGCTTTCCTTCAGGGTTGTACTGCAAATGTGGAAGCTAACGACATTTGAATGTGAACTCACCATTGGTTAAACAGGGTTGGGTTTAAATGCCTTGGTCTGCACTTCAGGGAGTGATAAGGAAATCTTGAGATGGTATTCACTATTATCAGTGGAGTGACCATCCAGTCTGGTTGAGGCCTGCTGCCTTCTGTCAGCCTTTAATAGCATTCCCTTTGCCTCTCAAAGGTCTCCCATTTCAGGTCTGCATAGGACCACCCTGAGATGAGGAGTCAGACCAGAAACAGGGCAAAGATCCATAAGCAGGACATTCCAGATACTATTATATTGGAAATGTGAAATGAATGAAGTATAATTATCTGTGTTAAATATGGATAAAGCTCCAAATAAATGTTGAATGGGAAAGCAAATTGCAGAGGGGTACCTACTGTATAATTTCATTTATGAAAAGTTAAATGATTTAAGCAAAGTTAAATAATTTATTGCCTGAGGACACATAGATATTTGATGAAAATATAAAGAAAAGCAAAGGGGTGATTAATTCAAAATTCAGATTGGTGGTTATCTGCATAGGGGTGGGGGAGGTCTGGCTTCAAAGATGTATTTTATACTATTTTATACTAAGATGCCTGGCTTCAAAGATGTATTTTATACTATTTCTCAGCTGTGAAATTGGTATATGAATGTTTCATTATTGTTTTTTTATTTAAAATGTGCCTACATGTTAGGATTCTTTTGGATTTATTGGGCTGTTTTACCAGAAGAAATAAAATAATGTACACAGAGTAAAATAAAAATAAAACATGATATTGCATTATGTCAAATTTTATACTTTTACGCTTGTTTGTTCTTTGAGGTGATTGTTCATTGTTGAATGAGTTGAGGGAGAAGGTAACCAGTTTAAGCTTTGAGGTGATAGACGATTTGCAAGTTAATAGCTTTAAGTCTTTATAATCCTAGTTGTTACAGGCCTTCCTTCTGATGTTATTTCTACTCCTGGTGATGCTGCCTCCACTCTTACCAACCCACCAGTGTTCATGGAGCAAACGTTTTCTAATTCCATAATATATATTATGGCTTTTATGTCTCAAAAAAAAATGCCCTGAGATAGATTCCAGTGTCACCTCCATTTTACCATTAAGGACAATGAAGCTCTGGGTAGTTAAGAAATCCAGCAGAAAGTATCTGCCTTGGGCTTCTGGCCTCCCCATTCCACCACCACCTCCAGGAGGTAGAATGCTTAAGTGCTGAGTCCAGCCTAACCCAGACATGGTAGAGGCAAAGGCTGAGGTTTTCAGCATTTTCCGGAAGGCTTTCTACCCCATCATATTTTTGAGGACAGCATTTTTTGTCAGGCTCTGCTTGCTCTCAGTAGCCAGCAAGTTCCTGTGGCTCGGCTAACATGATTGCTGCTCCCTGGTGACCTGTGAGAGCTTTCCAGCCCCTGGGGCAGGCTGTTCCTGCACAGCAGGTTTCTGTTGCACCTTGGGGTGCTCTTGACCTGACTGATTTGCACTTAGTTCTTAGTTGGGGGGGCAGATCTGAACAGTCCTGAGTGACATTTGAACACTTTTTTATTTGAATTCAGATTTAATATAGTTATCTTAAGAAAATAATGAATATATAACAAAAGAAAAAGGGAGAGTAGTGCTGCAGAGGGGTGACTGAGCCCAGCGAGATGCTATGGCAGGCAGAGAGGCCTCTGGGTGGAACACAGCTTTGGTGTGTTATGTCATCTCACTGCAGTCCAGTTTCCTGAGCTGTAGGTTGGAGATGGTGCTGCCATGGCAGACTGTCACTTGGCCCAAAGATGACACTGTTTCCTTCCTAGTTAAGCCAGGAAGATGTTACTTAAGCTCTGCAAGATGGGCCTTACCCCTGTCCCTAGGAACTGACAAGTGAGTGCTTTCTGGTCCTGGGGAGGGAAAGGGAAGTCTGTTGGGGGAGAGGTTTTCTTCTGTGTTAGGAGGAAGCAGAGCAGCAGCAGCTCTGCCTGTGGGTCTCTCTGCTCCTTTCTTTGAATGCAGCTCTGTTGAAATGCAATGCTCGGGGCTGCTGCAGCCAGTTCATAACTGTGACGGGGGATAAAAGAGAACCAGAGATGCCAGCCCTGTGTCCTACCATCACCGAGCCTCCTTAGCCTCCCTGGAACTGTCTTTATCTGGATTCCTTGTTATGTAAGGAAAATAGACCCCTTTTATGCACTCTCCTATTAGCCACATTTTCTGTTACTTGCAACCAAAAAAGAAAATGTTTTCATAGTGTTTATTCCTTACTGAGTTTTCGTGAGAACTAGAGAGAAAATATTTCTTAATGTGTTTGGAACACAGTAGATATGTTGTGGTAGTTGTTATCTTTACCATTATATCATCCCCAAGTTTCCTCATGACTGTAGGTATGGGGTGGTGGGAGAGAAGAAATATTGAAGGTTTTGGTCTTTTTCTCTTCCTCTGTACATCCTGCCTCTTACGAGAGATCATATGAGGTATTGGCGGGGGGGATGGTGTGTCTGAGATAGGGGAGTAGAAAGGAAAAGGGGAGAGTAGGTAATGAAAGGATTAGAGGAAATCAGGTAAGCAGAATTGACTCATGGTTTGAATTTATTTCTCTCACATCTTATTTACCTGAAATGAATTTGGTTATCCTGGTCCCTGGTATCTGTTTTTTCATAGCCTTAGCATTCATAGCTTGAAAATACTGTTAATGCTTACTCCCTTAAAATCTTTAATGGCTATTCCTTTAAACTGGAGCTCAGGGAATAGTGCTTTTTGACAAACATTTCTGGTAGACTTATTATAATGAAGCAAAGTCTCTATTTTCAGATCCCAATTACCTTTCAATCCAGTTGCTGTCATTAAGCTACGCGTGCATTTAGAGTGCTGGAAGTTGGAGAAATGAGTGCATTACCATCAAAGCATGAAAGGCCAGTGCTTTGCATAATCATTGCTGGAATGGTTCCTCGGGTTTGGCATCTGCCACTCTCACCCTGCAGAGCCCTTGTTTGGGATACTGCCTGTGCAGAGTTCTAGTTACTGGTTTTAATCATTTTCAAACCCTGATGTGAATCCTCTATAGTCACCTCCAGTTGCTTTTTCCTTGTGGCACAGTTTTGTTTTAAGTAAGAGTCCCTGTGATGATTCTACATTTGCCAGAATAGTAAGAGGAAGGACACTGTACCCTGGTTGATATCTCTGGCTAGTGGGTGGACTTTTTGAGCATGACCTCGGGTGGGGAGGGGGTGGGTGTTCTGGCTGGTCTTAAGTTACAGTGCAGTGGAGAAACTGAGCACCTAATCCTCTCCAGAAAGGTGAAGTGAAAAAGTCTTTGATCTCCACAGAGCTTTCTGTGTCCAGGCAAGAGGAAGAATTGGCATGAGAAGACGGGACCAAATGGGTGAAGAGGGAGAATGGGAATCCAGTGTTGGGTCTGCAGGCCAGGAAGGAGGAGCAAACCCAGAGATGCTTCTAAAAATATGTCAACAGGTACTGGCAGCACTACCCCTCAGAACTGCTATGGGCCACTGTGCTGGGCAGGCCCTGAAGTCTCATCTGGGCCATTCATGGGCCCAGGGAGGGAGAGTTGGGGGTGGTCTGGGGAAGAGACCAGTTGATAGGGGGATATTGAAGGGACTAGTGGTACAAGAATATTTAAAAGTCTTAAGAACTGGCATAACCAGAATGCAGCCTGCTACAGAAAAGCAATTCTGAACCAATCTCTCTGTGTTCCCCCAAATTACATTGTGTGGGAAAAAGGCAGGCGGGGTTTATGCCTGCCTTCTGCCTGGCACATAATAGGAGCTTGATTAATATTTACCAGAGGAAATTAATAAACGAGCGTGCCACCAAATGATGTGTCAGAAATCCTCCCTGTGTGCTAAAACAAGAATTAGTTTTCATGAGAACCTTATTGTATTTCTGTAGGTTTGGGATTATGCATATCTTACACGATTTTCAAAACAATGGCAGGAAAGGAAAAGCAATGCGTCCTTTTAGAGAAGAGAGGATAGTTTTTCCTTTAAATAAAACCAGAAGGAACTATTGAATCTCCTGGTATTTTTCCCTTTGTCCTGTATCTTGTAAAAATAATGTATGCAGGAGAAAAATCAATTGTCTTTACAAAGGGAGCCAGTTCACTGTTTTAAAGAAGCCTGCATTAGGTGGCTTGAAGTTTCTGTGATAGAGAATTATGAGAAAATGTACTTTTTGTCTGATCAGAAAACATGAATAGAAAATGACAGCAATCATTTCCCAGCCACAGGCTCTGTATCAGGATGAAACGTGGTGTTTGAGTTGTAAGGCAGAATGTCTCCTGAGGATATTGTGAAGATGTGTCAGCTGGCATGGCCAAGTTGAGCAGTGTGTTCTATAATGAATATAAATTTTGCTGTGGCCTTTGAATACCAAATTAGTCCCAGAAAAGAAGTGCGTGCCAAAAGAGCCTTGAGTAGTGTGGATAGTTCAGATGAACGTGCTTAGGAGGGGTTAAGCTCTATGCTATTTCAGTGGACCAGAAAAGGTAATGGAGTTTATGTGACTTACCCTGCACCTTTGTAAAAAGAATCTGAAGTGACTTTCAACAGATGTTCAATAATGATGCTAGGATCTAGAAATTGAAAATCAGGACCAAGAAAAGAAGAGAGTCCTGGTAGCCATGGCAAAAAGGGAAACATAATTAGGTATATAACTCATAAGTTAGGGAAGGTAAGAACTTGTCAGTTTCTCAAAAGAAGGCAGAATTTTTAAAAATACTGCAAGTCTTTGTTATTCTGGAGTTGATGAAGTAGTTTTGATCTTTCAGTTTTCTTGCTTGCCCTCTGCTGTTTCTTTAACTGTTACAGTTATTCCTTTGCTTCATAGTCTGCTAGTTTTTAGTGCCATCAGGAGATATAGACAAGGAAAAGGAGGTCAATTCAGAATAGTCAGCTTTGTTGATTAAAGTTCTGGTAGTCATCTGTGGTAAGTCATTGTAACTAAGTTCATGCTATTGAGTAAAAAAAATATTTATTGGGCTGGGGTGTAGCTCAATGGTAGAGTGCTTGCCTTGCATGCATGATCCTCAGCACCACATTAAAAAATAAATAAATAAAGCAAAGATATTGTGTCCAAAAAATTTATTCTCTAAGACCACAGAATGGAGAATTACTCGTTTTTTTGAAGTCCCTGTGACTTTGTGTCAAGCCCATCTAGCTGTGCCCTGGGCTGGGGAGTGGAGCCCCTAGCTGGTAGGTCAACATGAAAAAGTGAAAGTTCTCGGGCTGGATTGTAGCTCAGTGGTAGAGACTTGCCTAGCATGTGTGAGGCACTGCGTACAAATAAAATATTGTGTCCATCTATAACTTAAAAAGTGAAGGTTCTGTGCTTGGGTTGGGGGTAAAGAGCTGTTACCCCTGGAGGATAGTCATTAAGTTGGAAGAAGACTGAGGGTATTTCATTCCTGGAGTTCCCAAGCCTGGGAGTAGTTTCAGAGTCACCCAGGGGAACTTTTGAAAAGTCCACACTGCCAGGCCCCACCCTGCAATGACTGGACTCTCGATAGTAGTCCCCAGGCATGTGAGTTTTATTAGCTGCTGTTTTGATTTTAAGCATTTTTTTTTTTTGGGTGGTGGTGAGTAATCAGCCTGGCTTTGAAATTGTTGTCTGTTTGCAAAGGGGAAAAAAATCCCTCCTCTGCACCATCCTAGTACTGTCAGCCCCTTGTATGGTTCCGAAATAAGTTTCCTGAGTAAGGATGGGAAGGGGGTGGTTCCTAGATGGGTTCTAACCTGTCCAGTCCAGGTCTGGCAAAAAGCCAAACATCACTGTGGAAGAAACCGAGATGCAGCCCTGTGAGATTTTCAGGAAAAGTGAGAGAGAAGTTAGATATAACCCCATGTATGTAGTGTCAGAGAAACACCATCCACACTGTACATGTTTGCCTTTGGCCTGTCCTGGGTATTACATGCCACTTGTAATAGTAATCTTACCACAGACATTTGAGATTTCTTTGTGCTAAACTCTGCATATGACCTGAACACAGTCATGTGATGTAGCCATTGCGATTTTCCTTGCTAGTGAATGAACAGGCCCTATTTGACTTAAGTGACATGATTTTGAAAATCATGTCACTTAAGAGGTGTCACTTAGAGACAGCCTAGCTGGGTCTGAAGCCCAGGTCAGAACAATCCTTGAATTCAATTTGAATAAAATAAAGTTTTACTCCTGAGCATTTTTTTTTCATTCAGTATTGCATTTTTCCTTCAAAGCCTCAACTCACTTGTCTGTCTGATCAAGTTTGCACAGTACTGGCTTAATGGAAGAGCATCCATTCATGGATTTCAGACATTCACACGAAGCTTGCTCTGCTAGTCTCCTGCAAGGCAAAGATAAACAAGGACTCAACTCTCAGGAGGCTCATGGTACAAAGCAGCTGGGCATGGAATGGGCTGATTGTCAGACCTGGGACGTGGCCCACCACTGGAACGGTTGAATCAAGGTTCTGAGATTGAAGGAGGAGATATGTGGGTCAGGAAAAGCCGTTGGAGCCTACTACATGTCCCTGCATTCAGGGAACTTCAAGACCGGTGGGAGAAGCTCACACAAAACCTGTCGTGTTACAACTGTATCAGTTGGCATCGAAAAAGGTATGTGGTGCTGTTGGCGCTTTAAACACGGAGACCGAAGCTATTCTAGGCTTTAGAAGGTTTCCCCAAGAAAGCCTTGCTTGGTGTGCTTAGCAGTGATGTCCTGTGTTCAGTTCCCATCACACACAAAAGAAAGAAAACTAACCATGTTTGAGGTGAGATCTAACAAATGAGTATGAGTTAAATTTATGTTGACTTTTATAAACATTTATCACTCCAGAAGATGTTTGTACACGGTTTTCTTTGTTCATGTCTGTGAAATGTGCTGCTGTGTTTTGTAGAGTTAAATGCCTATTTTCTCTCACTGAATATTCTTTAATGAATGCATTTGTGCATAGCGATTTTTTTTTTGTTAAAGAAAATAGCAAGAAATAGGTTTACTAGATGAAAGGATATAGCCACCTTTACTATTGTAGCCCTTTCTAAAGGTGTGAGGTGACTTTCACATCCTCCTCATGGAGCCTCTTCAATTTATCGACAGCTCTTTCCATCTCCTTTGTGGCACATCTCTGTCTACAGTTTTCCTGATATTCTTTCACTCTTTGCAACTGAAGCTCTGAAATTTCTCATAATTAGAACTTAGTGATGTCAGTAATGCCCTCCTTTTAAAATACCCATTTATGACATTTTTAGTTTCTAGCATAATGACCGGTGTTGCTGGGGCTGCTAGTTTTCCCCAACATCCATTCTCTTCAGAAACCACACATTTAGGTGGGTACATGCCCATTAGGAATAAAGACTACAATGGCCAGTTTCCCTTGCAGCCAGAGGGAGGCTAGGTGACTCATTATGGCCCAAAGAATGTGATTAGAAGAGTCATTTGGTGGTTCCTGGCATCCTTTAAAAAAAATCTCATGTATGCTCTCTGCTCTTTCTTGTTTATATCTTCATTCACCCTGTTCTCTAGATCACAGTAGTGATGTCTAAAGCTCTAGCCACCATATTGGATCATAGGAGCAAGGGCCAGACTCTAAAGATGTGGAATGGTGAGCTGGAAATCTTTGGGTTCTGTGAAGACTTCATGGACCAGAGCTTGAAAACTTGACAGTGTGTTGCTTGCCTGTTGACTTTCACGTATGAGAGAAATGTGTTTTTATTTTGTTTAAATTATTATTTTGTATCTATTACAGCCCAACATAATCCTGATTTAAATGTGTTCATGCAAAAAAGACTATATTAATAGTGTATGTGTGTGTGTGTGTGTGTGTATAAAAACATTTATTGGACATGAATATTTCATGGTTAAATTGAAAGTTGAGATCAAATCAAAGCAAATTGTAAGGTTCAAATACTTCTTTTAATTCCTTTCTTACTATATATCTTTTCTATTTAAAAAATTATTTTTGTGATAATAGCTTTTTATCAAGCTCTTGTGTGCTTATCTCATTCAGTCCTTTATGAGTAGTTAAAATTGTTATACCATTTTATAGATTAGAAAATTGAGGCCAGAAAAGATTAACTTGCCAGGGTCACCTATCTAAAGAGTGGTAGAGGTAGACTCTATCCTGGTTCTTCCTGACTCTGGAGCCTAATATCTTTGTGTAGGTGAGCTATTCCCCTTATATGTGCTGTTCTTTCTCCCAGGAACACCTACTGTCTGTGCCGCTTTTGTCCAGTGACTTCTCTGCACCACTCCATCCACAGCCTTCCTTCACTCTTCCACACTATGCCATAATCCTGCTGCCTTAACAGCACTGTGTGTGTCTTCTGTTATAGCGTTTATCACACCTTATTGAATGTGTTGCTTACTTGCCCCCACAACCCCATGGTAAACACAGCCCAAAAGGGGGAGTGTGTTTGAGTATTGTTATTATATCATCCAAACCTAGCACAGTGCCTGGTTCATATAGTAAGTGCTTAATAAATATTTGTTGAGTTATTGAATAAACTCCCATATCTATCCAAAATATATTTCTGCTACTTTTTAGAGCTCTTTTTGGCATAGGTTATTCTAACCACTATATGTGGTATAACTTAATCTTATCTTGGTGTCGAGTGTGTCAGATATGTCTGTAATTTCCAAAGACTTGATTTGGTGGATAGTTTAGTCTTTGGTCATATAGGGCACGTCCTCTTAACTCTCAGCAGGTTGGCTCTGCTCTTAATGACTCCACAGTATGAATAGACTTGCATGCTATTAAGCTGCAGTGATCTTTTACATGCAGTAGAGGGAAAATGAGATTGCTGTAAACAAGCATATGCACGAATTCATTCAGAAAAATGACTATCTAGGTCCCAAACTGCATAATCATTCTCCTTTTATATTTAACAGATGAAACAGAGATTATGAATTTTCATAGAATTGAAAGATGTGCTGCTGTGTCAGAGGAGGCTAAAGCAAGAAACTGGAGCTTTCTGAGATATAGTCAGATTCTGATTGCGTCGTTGTTCAGTCTTCACAGAATTCCCATTCAGAAAGTGTGCAGGTTGAATTTAATTGAACCTCATTCATGGAACCGAAAATATATTCCTCATTTGAAAATTCCTCTAGGATGCAGGGTCCTTATTTTAGGTCCCTTTGAATCCTCAGCACTCCTCACGGTTCCTCACATGGTGTAGACCCTCCTCAAATACAAGAGTCAACAGAAGGGTTTCGTTTTCACGTTTTGCTGCCTCATTTAACTCCAAATCTGCTTATTATTGGTTTGTTCTAACCCCTTTTTGTGCCTTCAGCACATTACTTATTGGTAACAGAAGTTGGCAGGAAAGAACAAGGTGATACCTATTTTGGCCATGTTGACTGTGTTGAAAGTGCACAGCTCTGTGGCATTGCCTACATCGACATGGCTGTGCAGCTGTCACCTTTCCATCTCCTTCCATCTTCTCAAACCGAAGCTTAACAATAACCCCCCCCCCTCCCCTGTTCCCTGGCAACCACCATTCTGCTCTCTGTCTGAATACGAATACTGTAGGTACCTGATAAAAATGGAATCATGCAGTATCTGTCCTTTTGTGACTGGCTTATTAGACTTAGCATGATGCCTTCAACATCCATCCTTGGGCTCCTGATGTGGCTCAAGTGGTAGCGCACTTGCCTGGCATGCGTGAGGCACTGGGTCTGATCCTCAGCACCACATAAAAATACAAAAAGATTAAAAAAAAAGATCCATCCATGTCGTAGTATGTGTCAAAGGTTCCTTCCTTTTAAGGCTGTATAACATTCCATTTCCACATGTTGTGCTTTGGATCTGAAGTGTCCCCAGAGTCTCATGAGTTGAAGGCTTGGTCCCCGCTGCAGCAGTGTTCATAGGTGAGGCTTTGGGAAGGTGATGGAATCACGTGCTCTAACCTCCTCAGTAGATTAATCCATGGATGGATTAATAATTCGGTGGCATTACTGGAAGGTGGTGGGAACTGCAGAAGTGTGGCCTGGCTGGAGGAAGTCAGTCAAGCTGCTGGATTTTGGGAGGGTTGCCTTTGTCTCCAGCCTCCTCTTTGCTGCCTCCCTACTTCCTGACTGCCAAGAGGTGAGCGGCTGTCCTTTGCCACACGCTTCCTCCACTGCCTCATCGCAGGGCGGGGAACAGTGGAGCCAGCCAACGATGTATTGAGACCTCTGAAGCCTTGAGCCAAAATAAATCTCTTCTCTAAATTTTTCTTTAGTTATTTTGCCACAGAGATGAAAAGCTGATTTGTTTGCCCATTTATGGCCACTTGGGTTGCTTCCCTTTTTGGCTGTTGTAACACTGATATGTACACGGATATACAGTACACCCTCACTGTAATCACACCTCCCCTGCAGGATGTGCCTCAGGAGGTACTTTAAAAATCTTCAGCATCATCAGAATTAAGAACTTGTGACTTAAAGGACACCATCAAGGAAGCGACAATTCAACTCATACATTGGAAGTATCTGCACAACATATAAGTGACTTGTATCCAGAATATATAAAGAATGTAATAACAACAAAGAGACAAATAACCCAATTTAAAAATAGGCAAAGGATCTGAGGAGACATTTCTCCAAAGAAGATGTACAAATAGCCAATCAACTCATGAAAAGATGTTCAGTATCATTGGTTGCCATGAACATGCAAATCAAAACCACAATGAGATACAACTTCACACTGTAATTAAAAAGATAGACAATAACAAGTGTTGAGGAGGAGAAATTGGGAACCTCATACAGTGCTTGTGGAAAGGTTAAATAGTAGTCACTTTGAAAACAGTTTATCATTTCCTCAAAACGCTAAATGTAAAGTTACCTATGACCCAGTCAGTTATGTTACGCTCAAGAGAAATGGAAAACATGTTCACACAAAAACTTGTACATAAATATTCACACCAACATTATGCATAATAGCCCAAAAGTGTATAAACCAACCCAGATTTTCTTTAATTAATAAATGAATAAGCAAAATGTAGTATATTCCCATAAGGGAAGGTTATTTGTTAATAAAAAGAATTAAGTACTGATACATTCTGTAACATGAGTGAACCTAAAAAGCATGCTAAGTGAAATAAGGCGGTCACAAAACACCACATATCATGAAATCCTATTTATACAAAATGTCCAGAATAAGCAATACATAGAAACAGCAAATTAGTGCTTACCTAGGATTTGGGAGGTGTGGGAAATGGGGATGATGAAAGTTCTAAAATCGGATTATAGTGGTGGTTGCAATATGTTAGATATACTAAACACCATTGATTTCTATATTTAAATGGGTTAACTTTATGGTATGTAAATTATTTATCAATAAAGCTGTTTGGGGAAACCGTGGCGCTATTTCAGTATGCCACAAGGTGAGGAGGCTGTGTCCTGAAGCGGTCTTTTGTTTTTTAGTCCTCCATGAAATAGAATTCTATGCACTGTCTGTGGAGAAGAAATTAGGAAATTTGTCATTGAAAATTCAGGGAAAAAAGGAAAGTAAAATATTTTGTTGTCCAAGTTAGAAAGATATGAAATTCTTGGCAATAACAAATTCTGGTAATAACATTTTTCCATTTTCTAAAAATGCAACATGTTTTTCTTTCACAAGTAAGGACTGAATTAATGAAATTGAGCTTTGCATCCGAGAACTTCAGCCATCCTTAAGGATATTTTTTTTGCATCTCTTCCTTGGCGCATGTCTTTCTCTGGCTTTGTAGGAAACACTCTGTGCGCCATGTCACTGTACCTCTAGAGCTCCCGTCTGGAGTCCTCTCTTTCCTGTACATGGCTGTCTTCTTCCTCAGTTGGTGTTTTGTCCCTGATGCTCAACTGACCTTTGAAAACCAGTCTCTCTTCCCTCTGCCCAATAAGTCAATTTAGGCTCATTATTAGGTGTGATTAGAGCCTAATTGAGGACTGGGATGTAGCTCTGTGGTAGAACACCCTGGGTTCCATTCCTAGCACCACTAACTACTGCAATAAAAAGACTAATTGAGAAAGATTTGCCTGTTGTTGATCGTTTGAAACGTTTTCACCTGTTAAATCTGTTCACAAAACTAATTTATTTATGCACACTGTTCCTGACTTTGGTTACACATGGCCACTCACAATGGGACTCTGTTCCCTTTACCTTTATGGTCCCCCTTCACATAGGGTCTCGTGCCCAGGTCTTATTCTCTTCCCCAGATTGTGGGATTCTTAGAGGACCAGGGGTAGCTTTAAACTTTTCACAGTGCCTTGTGCTGGATAGGTGGTTAGTAGTCCTTTGCTGAATGAGTAACTTTGAGTGTATGGAACTTAAGGACACAAGCCAGAGAAGAGCAATTTCTGCGTGTTGGCTGTGCTTTTGTTATCCAGTGTCTATTAAAATTATGTTACACAGCGGCATGCTGCTGAGAGATGCACGCGGCTTCCTGTTTGATTGATCATGACATAGGTTTACAAGCATGCTCACATGGTGTTAAATCACTCAAATTAAGCCTCAAGAATGAAAATAATGTTTGACTTTTCTTCCTGAGAATCTGTGAATAATATTTGTCAATCCAAAAGCTCCCAAAGGCACCTCTGGAATGTGAGCTCTGGATGTCTTTTTGGTTTTTGTTGGCAGGTTGATCAAAACCATCAGTCCCGTCAGGTGGTTAGACCAAGAGAAAGATGAATCTAATTCAGACCATGC
This sequence comes from Marmota marmota marmota, assembly GCF_001458135.2. Lineage (NCBI taxonomy): Eukaryota > Metazoa > Chordata > Mammalia > Rodentia > Sciuridae > Marmota > Marmota marmota. Next base: position 15,846,224 of record NW_025999853.1, read on the forward strand.
ACAGACTTTTATTTATTTAAAATGTTTTTTATTTATATTTGACACATAATAATTGTAGGTATTTATGAGGTACACTTCAACATTTCGATACATGTATACAATGTGTAATGATTTCAGATTGGGATAATTTGTATATCCTTTACCTAGACATTTATCATTTCTTTGTGTTGGAAACATTCAAAATCTTCTCTACTAGCTATTTTGAAATATACAATTAATTTTTGCCACTCGTTGTTACCCTACTGTGCTACAGAACAGTCGAAGCTATTGTTCCTTCCCTGTCACACCTCTGTGCCCATCAACCATCCTTTCTCCATCCTCCTTCCCTCACCTTTTCCAAGCACTGCTAACACTGTTTTATTCTGTACTTTAAAAAAAAAATTTTTTTTGTTAGTTGTTGATGGTCCTTTATTTATTTTACATGGTGCTGAGCATTGAACCCAGTGCCTCATACATGCCAGGCAAGTGTGCTACTGCTGAGCCCCAGCCCCAGCCCTGTACATTTTTTTTTTAGGTCAACTAGAACATATAATATTTATCTCTGTGCCTAACTTATTCCCCTTAACATAATTTCCTCCAGTTCCATCTATGTTGCTTCAAGTGACAGAATTTCATTCCTTTTTATGGTTGGATAGTACTCCATTGTGTATATATTCCAAATTTTCTTTATCCATTCACCTAGGTGGGTACCTAGGTGGTCTCCCATCTTGGGTATTGTGAATTTTGTAGCAGTAAACATGGGAGCATGCAAAAACTTTTAAAACAAAGATCTTGTTTCCTCTTGTCTTATTTTGTACTATAAGTTGATTTAAGTTGAGTTCCTGTGGGGTTTTTTGATCAGAACTAGAATGTGGAATATATTTCATGACAGGATAGATGATGAAAGCTTAATTTCCATTTCAGCAAGATGAGCTTTAGAGATTAAGGAACTGAGGATGTGAGTTGGATGTGATGTAAACGTCATTTTCTCAACACTGTGGTCACATAGACGTGAGAGGGGCAAGAAGCTGGTGTTCAGCTTCTCAGTCCTAGCTCTCATGGTCTGTGTCCTTCATTTCAAGGAGGAAGAGCCTTGCAAGTCTCGTCTCACCTTTTCAAGAAATTCAGGAGACCTGGGCTTAACGCCTGGCCCACTTTGGCTTTGGATGAGTTTTACTCGCAGCTTTTATTCCCTAAGGTACCTGGATATGGGGGGTAGTGTCTCTGTCATGAGTGTTATTTTATTTTTGAGATATATTTCTCTTCAAAATAATAAAAGTGTGATTGTAAATGTTAATTATAAAAAGGTGGTGGATCTTCAGCATTGAGAATGACTTAGGTGGATCATTGGGCTCTGAGAGCCTCGTTGGCCGTTTTCTAAAATGGAGATAAGGCTTGCCCTGCCCATCTTTCACATGGAATACTGTGGATCTGAGTGAATGTGACTCCTCAGCTGCAGTGGGGAAAGCACAGGCTTGGCGAAGGGCTTGTGAGGATTAAGTAGGATCACATGGGTAAAGCATTTGGTGAATGGTAGAGCAGAACGCAGCCGTGCACACACCACTGATTGCTTATGTAATCCCACTCACAGCTTAAGCCTCCTGCCTGGCCAACTGTCTTTACTCACTGTTGAGTGGGAATATTTCGTGGTGCTTCATCTTTATACCCCAGACCTCACTGCGCATTGCGCGCACATGTTCTCTGTGTGCTTCCTGAAATTGTTTCCACCTCATCTTCTCTGCCTGTCCCGGTCTGTTGTTTCCTCAACATTTCTATCCTCTTTCCTCAGCTAGGGCCCAGTGGCAAGTGTCTGTCTTTTCCTTCTGTAGTTTCCTGTTCTGTCATTTTCCTCTTGGAATGTTTCGTTATCTTCTCGTGCAGGTGCTTCAGTGCTTCTTGGAATGTAAGTCTCTTGGGCTTAGCACGGGGATGCACAATTCACAGGTATTAATAATTGTTGATTTTTCACACCCATGAGACATGCTTTAGACTGAAAAGGCCAGCAAACATGAACCTTCTTTTCCTTGAGTGTGTATAACCATTCAAGCAGTAAAGCTGAATAGTTATAGACTTTCACAACAGAAAAGAGCCTTGAGGAGTTACTTTTTATTGCATGTAATAGGTGCTGTGTATACTTTATATCCTTTCTTTTTCATAACAATGTTTAAAGGATGCTAAGTATGGCTACCCATATGTTATGGGCAAGAAATCTAAGGCAGACATTAAATCACTTGTCCAAGGTCACTCACTCATCTTGAAGCAGTAGAAGGACTTTTCTTTGTCTTCAAAACCTATGTTGCACTATTTTTTTCTGCTTCTTAAGGGTAAGAATTTTGAAAGAGGCAATATTAAGTTTAAAAAAATCACGAAGCAGCTGTCCTTTCAGTGCAGATACAGCTAAGGCATGGTCCTCAAGCAGCAAGTATTAGATGGTCACCATCTGATGCCAGATGTGTTGTGTTAGCTTTTCGTTGCTGTGACCAAAACACCTGACAAGAACAAATTAGAGGAGGAAAGATTTATTTGGCTCGCAGTTTCAGAGGTTAATCTACTGTCTGCTGGCTCCAAGGCAGAAACATGGTGGTGAAGGGCCTGGCAGAGGAACGCTGCTCAGCACAGCAGCCAGAAAGCGGGCAGGGGCCAGGGACAGATTCAGTCCCCAAGGCCAAGCCCTCTATGATCTACTTCCTCCAGCCATTCCCCACCTGCCTGCATGTGTCTCCAGCAATCCATTCAAATGGTTACTGCATCAAATGGATTAATCCACTGATGGGATCAGGTTGCTCATGATCCGGACTTTCCCCCTCTGAGCACTGCTGCATTGCCTGGCACATGAGCTTTTGGGGGACATTCCAGATCCTAATCATAACACCAGCGTCTTTCTAGATACCAGAAGAGGAGAGAGGGAAGGGCTTAATCCTCAAATTCATGGGAAAAAAGAAACATACAGAATGCAATAAACCAGTTTGAATAACCTTGTGGTAAGTGAGTGGCCTTGGGGCCAGATGGGAGCTCAAATCTCAGCTCCTCACCTTTTTCAACTGTGGGGTCTTCCTTATCCATCCTCTCTGTGCCTCTTTTTATGCATTTGTAAAGTAGCAGGGTGATAAAAGAACATAGCCCTTAGGGTAGTTGTGAAAAATAGGAGAAATAATACACATGAAGACTTAGAACCATGTGTGGCACTTAAGGGCTCTGCAAATATTGATTGTGCTTGTTACTAGTTGAGGCTGAGGAAAGTATTGCTCAGAGAACTTCAGAAATTCCTCCTGCTTGGCCACATCCAGCAGTTGATGGCCCAAATCAGTCATAGAAATCTGATGGATATGTGATTGTTTCTTTCCTAACTCCATGGAGGGCTGGGGGTGTGGCTCAGTGGCAGAGCACTTGCCTAGCTGGTGCACAAGGCCCTGGGTTTATCCTCAGTATAAATAAATAAAATAAACAAATTGATTACTTTAAAATGCTTCTAGTCCATGGAGGACCCAAATAGTTCCTGCACATTAGTTTCTGGTGATGTGTCCACTGGAGACAGATTTAGGGTCAGGTCTTACCCTATAATCACAATAATCATTCTTTTTCAAACTAAGAGATGAGCTTAAGACACTAAGGGGTTTTGTTATTAAAAGTAAATAGCAGCATGCTCTGTTTTTCCTTTAAGAATTCAGAACAAATTGGCTTCTAAGGCAGGGTCTGCAGCAAAGTGCTAAGTCCCTCATACTACTCTCTGAAAGACCTAGTTAGCTCCAGAGAGGGATGAATAGTTCATGAAGGTTTTACATTTGCCAATTGTCAGTTTAATAAAGTTGGGCTTGCCAGCTTTTAGAAAAGTGCTCTAGTTATTATCTGGGTAAAGCATGGGCCTAGAGGCCCCAGTTTGGCTGGCGAAGTATTGGGGAACATCAAGGAGGATTTCCCTGATGAGATATAAAAATGCTGAAGGAGCAGAATTGGAAGGGGAATTTCAGCCTGCTTCTGACCTCAGCACTCTAACCAGCCGTGGATGATAGCTCATTTCCTTCCCTGCTGGAAAATGGGGATGAGAGACCCATGGTGGCTATTCAACCTATTGGCATTTAGCTGTGTACTGGGGAAATGGCAGTTAGTCTTCCATCAACTTGTTTTTGTGTATCTTCTCATACCTATTTGTTCTCTTCACAAGGCCCATAAAATTATACCCTGCTGGTCACAAGTTTATATTAAACTCTGTGGCTTGGGACATGGAGCATAGCAGAGAAAAGCCCTGGAGGGATGATTTCCCCACCCTTCATTCCTGTGAAGCCTTTACATCTGTCCTCAGTCCCGTTCCCCAGAATTCCTGGGAGGCCTCTGGTGGCATCCATTGACCTCATTTCTGGAATTTGAAAGAGCTGCTGTTGAATACAAGACCATTGCACATGGAACTGTGGTCTCAGAAAGGTGGGAATTCAGGAGCTACAGGAAATCGCCGCTACAGCTCCTTCCCAGATGTCCCACATCTAGAAATGCTGCGTTTCCATGCAGCTCAGAGTTCTAGGGGCCCTCCCCTTGCCCTGGGGAGAGAGGGATGGGGAGTTAGGGAAGGTGAGGGAGAGAGAGGAGGTACAGTGACTTGCTGTTGGCACCATTTCAAAGGTGGATCTTAATGTTCTTCCCCTTGAGTGTGGGCTGTATTTGATGGCTTACTTCTAGTTAATTGACAGTTAAGAAGTAACAATGTTAGATTTTAGAGACTAGATCTTAAAGGGCATTGTGGCTTCTGTTTTGCTCTCTCTTGACTTACTGGGCCTGGGGGAAGCCAGCTATAGTGTCAGGAGTTCACTGAACCCACATGGAGAGACCCACATGGTAAGGAAACTGTCATTAGGTATGTGACTGAGGCATCTTGGGAATAGATCTTCTAAACCTCAGATTCTTCCTCCGCAGAATGGGTATCATAGATTCTACCTCCCTGAGTTGTTATGGGTATCTGGTTCATAGTAAGGTATCCAATAAATGGGTAATTGTAACTATTATTAATATATTATCAACTAACATAGTTATTTATTCCTCTCACTTTTTCTCAATTTGTTTTCTCACTGCCTTGAAACCTGGTTTAAAAAATGCTGCTTCTACCGCTATAGGCACAGGGTTCCTTAACTCTTATCACTCTGTCTTATGATAGGTTGCTTGTGGAAGTCCTTCACTGACAATAAGCTTCCTCAATACAGGGAAGAACCTGCTGTCTTTGTTTCCATAGTGCCTGACTCAAGTAAATGAGTGAATATACTTCTGCCATTTTTGCACATAAACTGTCATTGGCATTTAATGTCATTAAAATGATTACTTCTTGTCTCCAGCCAAAAAGGGTACACGTTAAAAAAAAAAAATTCATGGGCTGGGGATGTGGCTCAAGCGGTAGCGCGCTCGCCTGGCATGCGTGCAGCCCGGGTTCGATCCTCAGCACCACATACAAAGATGTTGTGCCCGCCGAAAACTAAAAAATAAATATCAAAAAATTAAAAAAAAAAAAAAAATTCAAAAGAACATCATTTTGCTCTCTGCCTTTTCCACTTAAGAAACCTGTGACTTTACTGTTGATTTGTTGTGGTAGATAATAGTTCTCACTTCCGTCTTTTTTAGCATTGAAGAACCACTTAAAAGTCAGGAAGAATGTTGTGTGAGAACCTCTTTGGGGTAGTGGGAATGTGGGGGATAACTGAGGCCTTTTCGTTTTAAAACTATGATGCACATTATTTAGTATAGCAAATTCTCAGAAGATATTAAACATTTTTTTTTAATGTTGGAAGGCAGCACAAAAGAAAATGAATAAGATTGTTTCTGACGTAGGTCCAAAGTCAAGTTCCAGAATTTGTGAGCCATGTAACTGCCCAGCTGTGGCCCCAGCTGTTCTCTCCGCCACCCCCATGTCCATTCCTTCTACTCCATGCAGATGACTGTGACAAACACGAGGGATGCACCTTAACCTACTCCACCTCCAACAGGCTTTCTTTTTTCATTTTTTTTTTTTAAAGAGAGAGAGAGAGAAAATTTTTTTTTTTTTTTTTTTTTTTTTTTTTTTTTTTTTNAGAGAGCAAAATGATGTTCTTTTGAATTTTTTTTTTTTTTTTAATTTTTTGATATTTATTTTTTAGTTTTCGGTGGACATCTTTATTTTATTTTTATGTGGTGCTGAGGATCGAACCCAGTGCCCCGCGCATGCCAGTCGAGCGCGTTACCACTTGAGCCACATCCCCAGCCCTCCAACAGGCTTTCTTAAACCTTATATTCTTTCTTTTAGGTGTCTGCTTGTTTACCAGATGTTTAGTAGGTATTCACCATATGTCAAGCAGTGCTGGGCACCTGGGTTATACCAAGTGAGGACTTGTCCTACCCATGAAGGATTCCTGAGGGTTGACAAACTGGGATCTCACATGGGGGTGAGTGGGCAGTAGGCAGCTCTCTGGCATAGCATTATTGGGTTAAATTTCTCTCAGCACAAATTCTGGGTCAGATTCAGCCCCTGGTGATTGGATCTTTCCAGTTGGTAGGTTTGGATACTGTGGGCCAGTCCACTGTGGGTTTGTGCTCAGTTTTGCTTTGCTGAGGGAAATTGGGACTTGTTATTCTGCTGCTATAACATTAATTAGTTATACTTACAGCAGTAAACATCATGTAAGCCCCAAATAGTAATTTTTATACCTTTTCTGCTAAAGCTAAATAGGAGGGAGAGCCACATCTGGTAAGGTATGAGCTTAATGCTCCAGACCCAAAAGCACATGGATACTGGGCAGACTTTAACTAGGGAGAAGGGACTGTCCTCGTGGTACACACACAGCTGGTCAGGAGAGTTCTAGAAACTGGAAAAACGACAACTCATTAATGTATCCAAATGTCTTTCCTTGTATTCCTTGATGAAATCACCCAATCCATCCACTCATCCATCCATTTGTCTGTCTGTCCATCCATCTATCTACCCAACCATCCATAGTATTGCTATATGCCAATAATAACACAGAAGTAAAAGAAAGTTCTTTCAAAAAAATCTGTGAGGTAATAGATGAATAACTAAGAAAGTTACAACATAGTATTATAGATTTTAAAAATATTAGATCTTAAAAATATTAAAGGAAAAAGGAGATGAACAGTCTTAATCACTGTTGCTGGAAGTATTAATTGATACAGTTGCCCTGGAGAGCAATTTAGCAATACTTATAAATAATCTAATTTATATCCATTTGCCAAGAAATTTCACTTATAGGAATCTATCTGGAGGATATAATAATGGAAATATGTGTAAATGTGTAAGAATGTTTATTATTATGATAGCCAAAAAAGGCAGGGGGGTGGGGATCAAATGAGATGTCCAGCAGTAGTGGACCAGTTAGTGATAACCTTGTCTGGCCATACAGTGAAGTACAGGACAGCCTTGAAACAATGTATCTTGGAAGAGTTAAGTGATCTGTTTTCATTAAATGAAAACAGTCACAAATCAATTACAATAGAGGAATTCTAGTTTTATATAGTAAATATATGCATAAACACAGTGTCCACAGTGACTTTCTTGAAGTTATTTTAGTCAGTATTTGTTCTTTGTGAGCTCCAAGATTTTCTACAAGGAAAATGTTGTCACCTTGGTAGTTACAGAAAGCTGTTAACAAGAGAGGTAAGTGCAGTTTGGCTGAGAGCCTGGGGTGTGGAGTTGAGAGCTCAGGAGTGGAGCTCCGATGAGACAGGACTGCACTTTTGTTAGTGTCTGCTTGTGCGTTTATTAATCGAGCAGATTTCTGTACAGCGCTTAGCCTTGCCAGTCTGTGCCTGGGGCTGTAGATACCAGAGCCTGACTCCACAGTGAGGAACTAATTGTCATAGAGCTTGTTACATAGCAAGGAAAGACTAGCCAACAGAGAATTTTGGATAATGACAAGTGTTATGAAGAACTTAAGCCCAAGGTGGCTTGATAAGAGGGGGGATTGGGTGGTCAGACCTGATCTCTAATAACAAGTTGGCAGCCATGGAAATAGCACGCAGAAAAACCCAGCACCTGGAAAGGTCCTAAGATAGGAACAAGCTTGGCTTTTCTGAAGGAGAAAGAAAAGAAGCCAATGCTTCATGAAACCAGCAGAGTGAGGCTCAGGATCAAGTTAGAGGGGTGATCAAGTTAGAGAGGTAGGCAGGAGACCGATCATATAGGGCCGTGCAGGCCAGGCCAGGACTTTGAATTTTATTGTGAGATGGAAATGACTGGAGTATTTTAAACTGAGGAGCGAAAGGCAGTCGTGAAGAGAAGGCTGCCCCTTGAAATAGTTGGAGAGCTAGAATTCTTGGTGGTGTTAAATACTCGTTCAGTTACGCTTCGCTCAGTATAGTCAGGAAGGGTGCTGTGAGTCCCCAGGTGCTGGCCAGCTTCCTTTGACTGCTCTGGATCCACCTGAGGATCTAGGAGGCTGACTTGTAGGAGCCAGTTCAGAGTTTCCCTCAGCCTCTGGTTTCTCATCAGTTTCAGCCAAGAGGAAGGCCAGTGGGAGGAGGTGATGTTGGGTTAGGTTCCCCCCAACATCCTCCCTGTCCAGTCATCTCTGGCTCCTGAGCCCCTTGAGCCCCGATTTCAGCTCCTGTCAGGAAGGCCCTCTCCTTCCAGGGTCAAGTAAATGCCCTTCCCTTTACCTTGCCAATCCTGGGGTGCTATACCATTCTTGAAGACCTACAGAGATCTCTCTCTCCCCTGCTTATTCCCTTGTAAATAAGTTATAATCTCACTTCAAATTACATAATTTGTGATTGCCATCTATTTCTAGCAGGAACTATGTCTGAAAAATCTGCCTTCTTCCTGGTGGAATCTGGGATGTTCTGCCCACGGAACAGGAGATCAGGGTCTGGTCCACAGGGGTCCCTGGCAGAGTGGCCTTGGTGAGACTGTGGTGAGTGGAGCTTTGCAGGATCAGTCTTGATAACCCTGACTCCAGGCAAGGTCTGGGGAGCTGATGCGCTTAAGGGTGTTCTTGTGTTCTCTAGGTGTAGGCCNCCCCCCCCCCCCATCCCATGGCCTCCGGAAGGAGCTGTCCTTTTCCATGTACGCAGCTCCCAACAGACCCTAAACTCTGAAAGAGAATTAACTTTTATTTTTGCTTTGGAACCAGTGAATGTGCTAGAAGGAGACGGTAGAGTGGTAACAGTGAAGGGCCTGGGCTGCAGGGTCAGGGAGTCCTGGATTCAAATTCTAACTCTGTCACCTGCCAGTGGTATCCTTGAACAAATTAATCCACCTCTCAGTGCCTCCGTTTCACTGGTAAGATGAGATTTGTATAATATCTCTCTTTTAGTGTATTGTAAGGATTCACTGAGATAATACACAGTGTCTGATATACGCATTAAGTTGTAAAAAATCTGTAAGATAATTGTGGAAATTGGAAAACAGGATATTTGGTTACAGTAAGAATTTATTATTAGGGACCAGGGTTGTGGCTCAGTGGTAGAGCACTTGCCTAGCATGCGTGAGGCACTGGGTTCGATCCCTAACACCGCATAAAAATAAACCAATAAAGGTAAAAAAAATGTATATATGTATGTATATATGTAAAAGAATTTACTATCAAATACTTTTGGTGTGATATCAGTTGTGTGGTTATGTTTTTAAAATGGGTCCTTATCTTTAAGAGATACATAAATAAAGTACTGTGGCAAAAATGATTGCTTGGAATTGATTTCAGGATTATGCATGACTGGTGGTGGTTGGGAGAATGACTGTAAGTAATTATTAAAGCTGCATAACAGTTATGTGGGGATCCATTTTTAATATTCTCTTTTCATGTGTTCAACATTTTCATAACTCAGTGTTTGAAGTTCACACACCAACTGGGAGATGAGCCCCCAGTGGATATCTCCGAAGTCTTTTCACTTCTGGAGAAGCGAGCTGGCTTCGCACCCTCCTGTTTTGCATGGTGTTCGTGTTCAGCACTCTCGGGTGTTAGCATTCCTGTTCTGGGGTGGGCTACGGCGTGGGCCTCTGCCATCAAGGAGTAACAGCAGAGGATGTTTTACTTACTGACGTTTAAACCGCACTTTGTGCTTTCTGAGATAAGGTCTTCTGTGGAGATAAGCTCACTGAGGTGCAGAGTTTGCTTTTAGATTGGGCTTTGGCCTTTTAAAAGCAGTAGATTAGTCTTACTAAAACAGCGTCTTTCCAGGGGAAACAAAGAACGCCCTGGAAGAAAGGGGACGGGGCTGATGGACACGGGTGGCCTCGCCTTTCTTCCAGCTTCCTCGCTGGCAAGCTGAGCGACTTTGGATGTGTCGTGTAGAAGAAGTAAGAGGATTGGATTAATTTCTCTGGCCCCTTCCAATCCCAAAAAATATTTTTAATAACTTTCTAAATAAATTTATTCGCTTTTATTCCAGAAAACCAGGATGGTTTTACCCTTGAAAAGATAACGACTTTTTAATATCTATAAATGCTTGTATTAAGACCCGAATTCATGCTGGATATTTTGTTGAACAGTTAATCCGTAGGTTGTGCCACCCACTGAAGGAAGGTACAGATGAACAGACATGGTCCCCGTTCTCCAGGGATCGGTAATTTAATGGCAGACACTGTCTTGATGTATATGGCAGGCACTTCCCACGAGAAGCCTTCCACTCCTAACGTCAGTCAAGCTTTAATGCTGTATATAATTTTATTTCTTTATATTTGAAGAATATTTCTGCATGCTGTTTCTTCTGATGATGTATAGAGATTGAATTTTTATAGGCAAGCTAATGAGGAAAGGATAGAAATTTCTGAGAAAGGCAACTTAAAGCTCTGAAACCAGAGTTTCTCCATTATATTCAGTCTCTTTGACCACTGACCTTTAATGAATATCAGCAATCATGTGGAGAAGCAGCTTCCCATCTCTGAATATCACCTGCTGTCCTCAGGCCACACAGGACCACGTTTGGTGAAAGCATCAAGAGCAATAAGAAAACAAGGAATCTGGAAGCCAGTGCTTTACTCCCTGGGACAGTTCTGGCAAGAAATCCTAGAAATCTGGCCCCATATGACAAAAGAGCTCTAAGGGGCGAGAGTGGGGAGGAGAACAGTAGGGATATGGAGAGGTTTTGACTCATGAAATGTGCTCATAAAGGCCATTTACCTTTCATTCAGCGCATTAGGGCTGCTATGTTTATTCATGAAAAATTTCTCGTTGGTGAGCTTTTTCACCCCACTTTCAGCAGGGAGCTGTGTGATTGATCCCCACCTGGCAGAATGCTCTGTTTTCACTGCCCTCAGCACCCACCTCTCAGCCTGTCTCTAGTTTTGAGGGAGTGTGGGCCTGAGCTGAAGCAATCAAGAGCAGGTTTGTGCATTACGGTCACCTTCCCTGAATGTAGCCCCTTCCAGATGAGGGAACAATTGGTTCGAATAGTAAATCCTGTATTTTTTCCTATCACAAACTTTGGAATTCCTTTGCGATTACTGTTAATGAATGTCCACTGCCATTATGTGAAAAAGATCCTGAGCCCACCCTTGCAAACAGAATTTGCCTTCCAAGTGCAGGAAAGAGACAAAAAAGAAGAAATAAATATTACCAATGGCATACATTTGTGATTTCCTCATTCTCAAGGAATTCAGGCGTGACTGACCAGAACTTACCTGGATATTGTCCAGACAAACAGTTGGAAACAGTTTTTTAAAAATTCCAAGACTGAAAGTCAATTTTAGATTATATATGGAGAAGGAAATTCAAATTCTGTAACAGAAGTGGACACTGAAAAATCTACATTCCCTTTAAAATGTACAGACAGCAGGGAAACTAGGAATTTTGGTGGTGTTGTCTTGGAAGAGAAGGCTCAGGAACAACAGTACTGTCTGTGGATATGTGAAGGCTACCCTGTGGAGGAGGGATTAAACTTTTACTGTGCTTGATGCAGCGGGGTTGGACTGATACATGAGTGTGTGAAACAGTACACAGATTTCTATAAGGAAACACTGATATGGAGCTATGCAAAATGGAAAAAGATGTTTGCAGAGAGAGGTAGGAAGTTTCTGGCTTCTAGGCAAAAGACTGCCTTTTCTGTCCTGATTTCACTTTGACCTTGCTCACTGCCCTTCAGCCACGTTTGTTCTTTCAGTTCTCTGAAGGAATCAAACTCTTTCTCCCATTGTCCTTACCCCTCCCTGGAATGTCCTATGACACTTCATACTTCTGCCCCCACCTCCACACTTGCAGCATGGAGTGTCGCTCTTCCTGTAGGTCTCAGCCTGGTTATTGTCACCTCATACACATCTTCCGTGATCCTCTTTTTCTAGGCAATGTCCGGCTACTAAACTGCACTGTACTACCTTGTATTTTGTTTATAGCTCTTACCAAATTTGTGCATATATCTAAGTGTGTGTCTGTAGGTGGATATACACACACATGTACTCATACACAAATACACATCACGTGCATATGTTCACGAACTTGCATATGTGCACACACACACACACACACACCACAGACACAATTCATTCGATGCATATTTCAGTACAAGAAGATACCCTTGACAAGAGGGATCATGTCTGTGGTGTTCATTCCTCTGTTCTGTTGTGTTCAGCCCTTAGAGCCTAGCAGGTGCCCTGTAAATGTGTTTAAAGAATGGATAAGTTAAAGAGACCAAAGCGTCTGGCTCAGTGCTCTTCTAAGAGTGAGATGTGAATCACCAGAGGTGATTTCAGAGGGGGCGTGGATCCAGCACTAGATAATATTGTGGGGAAGTGATTTATTTTCAGTTTGCTTTTAATCTTTCTGATTTTTTTTTCTTGGTTTGGTGGCTGCTATAATACTTGCCAGATTTTATTCCTCAGCAAGCAACAACATTAGCTGAAATTTAATAACATGTTTTACTTTTATTGTATTTATTTGTGGGTTGCCTTTTATTTGTGGCAAATGGTATTGATATTTCTTTAAGGAAGTGATTCCAAGCTTCCTTTTAAAATAAAACTATACAAGTTTATTTCATAAACATACTAAGCGTATAATAGTGTAGTTATTTTATGAGGGCGCTTCTTGAAGGATCTGAAATTTTGGAGGCCACCTGGCTACGAGGGAGAAGTTAGGACACTGCTTTTCCTCCCTTCTGATCCACCATGCCTCCGGCTTGCTGACTTTAACCATATTTCTTGGCTGAGGTTCACTGGTTCCCAAGAGCCCATTCCCAAATGAGTGCGGATCCATGACAAAGTAAATGCAGTGAAGCCAGGTTTTCATAAGACGACACGTACTCGTTGCCATTCCCACAGAACAACCCTTTTGATCTTAAACTATCTTTCCCCAAAATAGATGGTGATCAGATTTAAAAATCCTCAACTTGGCAAAATGTAGTGTTGCAATTCTGTGTTCCCCCTTTTCATTATGAGGTAGTGATGGTATGGAGGAGGCAATTTCATCTGCCTTGGGATTGCAAAGTTGGGACCCATTTCTGCTCAAAGAGGACCTTTATGGTCCCTTTCAGAGTGGCCAGTAGATTTAATAGTCATGGGAAAATTTTTTTTCCTTCTATGTGAATAGTAGCAGGGGCAGAAAATCTCATTGCGTGGGTACGCGTGTGGGCTCGCGTGTATGTGTGAACATTCTGGTTCCTAATGCAAATGCTGATGTGGTGTACCACCCTTTCCGTTAAATGGATTTGAGTACTCTATTTAACTTCAAATACGGACTCCGGTACCATATTTATAATGAAAAGGGATGTGTAAATTTATAGATATGGTCAGTGGTGTAGAGAGGGGTGGGAAGGTGTGCCTGTAGCAACTTCTTCCACTGGAGAGAGGAAGGGATGGGAGGGGTCTGAGGTGGTGTCTCCTAGATGGCAGGATGAACTTCCAGAGCAGCAGCCTCTCTGTTTCCTGTAGTGGTGCCATTTCAAGCTCTGAAGCCGGAGCCTCCCCAGCACAGGCTGTGCACCTGCGTGCTCATATATGTTTGTACCTTTAGTTGGATTTGGCCTTCCTTAATTTCTCCCAGTAGAATTAAAAGTTTCTTCCTCTGTGGTCCCCAAAGACTTTATTGCTCTTTCTTTCAGCACTTTCAGTTTACCTTACCTGATACTGATATAATGGTGAGTTGTATGCGTGAGTCACTTAACTCTCCTCCCCTGGTGGTAAGAAAGAGTGACTTTTACAACATTTCAGGCTGAGACACCTGTCTCAGAAGTGCCTTGGCCTCTGGAGGAAGGGAGCAGGGGTTGGCTGGCGATTTGTGGAAGGTTCCAAAAGTCAAGTGCAGCTGAACACAGGAAGCCTCTCTCACCCAGACATCACCCTGAAAAGCAGTCAGCCTATTGCAGCACTGGTGTAACTGCTCCCTTTTCCTGCCCTTTGTGTTTGTGCTGAGTTTTCTTTGCTTACACAACCCAAAGCTGGGGCTGAGGCTCTTAGGTCCCTGTTAGACATTCGACAGATATGAAGCCTACGGAGATGAAAACCTTACTAATTGTTCAGCTTTAGTAATTGCCTAGTTAAAAGCATCTAAAAACCAGACTCTTAAAAGCGACCTAAACTGTTTATAATCCATCTTCAGTCTTTCAGCTTCCCATTTGAAGCCATTTCCCTGGGTGATATTGTTACTGGGGGTCAGTACAATCTGTCACCAACTGAGCATGTTGGTGTCCGTGTGCGCGCGGGTGCTCATGCCTGTCCAAGTCAGCGGCTCCTGTATTGATGTTCAAATCTGGGCCAAATAATCGAATCACAGTTTCCCTTAACAAATACTCAGTGGATATTTATGGGGTACCTGTTACTTTGTCAGACATTATGGGGGTTGCTATGAGTGAGATGTGTCTATGTCTACTCAGGCTTGTGACTCGCCATTACATCCGTATCATGTAAGTTAGACTGAAAGGAATGCTGTAAGAAAGAGAGCAGTAAAATCTGAGGACCACAGAGGAAGAACTTTTAATTCTATTTGGAGAAATTAAGGAAGACCTTTTTGAAGATGCATTTGACCAAATTCCATTGAAGAAGGGCTTCTTCCCCTGACCCTCAACTCCGAGATGTTATGCTTGGAAGTTTAAAAACAACTTGAAATCAAGAGTTGGAACTCTAAACCTGCTGTCTCCACCATTAACCTGTTCGCATTACACGACAGTGGTCTTCTCAGAGCTCGCCAGCAGGTGGCGACAACAGCCGTCTGTGCAGTTTAGGTTCCCTGTTTTCTGATTACTGTCTGAAAATCACACATGAAGTGTATTCATTATAGGAAACGTTAGAAAATAGAAGCAAGCAGGGATTGAGAGATGGAAATCACATGGTCCCACCATCTGTAGATAATCACTGCTGAAGTACAGATAGTATAGTCTTTGTTGCAAACTGACTACACCAGTTTTACCTACTTATTGTGATAGGTATCAGTAGCTTTGAATAATTGCAGATCATTGGAGGTGAGGACCAAGGATAAAGCAAAACAGTTCTCACACCAGATCCTACTGAAGGGACAGACATATACGAGCAAGCGGGTGCACAGCCTGTGCTGAGGAGGCTCCAGCTCCAACCTTCTTCTATCCCCACTCAGAGGAGCACCATGCATGAAAGGCTTTCTTGTGACATGAGCAGCAGTAATGTCACCCTGACATTCCACTAGTCTCAAATGGCTTGGGCCACAGAAGCCTCCCAGCACAGGGTTGGGGAGACAGGCTACTAGGCTGACTTAATTCTCATCCCCTGGTCACAAGAAATGAGAGTGGCTTATACAACAAACATTTCAGGCTGAGACACCTGTCTCTTTGTCAATAAAACCCATTTGTGGTATCTGTTATACCTATGAACAAACCCTCTGATATTAATCCAAGATACAAGTAGATGAAGCCCTGTTTTTATAAATCCCTCCAGAGTGTCCAACCTTCATTAGTCTAGTGAACTGCCTCTAAAGAACTGCCCTTCAAGTATAAATTTAAACGCACACATCTGTATATCATGCTGGTTATGATGTTTAATTTTTATTGTGTTTATTTTGAAGAGAATCAGGCATTTTTCAATTTATATATGCATTTGGTGTATAAATTGTTTAATATTTTATGTTCATTATATGTGTATGGTACTTAACATGGAGTCACTTGCTGTATGTTTTGTAGCCTACTTTCTTCATTAATAATTTTATGAATTTATTTTCAAATCTGCAAATTTTGTGACTGCATAACATTCCATCTATTAACATAATTTACTCTTAGCTCACTATTAATGGATATATGTGGTTCGTATAACTTTTTGCCACTGTAGGTCTCACTATAAAGTTTATCTTTGTAAATGTGTCTTTGTGTACTTAGTTATTTTATTAGGATACATTCCTAGAAGTAGGATACACATTTATAAAGTGTTTTAAACACTACTTCAAATTACTCTTTGAAAGAACGTGACAATCTTTACTCCCACCAGCATCTGCTTTCTTAAATACTCTCCCACGTTGGAAAGAATTTTTAAAATGTTTTTGTCCTTCTGATAGGTTAAAAAAAAAAAAAAACCTCATGTTAGTCCTACTGGTGAAGTTAGACTTTTAATAAATATGCCTGCCACCTGTTTGTAATACCATTTTATTATTGCTTTAAATATTGGTAATGAAGGAAAATTAATCTTCCATACATTTATTCTCCTTGCCAGTTCCATCTGCCTTAAAATATTTTATTTTTGGAATGGGAAATGTATAGTCACTTAGAGCAGTGTAAATCGTATTTTCTAATTAAAGCTGCTGTACAAAAGTGAGCAGTATTTGAACTTAGCCATTTCTGGTACCCTTCAAGGGCCCGTTTGGTGTTAGACTCTCCTGAAGGAAGGGGTAGAGATGCTCTTCAGCTGTCACACTACTGTGAGATGATGGTGAGATGCTTGGGTCCTCAGCATTTAAACTTGTCAGAGTAATATTCGTACAATATAAAATGAAAGCTTAGAGTTCACAAGTTAATTTGATGGGTGTAGACAGCCAGAGAGATGGTTTAACCAGCATAGGGATACTTTCTTGGCAGAATTATCTAGTTTTCTTGCCTAGGACTGACTAGATTAACCAGAACATTGTGATGTCCTCTGTTGGCATGGGGATGTGTTTTGAGGAGGTCATTCAGGGGTGGTATTTCCGCCTCCCTCCACTCCAGCAGTGTTATAGGACTCAGTATTATGGCAGCTGGACCAAAGCAGCAGTTCTGAGAGGGGCTTTTCTGAGTTGTTTAGCTGCAGGAAAAGAGGACTAGCTTCTCAAAGTGGATGACCCTCTGCTGCTTGTCCACCTGTTGCCTGATGCTCTAAAAAGATAGGCCCTCTATAAAGAAAGAACTTTTATTTAGAGCCAGGGTGGGCTATGAAAGTGCACAGAAAGGGATAAATTCTCATAAATTCACATTAAAGCACAGGTGACTTACACTGGGTCTTTCTGAGAGGAGGATTAGGTTCCCAAAAGGGGACCAAGTGAGCTGAGAAGAAAGAAGACCAAGAGAGGAGAAGCTGGGGTGTAGAACAGTCCTTTGGACTGAAACTCACCCCTGTATGAGGGTCTGCGTCTCAGGGGTCTTTTCCATGGTGTCAGGGGTATTTGTAATGGAATAATTTGTGAATTACTTGGCATTTTAATTACTTCTTCTAATTTGTTTTTCGGTAAAATGTTCTCTGCATTTCCTGGTGGTCTGCTGCCTGAAAGAATTCTCTGTCCCCCTCTGGCTAAACCAATAAGGTTTCAGTAGCTATTAGGGAAGTTTGGTGGCTCATGGACTCCTGAATAGAATGCACCTCTGCCCTCCAGATGCCTTCGATTGAGTAGAGCAGCCACTTGCTGCTCTTTAGAATTGCTGGTCTACTTTCTCTGTGTGTCCTCGTCCTTGTCTCTCTGAGCCCTGTCCTTTGGTTCACACGCTTTCCTGGTGGGCTCCAACTCTTCCCCACTCTTACTGTGCTCCTCCACTTCTGAGCACTAACTCCACACGTCTCTCTCTT
Source organism: Marmota marmota marmota (assembly GCF_001458135.2). Taxonomy (NCBI): domain Eukaryota; kingdom Metazoa; phylum Chordata; class Mammalia; order Rodentia; family Sciuridae; genus Marmota; species Marmota marmota. The sequence goes on from NW_025999853.1 coordinate 15,864,087, forward strand.
CAAAGCCTTCCTCCAGCCCTGATTCCCGACTTAGGCTTCCTGAATTCATAAAGCACTGAACTCCTTCTGAACATGTACTTTCTGGAAAATCTTTTTCGTATCTAAAACTAGTCAAGTAGTAAGCTTTTTAATTTTTTTTAAAGATCATTTTTAAAATATAAAAGGAATATATTTTCACATGGATCCTGAATAGATTGCACCTCTGCCCTCCAGTTTAAAAAAAAAAAAAAAAGTAAATGAGAAAATAAAACTCCTTCTCCCTACTCCAGACCCTCCCAGTTTTAATGGGCCTTAATGGTTTGTTGTTGGATCTTTTAAAATTTTTTCATTCATATGTCAACATTTTTATGTATAAAAATGTTGAGTTATTTCTACAAAAATAAGATCACGTTATGTAATTTACTGTTCCGGTTTAGATATGAGGTGTCCCTGTACCCCAAAAGCTCAAGTGTGAGACAATGCAAGAAGCTTTAGAGGTGAAATGATTAGATTGTGAGAGTCTTAACCTGATCAGTGTGTTAATCCCCTGATAGGGATTAACTGGGTGGTAATCACCACATGCTTCTGCCGTGGTGTTCTGCCTCACCTTGGGCCCTAAGGAATGGAGCTGGCTGTCTATGGACCTCTGAAACCCGGAGCCCCAAATAAACTTTCCCTCCTCTAACATTGTTCTTGTCAGGTCTTTTGGTTGTAGCAGTGAAAAAGCGGACTAAAATGCATTTTTGAACTCAATACACCATATGAATTTTATTTCATTCTTTCTCATGGATTTATTGTTCTGGTACATGGCTATGTCATAATTTATTTAAACTCTTATTGATGGACATTTATTTCCAGTATTTCATTACTGCATACAGTGATAGAGTAAACATCTTTTTACATGGACTTTTTTTGAGTATGTTTCCTGGTATTTCGAAGAGGAACAACTGGGTCAAGGAATGTATACCTTTTAAGTACTGATTAAAATATTGCTAGGTTGCCCTCTGAGTGTACTAACTTCACTCCTGTTGACAATCCATCCTTCAGTCTTCAAGTCTCAGCGTAAGGGTCACTCTACAGGGGAGCCTGATTCACTACCCTTGCTCCAGGCAAGTCAGGCCCCCTGCTTTCTTCTGAAGTGTCCCACCAGAATATTGCAACATTCCCAAATTTTGGCCCTATGTCTTTGAGTATTATTTTTTTTAAATAATATGCCCATACTGCTGGATTTTGAGCTCTTTATTCTGCCTTTAAATATTTTTTTTCTGATTTCAGAAGTAACATGTTTACTATATAAAATTTCACCATTATGGAAACACTGACATTATGCAAATATCTATTTTAGATGGCGATCATCTGTGCCACTGTGTGTGTACCTCTCTGGTTAGCATGCACAGCCTGCACCACAATAACTGACATATGCCTTCTTCTCATCCCAAGCCTGAGTTCTTTTTCATCATTCAGTGTGTCTTTTCATTTTTGTGCCCCAGCACCTACTACGGTACCTGGTACGTGGTGTATACTCACAAGGTGCTTGTTGCCTGCAAGGATGGGAGGCAGTGATCTCAGAAAACATGCCCGGGGGCATAAGCACAAGTTATAGATACTGGCAGGACCTACAGGTCTTTTTTGTTTAGCTTCCCTCTGAAGTGATGGCTTTGTGGGCCTCTCCCATAGTACCAGGCTCTCCATAGAAACCAGTGCTGATGAAGTTCACCCTCTTCTAGATGACTGGTTTTCATAGGTGTTAGGAACTCTTTAGTTCCTCTAACAAAGCAAATGCAGAAGCCTGGGAAGCAGTTATTAGCAGAGGAAGATTGGTTTGCCGATGTGATTTGTTGCTATGTGTGTTTATTATCCACTGGCTCTGTGCTCCTGAAGTCAATATCCCCTGCGTTTGCTGAGCCAGGCAATCTGGTAAAGTCAGAAGTGAAGCCAGACCCAGCTCAGATGCCGGATCAGTAGCAACAATAACAGCATTCATCTATTAAGTGCCTCTCATGTGTTGAATGTTTTACCTTTAATGTAACACTCTTAAAACCCTGTGGGGAAAATATGGTTTTTCTCCAGGTTTGAGATGATATTCAACCCCAGGGAGGTAAACTTCCCAAGGCCACACAGCTGTTAGATGGTGGTGCCTGGCCATGAATCCAGGTCATTTTTTTTAAAAATATTTTTTCCAGTTGTTGATGGACCTTCATTTTATATTTATATGTGGTGCTGAGAATCAAACCCAGTGCCTCACACATACTAGGCAAACGCTCTACCACTGAGCTACAGCCCCAGCCCTGGGTCATTTTTTATAATCCGTCTATACTCCTTTTTTCATCCTCCTTTCTTGCCCCCAGCCCCACTGTGGAACATCAGATGGTAGAGCCTAGAGTCCCCTCTGTTCAGAGAGACACTGTTGGAATCCTCAAGTAACCATATCATCTTTGTGACCTTTTTTCTTCCCTCCTAAAATCATAGCCACTTGGTGGGACAAGGGATCAGGTTTATCTTCTTCTAGGAAATGAAATGGAGACCCCATGACTATGCTACTCATTTTCACAGTTGCAGTAGAAGGGCTTCCAGATTTCACTGCATACATGAAAGGTCTAGTGTGGCTTTGGTTGAGATGGTGCATAGCTAGATGTTTAGCTAATAGAACTAATCATCATAGGTAAATTATGAACTAGAACCAGAAACATAAGGGTGGGTTGGTCTGTGGAACCCATGAGGACATATACAACACAGATTGCCCCAAAGTTGTCCTTCTACCTAGAGGCCAAAGTGACCTTGCATGTTTTTTAAAATATTTTTTAGTTGTTGATGAATATTTATTTATGTGCGGTGCTGAGAGTCAAACCCAGTGCCTCACACGTGCTAGGCAAGTGCTCTACCACTGAGTCACAACCCCAGCCTTTGTAGGTTCTTTTTTGATTGTATTCACCTTATTCTGTATGGTCAAACATGAAAAGGACGTATGTGTCCTCAGTCACTTATCTGAAATTTTTGAGGAAATTCTTCTCTTTTTACACCTTAAATTGCACAACTTCTGGTGGAACTTGGGGTTAACACTGCAATGAAGCATATTGATATAGCATCAATAAGACGTGATGATTCCTATTAGATAGGGATAAGTAAGACTGTATTACCTTCATGTCATTTCAGGCCATTTTTTTGCTACCAAATAGCTTGCATACACTTAAGGGAAAAAAAATTCTCTTTTCAGAACCTTTTGGGTTTCAGAATTACAAATCAAGAATGATAGACTTGAAATTTTCTCCCTTTTTGCACTGGCACAAGTATTAACTTGTGGGTCACCAAAAATGTGTTTGAGAAAAGACCCTCCTGTCCCTTAGTAGAAGCAAAATAAACTTTGTTTCCATGGAGCGCCCTGACTTCCTGACACTTGGGCATGCACCATTCCTGCATGTGACCCCATGGTAGCTTAGTTCCAAGCTGATGGTCTTGGGTGGGGCGTTCTCCCTGCCCCCGCCCCCACTCTCAACTCAGCCAGTTCCTCCAGCCAGCTTCCCTTTCTTTTGTACTGGGTGGATCTGGAGAACGGCTTTTTTTCAATCAGGGTCTGTGTGGGGAGGGACTGTTGCCGCTCAGGCTGCTCACAGTCTTCTTTTCTGGACGCGGCACACTCCCCAGGCCTTTGTTTCTTAGTTTGGGGAGCATTCACCATGGAAACCGTCTTGGCTCATCTCCTCCCACTCCCAGGTGGTCTTTGAGGCTTTGCCCGCACTGTGCCACACTGAAAACGCAGTCGGCACACAGGCTTGTTCTTCATGTTTTCATCGCTTATTTGGCTCATGGCTGGATCCTGCACAGGGGTATGTTTGCCCGTACCTCGTACCAGGGAGTTGTCTTTCACCCTGCTCAGTGCCAGGCTCACTTTTCACACCTACAGTGGTGCCTCATTGTTTCCAAAGCCTGTCTGAGATTGGGAGAGGCCACAGCAAGATGGTTTTACCCACTCTTGTTCCTGCTCCTACCTCAGCTCCTTTGGGCCTCTTGTAACTATTGTGTCTCTGGTTTGTGGAGTACATCAAGCAGTGAGTGTCCTCAGAGACTATTTATACCATAAGTGCCTGCCCATTGTTGCGGGGGGCTGAAGTTTGACAGCACCCTCGGCTTCCCCTAGACCCTGATTTATCAGAGTGCAGTATTTATGCCATGTGGTTCTGACTTGGGCCGAAAATCTTCAATCAGCCCAGTGACTTAAGTTGCCAAGGAAACAATGTCTAGTGAGACTTCAAGATTTACTACCTGTTCCCAGGCTGCAAGGTTTTCTCTAGAATTCTTGCTGACACAGTTTACTCCCATAACCTTCCAGCCTTGTGGGGGTATAAATCTTCCAGCTTTTCTGCACTATTCACTCTGCTGCATGCAAGGCCTAGAACCAAGGAAGATGAGTTTCAGGGGGTTCATGAACTTCTGAAAATTATATGTACTGTTTTGTGTGGATGTATGTATGGGCATTTATTTTCTTCTAGGAAAAGTCTTGCACTGGATTCTTAGTATTAAATTCTGAAGCAGTGTAGCCTTGAGTAAAACATTTAACTCTTCTGAATCTCTGGAAAATGAGAATAATACAAGGTCTCATCCCATTAATTCACAATGAGGGTGCAGTGATAAAAATGCATATAAACTGTCTAATACAAGATCCATAAACATTCCATAGATGTTAGCTATCATTATATGTCTGAGTCTGGAACCTCAAAAGGCTATGATGATATGATTGCCCTTTGTTATTTAGAATTAGCAGCAGATATATAATTTGTAATAATTATCAACATTTTTATAGCACTCCATGCCGTACCAAGGTAACTGCCACATGTGTTCTTCTTAGCATGCTTGTTGGTAGGTGGAAGAGCCTGTATTACTCTTCCCTTTTACGGGTGAGGACACTGAGGCTCAAGGGAGACCAAGACCATTCAGCTAATTGGGCTCAGGAAAATGGGTCCTGCTCTCCGTATGACAAACAAATCAATCCTAAGACTAGCAATTGCAGTGCAGACTGTGATGAGAACCATAACTCCCAAAGTACAGGAAGGTAAGGCCATCTAGGAGGGTCAGAGTGGGCTTCTGGGTATAAGTTACCTAAGTCTGACCCCGTAGGTAGGATTAGGTCAGTCAAAGGAGTGGGCTGCCAGAGAACATTGCATATAGAGCCAACAGCATGTTGCAGGTGCCTCCTGGAAGAAAAGGATTGGAGATAGCATAGACCTAAGACAAAAAGAAAGTTTCCTTTAACTCCTAAAAGAGGAGATGAGTATGCAAAGAAAAAGGAAAGGAACAGAGCGGAGAAGGAACTTAAGTTAGGATTTGTTGACAAACCTGTGAACCATGCAGTATTTAAAATAATTTTGAGGAGACTTCTACCATGGGAATATATTTGCTATGTTAAGTGGAGTGTACTTAAAATTGCCCATATGCCAAGATTCCAGTGAAAAAACTAATCCACAAAGGACAAAGGCTTAAAACTTACACAGAAAATGAAAAACAACTCTTGCGTTGAAGTGATGAAGTTGAAGGCTTCTTTTAATGAGTTATTTGGTATGGTTTGTTTAAGCCGTTTGCTGTTTACAGTACATTGGATGGGTGGTGAGGATTCCAGCATTGTAGGCTTCTCCAGCTTCTTTAGTTGCAGTTCATTAATTCATTAGTTCATTTCATGCTTGCCTGTTCCAGGCGCTGTGCTTGAGCAAGTATCAGTGCATCTGTGTGTCTGTCCACTGTTGACTGGTCCTCTTTCAGAGAGCCCAGCCCCCTACCTCCTGGATCACCACCTCACCAAGGCTAGCTGCAAACACATGCCTCTCACTTGTTCTGAAGCACCTGTAATTAACATTCCCCTTCTGTTCATGTGATTTTAGAAAAAGAAAAGGCAGTACCAGTTAGTGAACAAGGCTCTTCCCAGGATCTAGAAGGAATTAAGCTGGGAAATTAAGTAACCAGCGAGGTGACAGCTGAAATAACCAGGTGTCAGACAGAAATGTCCGTTTGACCTGGCTTATTACTGTTTGGAGTTGAGTGCTTTTGGACAATTGCCTGAATTCTAAGCTTTCCACAGGGATCAAAGGCTTTGCTTGCTCTCAGTATGTTTTTAAGCAGTTAGCTGGAGGTCTTCCTGCTCATGCAGGTCAATGAGAAAAAAGCAGCATGCTGCCATAGATTGGGTAGCAGCAAGTAGCTTTTACCTGTTGGTATTCTGTATATGTTGCAGGCATTTCTGAGGTTCTGTCCCTTCTAAATGCAGTCTCAGGGCATAAGAATATTAAAAATGTGTTTAAGATATTTGTGTCTGGCCAATGGTGTGAATATACCTTCTATACAACCAGAGATAGGAAAAATTGTGCTCTTATATGTGTAATATGAATTGTATTGCATTCTGCTGTCATATATAGCAAATTAGAATTTAAAAAAAATTTAAATGCTAAAAAAAGATATTAGTGTTTGGTATTTGCTTTAAAATATTCCAGCACATTTATAGAAAGTTTGAGAGGATTTAAAATAGAAAGGATGATACCCCCATGGGGTTCATTATACTATTCCCTTTACCTTGTTTGTTTGAAAATTATCCTAAGAAAAAAATTTAACATTTAGAAGACCAATGGGAACAAAAAAACAGAAATAAATGTGAAAAGCCCTACATAATAGTAACATCTCCCATCCCTGCCTGGACCCCAGAGGTGCCCAGAGGTGGCTGCTGCCATGGACCTTGGACTCTCCACAGCTCTGTTACTTCTCCAAAGCTATGCTATTTCAAGAGCTACAAACTCACTCCAGAGTGACAGTCCACCCACTGCATTCCATGATCATCTTTTGGTTAGATCATCTTTTATTTGGTTAGAGGTTGGGAAATCATCAGTTTGTTCACTGGCTCATTCAGCAAATATTGAACTGAATGCCACTCTAGATGCTGAGGGTTCTACTCAGGTCCCCCCTGAGGGACTATTACATGTATCAGTAAGCAAGACCATTTCAGGTGGCGATAAGTGCTCCGAAGAACGTCACACAGGGCAATCAGACTGTAAGGTTGGGTGTCTGGAGAAGATTCCCTGAGGAGGGGCTGTTGGAGCTGAGCCTTGAAGGACAAGGCAGAGCCAACTGCTGCCCTGGAGAGGAGCAGCTGTCCAAACAGAGGGCACTGCGGAGCCAAAGCGGCCATGGCCAGGGAAACCAGAAGGCCAGTGCCAGGAGGGTGAGCCTGCAAGCTGGTTTCTGGTGGCTGTCTTCCTTTCTTCCTTTCTTCCCTCTTTATTCCTTTAAAATGTGATTCTTCCCAGAGACCAGCTGACCTCTCCAGGTTCTGTGTTCCACTCACTTGTCTTTGTGACTCTGCTCTGAGCTCCCACAGATGTTCTGCAGTGGCTCTTGGTTAGGGAGCCCTCTCCTGCTGAGAGGAGACTGGGTTCACAGTGGTGGTGGTGGGGTTTGTCTGGATTAGAGTGGTGTGCACGCGGTGTTTTCATTGCTGTGGAATTGAATCCCAAGTCCAAAGTCAGCTATCAGTCCTTTAAAACCCACATCCTGCCAGGCACAGTGGCACATGCTGTAATGCCAGCAGCTCCGGAAGCTGATGCAGGAGGATCACAAGTTCAAAGCCAGCCTCAGCAACTTATCTGGACCCTCAGCAACTTAGTGAGACCCTGTCTCAAAAGAAATAATGAAAAGGGCTGGGGATGTGGCTCGATGGTTGAGTACCCCTGGGTTCAGTCCCTGATGCAAAAAAAAAAAAAAAAAAAAAAAAAGAGAGAGAAACATAAAGCAATTAAATAAAACTAACATCAAACCTTCATTTATTTTTTACAAATTGAACCATAGGTGTTTTGTCGGAAAAGGAACCTTAGAAATGATGTAGCAATGAAGTATTTTTTTAAATATTTTTTTTAGTTGTAGTTGGACACAATACCTTGATTTCACTTATTTATTTTTATGTGGTGCCGAGGATCCAACCCAGGGTCTCACACGTTCGAGGAGAGTGCTCTACTGCTGAGCCACCACCCCAGCCCCTGAAGTATTGTTTTTGACCCATCTGGTCTTTTAAACTTTAAAAAATGATATTCCCAGTATGAAGAGAGAATGAGAATATACAAATTGGTATTGGTCTTAAAAATATGCATGCCTTTTGACTAAGAAATTCCATCTCTAGTAGTTTATTCTAAGAAAATAGTCATAGATGTGTGCAAAGGTTTTGTCTACAAAAATATTCATGAAGTGTTTATAAAAGTTTAATGGGAAATGATTCATGTTGAAAATTGATTAAATGAATTGTAGTACATCTATTTGATAGACTACTATGTAAACTTTAAAGATGATATTGTAGGAGAGATATTTAATATCATGAAAAGATGTTTTGTTACATTTTATGTCGGGAATACAGCTAATTAAAAATTATCTACCATGGCTGAAATAAATAGGGGTTAATTTTTCTCACATAACAAGAAGACCAGCAAAGGCAGCTTCTGGCCTTGGTTCAGTTTGTTCAGTACATGAAGACCAACAACTCTGCCATTTTGATGTTGGACACCTCATGTTCACATGAAAGCTGCTGCAGCCTCAGCCATCCATTCTACCTTGAGAGCAGAGAGAAAACTGTGGTACCAACAGCTGCTTCTCCACTGTTTATCTAGAAAGCAAAAATTTTCTCAGAAACCCATACCTGACTTTTTCTTTTGGCATCCTATTGGCTGAAATAATGTCATATTTCAACTTCTGATTACAAGAGATGATAACAAAGTATCTAGCTTTTCAAATGACAACATGAAGGTTGGAAATTACAGTTGGATCAGTCATACCAAAGGGTCCACCACTTAATGTTAATGAAAAATGTAGTTTGCCGAATGACATTTATGACATGACCACATTAAAACATAAAATATGTGATCATATAAATTTTTTAAAACTGGAAGAACTACTCAAAAATTTTATTTCTGAATGATTCATTATTTTGTTTTACATTTTCAATACTTCATATTCTATAAAGTTACAGTGACTCTTAACTTCTTGTCAGCTACTTTAAAAGTCCTGAAGCTTTATGTGACTGGATTATAAATGAGATTATAGAATTATTTCTCCTTTACTGGTTTAAGAAAAGCATTTTCTAAAATGAGTATATCATTTTTATAAAAAAATATCAAATGATGGTTCATTAAATTATATGTGAAGGCATACAAAAAGATTCTTGAGATTTTCACTTTTCTCCCCTCCTCATTATATCATAATTAAGTGAAACTCAGAGAAGTGATGAGGAGCTCATTCCAAGTCCCACATCCATTTAGAGGGAGAGCTTGGCCAACCTTTGGTGTTCCAGCTCGCATTAAAGGAGTATCTACCGTACTTTTTTTCTTTTTAAAAAAATACCATTGCTTGACTTTGCAACCCTCATCGAGTTGGACTTGCGTGCCTCAGTTCTCCTAACCAACTGTGTCCTGATTTCCTCCTCTTCTGTGTTGTGCTTGGTGTTGCCTGATAGATGGCAAATGTCTTCCCCCACCCAAGTTTCTGATATCTAAGGTTGTACATATTCTTTGTAGGGTACCAGTCTGTCAGTGGTCAACCTATTATTACACAAATATTTATTATTAGCACTGCATTAGGTATTATGAATGTAAATAGTGATGAACAAAACACAGTCCTTGACTTGAAGAAGTTTCCGAAGACTCTGGAGGCAGCAGGGTACACTGGCAGTTACAGTAGAGATCCTTGCCATGAGGATTGAATGGAGCCTAGGAGGAACACTGATGTGGCCCTGTGACATGTGGGGTACTTCCAGAGGTGTCTATATAAGGAAGTCATTCCAAGCACAGAACTGAAGAGGAAATAGGTGCTGACTGGGGAGAGGGGAATAGAAAGATGAGGGAGGAAGCTTTCCAGGTAAAGGAAACACATTTCAACTTCTCAAAGCATGTCTGTGTGCCGTGAGGTGCTAGTATTTTTTTTTCTGGGAAAAAAAGACATTATGGCTAAATGATACTAGGAAAGCTTAACAGATTTTGACCTAGCCCAAGCTTTTGTCAATTTTTTTCCCCCATGTACCATATTGCTAGACTTTTTTCTCCAGAGCCCTGGGCCTTAAAATGTTAATCTCAGTGCCACTGAGTTGGATAACATGCAAATTTCATATTTTTTTTTTTAGTTTAAAAATATTAGTCTTCCTTTTCCTTATTATTATTTCTTATCACATTTTGGAGCATATTTTAAGTTTGAATAGGAGGAAGGTAACTCTGAGGACATTTTCTAGAAACCAATTTGGGTTCGTTATAGAAAAGATGATGTTGGCGAAAAAAATCAAGGGATAAGAAGGTCAATTGGTTTTAATTTTTTTAAAATATAGATTTGATAAAAATTTTTATAATCCTAGGGATATTTTTAGGCCATCTGTAAGGTTGCAGAGTCTAATTGGTCAGTGGAGAGGACTGTGTACACTGGGTGTGAAACTGATTGCCAGGAGGGTCCAGAAAAAAAAGGAATGGCTGCATCTCTTTAAGTCGTACCCATTGCTCTCTAGGGATTTGAGTTGAGTCATTAGCAGCACCTTAAATAAGAGAAGTGGGATACCAGGAGATGCCCGGCTCCCCGCATCGGTCCTGCCAGGATTCTAGCCTTTTAGCTTTCATTTTCCCCTGCCGGGTGGCACTCCAGTGGCTCCCACTGCCAATGCAGGGAAGCCCTTCGTGCTCTACAGCGTCTTCACTGCCTTTCACCTGCGGCAGTTCATAGTGTAAACTGGCTTCCCTCCCTTTACTTTATGGAATCAGGTTAGGTTTTAATCCTGCCTTATCACTTAGGAAATTTGACTTCTCTCAGCCTCAGTTTGGTCATCTGCAAAATAGATATTATTATTATCCATGTTCTGCGGTCACAGTGTACACCCTGCAATCCCAGTGGCTCAGGAGGCTCAGAAGGGGATTGCAAGTTCAGAGTCAGCCTCAGCAACTTAGCAAGGCCCTCTGTCAAAAATTCCCACCCCAGAAAAAGGTGCTGGGAGAAGTGGTTCAGTGGTAAATTGCCCCTTGATTAAATTCCCAGTATAACCTCCCATATTCATGTTCTAAGATGATTGAGTTTAGCATATGGTAACAGGTAAAGTAGTGTACAAACCTGTGCATCCAGAGCTGATATAATTCTTCATTAGCCCCCTTTTGCCCATGGAATAAAGTTGAAGATCAAAACCTGGGGTTCTAGGCCCTTCATGATTGGCCTCTCCCCTTGTCTTCCTTTCCACTTCCAGTACTTTCTACTCTGTGCTCCAGGTTTCGGCCATATCACCCCAGCCTCCAAACACTAGGTCACTTCTTGCCTGTGCTTCTGTTTTATGCTGCTCAGCTAAAGCTCTGTACCTTGTTTAAGACTCAGGTTGGCTAAAGAAATTAGAATAAAAATATACATACATGATTTAGAAGATTCTATTTTTATGAAGTCCAAGAGCACTCAAAACTAATCAGTCATTTTAAAAAATAGATACATATTTGGGGCTGGGGATGTGGCTCAAGCAGTAGCGTGCTCGCCTGGCATGCGTGCTGCCCGGGTTCGATCCTCAGCACCACATACAAACAAAGATGTTGTGTTCGCTGATAACTAAAAAATAAATATTTAAAAAAAATAGATACATAAAAATAAATAAAATAACAATTAATACTAAAAACCCCCAGTATCAATCACATAAAAGTCAGAAACTGGGGAAGGAAGTGGGGTTGACAGGAGAGGGGCACAAGGGACCTGTCAGGAAATGGTCTAAGTGATTTTTAATGGTGGCAGCACAAATGTATGCAATTGTTAGAACTTATCAAATGGAATACATAACTCCTGGACATTTTGTTGTATATTAGTAGTACCTTACAAAATAAGCTAGGGGCATCATCTCTAGGAAGCTTTTCCTGGTTGCCAATGCTGAATTTTTAAGCCTCTCTATACGGTCTCTTAACTTCCTGCACATACTTCTGCCCTTACACTTGGTATAAATGTCTCTCTTTATGTGTTTTGTGCTCCATTGGTCTGTGAGCTCCTGTAAAGGCCCAGATACCTGCTATCTATGAAACTGTAGTAACACTACTCTACCTCAACCTGTCTAAGCCATAGTTTCCTCTTTTGTGAATGGGAAAGTATTAGTGTCTCCTACAAAAGGTTTAAATGACAAAATGATAATAATGTATGTAAAGAACTCAGTACATAGTAAGTAGGCAATAACTATTAGTCTTGTAAAATAGGGGAGACAATTCTTATATTTGTAAAATAAAGTATAGCTTTTATTTCCACAGCTAACCCAGTCTTTACTTGAGCCCCCCTTTTTTTCCTAAGCAGATATCAGACTTTATGTAACAATTCACAAATAAATTATTTTAGTAGATACTAATAAGAACAAAGTGTATGCCATTCACTCTCTTCAGGCTCACTGAGAGCTCTCTGCATGCATTACATTGATTTAGAAGATAATGCACAGTTCGAACCATTTCTGATTCCAGAAAACAAACCTAAAGAAATGCTGCAGTCTCTTTGAAGGTGGCAAATAGGTCTTTAGTGTCACTCACTACCTTGCAGGGAAAAAAAAAGTGAGCAGACTTTTTGATCTGAGTATGGAAAGCAACTGTTTCTCCTGATGTTCAGTTATGAAGAGAGCTCACCCAATAGTTGGGTCCTCAGATAGAAGGACGTTAGTCATTTAGTGTCTTCCGCTGTGACTTTACTGTGCCACCTATTCCAGTGGACTCCAAATGACTGTGTAGATTAATTTTTAATGCTATCAATGGCTTTGACCTCTCTGATCATCTCTGGGTTAGCCAAATATGCCAGCATGGCCGTGAATGAAGAGTAATGAAAAGCCAAAGTTTTAATCCAGCCATCTCTACACCCATCCATTGAAAGACACACCTGGCTGAGCTTCCTTAAAGACAGATCCTTCTATGTTGGTTATTTCCTGTTCCTATTACCGATCTATAGTGCTCAAACCATATCTGTGGACCCAGAAAAACCACCAGTATGAGTTGCAGGTTGTGATAGTGACCCTGTAATAATCCAGAATCTGAAAGAGCCTCCATAGGTGTGTGAGGATTAGCTAAGCCTGGTATCTCATGGCCCTTATCATCCCTTTAACCCAGGCTTGGACAATCATTTTTCCTTCCTGAGCTTCAGCTTCTTGAAAACCAGATCAATAGTTCCTCCCCTGTCTAGCTTGCAGGGAGGAAGTGATAACACTTGGTAAATATTTACAGTTTAAAGCACATTAAAATTTAAGTTGTTTTCAAAAGAGCAAATACTGCATGATCCCACTGTATGAGATACATAGAGTAGCAACATTCATAAAGATGAAAGTCAAATGGTGGTTGCCAGGGACTAGGGGAAGTGAAATGGAGAATTGTTGTTTAATAGGTACTGTTTAATGAATTTCATTTTGGGATAATGAATAAGTTCTGGAGATGGATGGTATTGATGATTCCACAACAGTGTGGATGTCCTAAATACAAGTGAACATTAAAAATGGTTAAACGATAAACTTTATATATTTTACTTAACTTTTTAAAAATGTAAGCTGTTTTAATGTTCTCTGGCCTGTGAGTCAACACAAGCTAAGCCTGCCTGGGCTTGGAAAAGTTTATTTGGCTCATGGTCTCAGACTCTGGTGGGTTGAGTAGTGGTTCCTTGAGATTCTCAAGACTGTATTGAGCCCAAGCTTATGCCAGGGATGGGATGCACAGAGAGGGACAGATGCAAAAGACTGGGGAGAAACGCAGACCAATCACTGGAGTATTTCAACACAATATAAGAAGGGTGGTGATGGGTTGGCCAGGGTGCTGTGGGAGGGCAGGAAGACTTCCTGGGGTCCCAAAAGGCATACAAGAGTTCACCAGAACAGGAGACTGGCATCAGTGTGGCCTCACCTACCCTTCCCCTTAATACTCCATGTTCTTTCATGCTTCTCTGCATTTGCTGGTGCTTTTCCCTCGGCTAGAATGCACTCTTTTATTTTCTTTCCCCATACAATCCTCCTAATCCTTAAAGTACCAGCTCAGATGTCACCTCTCTTCTGGGAGCATTGTTTCAACTCAGCAAAAATTAATTTCCCCTTCTCCTGAGCTCCCAGAGCCACCTCTTATATTTCCATTTGGCACATATTTTATGCTGTCAGGTAATACAGCCCTTGACATTTCTGTGCACCTTGTTGGGTGTATTTGGGATAGTTCCAAGTAAGTCATACAGACTGGAACCAGCCATAGCATGAAAGAGTCATTTATCAGAATGCAGGGTGTCTTCCCCAGGCACCCTGGCTCTCTGCTCCACTTCTCTCTTTTTCCTAATCCATGTCGCAATATGTATTAGTCAACTTACCATCACTTGGACAAAATACCTGAGAAAATCAACCTATGAGAGGTCTTAGCCCATGGTTGATTGGCTCTCTTGCATTTGGATCTGTGGTGAGGTAGTGTGTGGTGAAGCAAAGGTGTTCACCCCATGGTGCCTGGAAGCAAAGGGAGAGAGAAAGAGAAAGGGCTGGGATCCCAGTATCCCTGTCAAGGGCATGCCCCCGATGACGTCCATCCACTGGGCCCCACCTCTAAAGGTTCCACTTCTCTATAGCACCATGGGCTGGTGACCAAGCCTTTAGCACAGAGAATTGAGTCCAGACCATTATACAGAGGCGGATAACACCCATGACTCCCAGGTCTGGCCCGTCTCTGCTTATGCATTCAGGGATGGGTCCTGTCCTTCTTGGGTCAGTGATACCTGCACTGAGGCCAGCTAACTGTGGCCATGGGAGGAGAGTCTCATGCACACATGTGCACTGGGGAGGATGGGCCCCTGGGGTCATATGAGTGAAACTCTGGCAGTGAGCACAGCAGCCCATCCAATTCTTACAGCTCTTCTTCCTGAGCTACCCCCTGCTCCCCTACCCCACCTCCTCTGAGATTTTCTTTCTGCCCCTCTGGCCATTCCTTTTTTTCTTTGTGGGTGCTGATGTTAGTGTTCCCTGGGCTTCACTTAGGCACCTTCCATTTTGCTCATTTTCAGGAGATGATCTCAGTAAGTCCCACGACTTTAATCGCATCTGTTTGCATTTACATTATAGTTAAAACTGCTCACATCAGAGTGCCTGACCCACCTCTTTTTCTTTCTAGTGTCATCTCCATGAGATGTCCCACAGTGAACAAAACTGCACATACCGTGTGTCTCTCAGCCCTCCTTAACACCCCCATTCTCCTGACCCTCCTACATTTCCTATGTCTGTGGATGGCATCACCAACCACCCTGTGTCAAATCTGGGAGTCAGGCTGGGGTTGCGGCTCAGCGGTATAGTGCTTGCCTGGCATGTGCAAGGCTCCTGGTTCCATCCTCTGTACCACATAAAAACAAACAAACAAATAAATAAAGGTGTTGTGTCCAACTACAACTAAAAAAAAAAAAAAATCTGGGAGTCATTTTAACTCCTTCTTGTTCTTTACCCCCTAAATCTAATCAGTCACCAAACCCTTTCTCTGATACCTCCTAAATCCCTCTCAAGTCTGCCCAGTGCCATGGCCTACATCAGGCCTGTGTCATTTTACTGTCTTGTGCTAGTCTCCTTGTGCCACCTTATAGGGTGCTTCCCCAGAGTACAGCCCAGGGATTTGTTTTTTTAAAATATCTGGCTATGTCATTCCCTTGTTTAAAATCCTTCAGTGGATCCTCTTTGCTTCTGGAATAAACATCACCCTTCAGTGTGTGATATGGAAAATCATCGTCTTATTTACAAATGAAGCCTTAACACAAGACTGAAAAAGCATAGAGCACTTCTCAAGCTACAGAAAAGGAAAGGAGGGCTGGAGGTCCAGCCCAGCAGTCGAGCATGTGCTTAGCAAGTGCAAAGCCCTGGGTTCAAACCCCCGTTCCCCAGAAAGGTGGTGTGGGGGTGGAGAGATTGTTGAATTCAGGGGAAGTATATGTGTTTTTATGGTATCACTTTAAAAAGCTACAGTTGAGTCTAAGAAAAGTAATGACCCTGTATTAAATATATTAGGCACCTATAAACCTACTTCTACCAAACCCCAAAAAAGGCCAGAAGGTGCTAACCATGTAACCTGACATGCCCTGAAGTCAGTCACACATTAGAGCTGTGTTCTGCATGGAAATCTCTTGCACCTCTGGTGGGGCCGGAAGTAGCTGACAATACAGTGGTCAGAGCACAGTTCCTGGACCGAGTAACTGTAACATCTTCTGATAGACTTTGCTCAGGTGACTGAAATATGGCTTGCCTGGGTCTAGGAAAGCACATATGGGTGCCACATAGGAACACATTTAGGATGCTGCTTGTGAGAAACAGAGGAACATAGATTGAATACACAATCAGCAGCCTCTGCCACAGTTCTGACTTAGTGCCTATGACAGTTGATATTCCATGCTGTACCATGACAGACTAGTTGCTTCCTGGCATCCACACTGAGTCACTAATTGCAGAGAATTCTCAATCTCTGTAACTATAGTTGCCCAAGGTTCACACTTTTAAATACTTCCTTCTATCTTGTGCACTCTAATAGGAGTGCTTGGTTGCAAATAATAAACACCAAAGAACCGTGGTTTAAACAAGTCAGTGTATTTGCTTACATGATACCAAGTCTAGAAGGAGGCTGGTTTAGCTTCTTATCAGAGCCACTTAACGTGCATGCTAGCTGTCTTGTCATGGTGACAACACGGTCTCATCCTCAGATTCACATGGAGAAGAAGGGTGTGGAAAGAGCTCCTCTTATCACCACTGTCTTCTTTTATTAGGAAACTAGAAACAGACTTGACTTAGGCTCTTTCACCAGAGCCATGATTCATGGCCATCTGTTACTTTAAGGGAGGACAGAAAAGAACTTAGCAGGTCATATTAATGTCCGGTGCAAAATTGGGCTGACATTAACAAGGAAGGAAGGAGAGTATACGTTAGTGTACCCACAGCTAACAGGGCCTGTCATATTTATATCAGATATGTCTCAATTGAGAACTCATCCTGTTTACTAAAATCCCTGTAGTGTTACTCTTTTGTCTCTTGAAATTCAAATATATTCCACTAATATTTTTGCAAAGCGCTTTCTTTCTACAGAATGCAGTTTTAATTGGATAAGTTTAGCTTTAAAGGGAGAAAAGGTATTGGTTGGACTGTTTTCTGAAAACCGCACTCTCGTAGTGTTAGTTTTCCCACTATTGAGCAATTTAATCAAACATTCATAATATGTATGCAAATCTTGTTACTGTTCTGTTAGCCATAATAGTCTGTGAGGCCCATGCACAACATATGAATGTTAGAAGGCTTCAGTGTGCATATGGAAACTTTGTTCACATCTTTAGTGCTTATATCAGTAGTTCTTTACAATTGCTCAGTTTTTAGATATGAATTTGTTGGAATTAAACTTAACAGCTCATAAATAGTATAATTAATTTTTGTTCCACTTCAGTTCCAGTTACTAATTGATTTAAACCTACTGCTCTGTTTTCTCTCTGTTGCCCTTATATTCCCTGGATCATAACACTCACACTGTTGTTATTTTACTTTCCACTGTGAACCATGCCTGTCTTGTTTACCATTTGCTTAGCAGAGTGCCTGGCCCATAGTAGGTACACAGTGATGTTGGCTGAATAATTTAATTACCAAATGACTTTCAACAATAATCTGTAAATATCAGCAGCAGAGGCAGTCCCAACTGGCCCACTAGTTCCCATGTGCTAGCTCATGTTTTATTTGAAGAGAAAAATTAGAAAGCATGGGCTGCCCACTAGAATATGTCATTCTGTATTCAGATATTTAAGCTCTCTGAAATGTGTTCCAGTCCAGGTACCTTGAGAGAGAATGACTGTGGTTCCAGTTCCCAAATCCCAGGGGATTGTTGTCTTTGCTCTAACTTGGGTCGGGAGCCTGCTCAGCACCAGCCAACTGTGACCAGGAGGGTGGGCCTTGTTGTAATCCTTTTTTGGAAAAAAAGCAATGCTTAGAAGAGGGCGTTGAGATAGACAGTCCTACAGAAATTGACGAGGTCACCTCAGCAGTTTCACACTTTTGAACTTAACAACTTCAAATCCACTTCTCTGTGTAGTACATATACAGTCATGCTCCCTTGGTCAGTAACCTCTGAGCATCGCCGAGGGTCTTAGGTCCAGTTTTGAGCTCTGTTACTTGTTCTCTGTATGTTCATTTTATTCTCTATGCCTCAGTCCTTATCTGAAACATTAGTAGTGATAATACTTTGTAGGATTGTTTTTTCCATATTTTTATTAGTGCATTGTAATTATACATCAAGTGGCATTCATTGTTAAGTATTTGTACGTTCATATGGCATAACAGTATAATTTGGTCAGTATCATTCCCCAGTATTTTCCCTTTCCCTCCCCTTCTCCCTGTCCCAGTCTTCCTCTTATTCCACTGGTCTGCCTTGGATTTTCTTGTGATACCTCCTACTGTTCTTTTCATTTTTACTCTTTTTAAAATGTGTGTGTGTATGTGTGTGTGTGTGTGTATAGTTGTTGATGGACCTTTATTTTATTCATTTATTTATATGTGGTGCTGAGAATCGAACCCAGTGCCTTACACATGCTAAGCAAGCGCTCCACCACTAAGCCAAAGCCCCAGCCCTCCTTTTTACTCTTTAATTCCCACATATGGTAGAAAACATACAGTAGGATTGTTTGAGGAATGAGATGGCATGTTTACATATTATATGCAACGTATATTGATGTTGTAGTATATGTGGCACGTATACTATATACTATATATAACTTGGAATAGTGCCGGAAACATCAGTATTAATGAAATGTCCTCTGTTAGACTTTCATAGTTCCTTTTACACAATTCTAAAATCCAAAAGCTCTTTGAAACCAGATTCATCATAACTTTGGCAGAAACTCTGACCTGACCTGGTCTGAACTAAATACCTGCAGAGCCTGACCTGAAGGGATGTGAGGGGGATTTTGATGCTTGATTTAGCTACTCAGTGTAACTATTCACAGATTTTGCTGAAGAAGTATCAGTGTGGCTGATTACAGGGTGTTACCCCAGCCCCACTGGCAATATTACATAATATTAATGTGTTCAAATGAAAATTTCTTAATTCTGAAATACGTCTGAGCCCCAAGTTTCAGATGAGGGGTTGTGGTACTGCGTTTCTTTTGGGGACATCTTCCTCATCCATAGAACCATAGCTGGTTGAATGGATTACAAACTTCACTTCGGAGATACTTTGAGAGCTCTGAGTGGGCTAAGGTCAGTCCAGTGTGATGAGGGCTGGATCAGAGGCCACTGGTGTCCAGAAGAACACTCAGGATAGCTCTTCTCTCACAACAGTATGGGCAGCATCTCAGCGTAGGTACCTGAGATTGCAGAATCCAGCGCCTCCTTGTGTCACTCACAGCACAAGGGACTGAAGATTGAGCAGTGAGAAAACCAAGCCTGTGGTTTATTCACTGAGATGGGACATTGTACATCTGTAGCGGTGGCAGCAGCCCCTAAGTAAGTGATCATAGATGCTCTGAAAGCCTGTAAGAAGGCTTTGGGTCAGAGGAGACCTCCTTACCCAAGCCACACCCAGATCATGAGTAGGAGGGAGCCAGGTGAAAAGCTATGAACCCATGGAACAGGTAGAGGAAAGCACATGTCAAGGGCCAGGAGGGGAGAGAAAGCTTGCCCCTTTCCAAGAATGAGAGAAGTCAGTGTGGCCAGAGGAGAGAGCCAGCAGGGCATGGTGCGAGAAGTGGGGGTACAAGCCTAAGTCAGAGAGATCCCATGGTCTGGTTTCTCAGTATAGACAGCCTAGTTATATGGCTATTGCCCTGGCCTTACCTGTAGCACTGACTTTTATTCTCAAAAGTGTGGCTGTTTGGACCATTAAAGTATTTGGTGCTTAAGAAACTGGGAAATTTTTTAAGCAATGCCCATTTAAAAAAGCTATTTGGGGTGATTTGGGCCACTTGGCTCTGGATGAAAAGGTCTTTTGTCTTTCTCTGCTGATCATTCTATGGGTCTCAAGGGTTGCTGGAAAAGAAATCAGACCTGGGAAAATAAACTAGAGTGCTGGTCAGCTGAGTGGCCTTTGCTGCCCTAGGATAGTGGGATTATTTGTTAGTCTCTGTGTGCACATATACATAGAAAGAGCCAACATCTGGAAATCCTAAGGAATGAAAATGTTCTCTTTCCTTAGCTGAACTCTCAGGAATTCCTGTGTTGTCTAGAACTACCCTCAGAAACAATTATAGGTCCATCGCAGAAAATTCAGGAAGGGTGGTGGCCTGTTCTTTCCTTTCTCCCCAAGTGTGTGTGTGTGTGTGTGTGTGTGTGTGTGTGTGTTTACCCACTTGAAAGTCCATGCTTGCTTGCCTTTTGTGATTTGATTTTCTTTTTCTCGATTTGATTTTCTTTGCTGGTCAGAACTGGAAGTTTGCAGATATTTATTTATCAGTCTCATGTTTTCAGCCAAGAAAAGAAGAGGAACTTCAGGAAAACCCCAGATTCATGTCTTACATTTTGTATAGGATGTTTTCAGTGCCTCAGAGACACAGATTCCCCCTTTGGGAATTCCTTCACTCTTGGTTCTTCTTTCTGTCACATTTTGAGCCCTCTGTCTGCTGTTGGGTAGGTGGAAAGATAAAAGCTACATGACAGCTGGTAATCCCCTTTAGGCCTCACAGTGGGATGTAGTTTAAAGCGGCTTAACGATAAGCAGCAGATTAGTTCTTCATGATAAGAAGGAATTGGAACTTTTCAGAGCTGCTGAAAAGGTTTCAGTGTGGGTGAGTGTCTTCAACAAGATGGTGCCCCTAACTGAGCTCCTCTGGGATGGGCCGCCTACAGACCCACAGACTGGCTCTTAGACCTGAGTGAATTCACTCCGTCTGGCAGACCAAGAAATGGCAGATCCAGAGGAAATGCAAGATTCATCTCTCAGGGGCACATGCACATAGCACACTGTACATGTACATGCGTGCGCGCGCACACACACACACACACATACACACACAAACACACAATATTAGAATACAAGTTTGTTAATTTACTCCCAAACACTTGAATTCTTTCTCCAAAAAACAAGCTAAGTTATAATTTAATTTAATTTTATTTTTTTAAACCTTTTTTGAGAGAGAGAGAGAGAGAGAGAGAGAGAGAGAACGAACTTTTAATACTTATTTTTTAGTTTTCGGCGGACACAACGTCTTTGTTTGTATGTGGTGCTGAGGATCGAACCCGGGCTGCACGCATGCCAGGCGAGCGCGCCACTGCCCGAGCCACATCCCCAGCCCCTCTAAGTTATAATTTAAAAGGCTGTTCATTCATATCATACTGGAAGAAACAACTATTTGCAATCCAGTGCATACTCTATGAAGGGCCAGATTCACTGGTAATCATACTACGAGCACACTGGTGAACCTAGAAACAAGAAAAATGAGCTGCTGGGGTACTCACAGACTTTACAGAGTATCTCCACAGCAGTCCGTCATAGTACACTCACACTGTAGTAAGGTTCCTTAACTTGGAATTCCTGGCCATGCACCAGGATTTCAAGGGCCCCATGAATTAATATGTGAGATATGTGTGTGTGTGTGTGTGTGTGTGTATTATTATTATTATTTTGCAGAAAGGATCTAAAGCTTTTTTTGAGATCCTTATACACTCATGACCAGAATCAACCCCCTGAGACATGTGGACACTCCCAGCTGGCTCATAATTTGACACCCATGTATGGGTAGATGGGATGGGGTTGGATGGCCTGGAGAGAAGATAAAACCCCAAGAAATTCAACTCTGACCCACTTACGTTTGCCAGTTAGCATGACAAAGCCTTGCAGATGTACTGATGTATGATCCTTCACCCCTTCGTTCTGTTATTTGTGAAAAAGTGAAGTATTTCCATTGAAGTAGGCTGAGGTATTTGGACAAAATTTGAAGAAATTGGCTTTTTAGAACTTTTTTTATTGATTGACCAAAAGTCACATTGTTCAAGGATATCTCCAGATGGCATTGTTCCTAAAAGTATAACATAAATGCTATCAATGCTCCCAGCAGAGGGACAGCATTGCACTTTGTTGGCCAGAAGGGAACATACTTTGCTTTCTAGGGTAAGAACCAAGCCATTGATGTGGCAGGGCCATCCACACTCCCTCACAATGTGCAAACCTAGGATAGCACAGTGTAATGGCACCTCAAGTTCTTGCCCTCCACCCAGGGGGAACTCTGCTTCCTTGGTTAGATACCTGATTTGCCCCTTGGACCTTTGAGTTGAGCCTGGCTTGAATTGGACATCTGACGCCATGTTAGTCTGGAGGTCCAAATGTCTCTGCTATACTTCACAGATGAGATGGTGGCACATCCAGCCCTTTCCTCAGTGTTCAGTCATGGCCTGTTCCTAGGTATTGTTTCACTATTCCTGTTTTAAGCTGATCTTGCTGATGCTGGCCCTCATGAAAATGAATCAGGACAATGACAGTTAGGTATGATTTGTAACTTAGTTTTAGTTTTCTGTGGAATGTTAGTGTGGCATGTTTTCCTTGCATGTTGGGCATATGAGAGGCTCTCACTTTCCATGCTCTGTATTTGGTAGAATCTGAACTTTTCACGAGCATGAGTTGTTTTGTTGAATGATGACTGGGCAAGGTAGGAAATGCTTTGGGCTTCATGGACATACGATCTCTGTAGCTATAGTACAAAAGCAGCTAGTATGGAAACAGATGGGGACAAACTGTGTGTCAGTAAAACCTTAGCATAGGGAATGATATTTGAATTTTGTTTTTAGTAGTAGATGGACACAATACCTTTATTTTATTTATTTTTATGTGGTGCTGAGAATCAAACCCAGTGCTTCATACGTGCTAGGCGAGTGCTCTGCCACTGAGCCACAATCCCAGCCCCCTGGTATTTGAATCTGGTGTATTTTCACATGTTACAAAATATTCTGCTTTTGATTTTCTTTTCAACCATTTGGAAATATGAAAACCATTCTTAGATTTTGGATCATACAAAAACAGGCCGTGGGCTGGATTTGGACAAGCCCTGGTAAACTGTCACTTCAAAACATGCTGTACAGAATCTGAGCCATCGTGATAGAAGCCAGTGTTTGCTTCTGGGGCCAAGGTAGGATTGACTTGAAAGGGCCAGCAGATACTCTATGGGGTTATGGCAATGTTCTGTGACTTGCTAGGGTGTTGGGTACAAGTGTATGCATTTGTCAAGACTGATTGAGGGTATTTAGGATCTGAACCTTTCATTGTATATAAATTATATTTCAATAAAAAAGGGACACATGCTGCATGACAAGCACAACATCTCAGTGACACTTAGTAGCAGTAAGCCTTGATATCTCACTTTCATGTCTGTGGGTCACCCAGCAGCTCTGCTCCAGTCTCATTCCTACTCTGAGGCCTGGCTGGATGGGGCAGTTCTCTCGGCAAGGGCAGAAGCACAAGACAGTAAGGCCAATAGTGTGTGCACATTTCTGCCCTCTGCTTGTTATAGCGCTCAAACACAACCTGACTGCAGGTGCCTGTACACCCTGATTTAAGAAAATTTGTCTGCAGTACAGAAATGCTGTATCTCTTACATCTGAAACCTGCTCAAACTAAATCTTTGAATGTATGGTAAATGTTGTGGGACAACAGGGCATACACGTATGATACAGTAGAAAAGCAAAACAGGACTAATTACAACCGAGTGCCAAAAACATGCCTCCAGATAAAAATAGGTTTCTGGAAGGTCAGGAAGTGCACATTCTTCATGGGCCATGTGGTTGTGATGATACCTGCAACAAGGCTTCTGCTGCCCATTCTTCAAGACCGGGAGAGCTCATGTCTCTCATGCCTGTCTCTCATGCCTTCCTCCCATGCCACCAGGTGTCATGGAAACTCATCCACAGATTTAGCAGAACCCTTTGATGCAGCTCAGCTTTTCTTGAGCTCCAGACCCTCGTTTCAACCTGTCTTCTATATCTCTGGGAAACCACAAATGCAAACAAACCTGAACACATTAACTGGTTCTTCCTGGTCCTCTCCAGTGAAATAGCACCATTATCAAACCAGGCACCCGAGACAGGCATTCCAGACTCTTTCCTCTCTTTCATCCCCTAGTCCAGGCACTGGCTATACCAAATGGTCCTGTGCCCTCCTCTGCCCATCCTTTAAATTCATAAAGTTCTTTAAATTGCCATGTTCTCACTTTGGCATCCCATCATGATCTGTGAGGACGTTGTGGAGGACTCCAGGTGCTTGGGCTCACTTGCACGCCTCCTCCTCCTCTGTCCAGAGGTCTTACCATCCCTTTCCCCATATATGTGTATGTGTTTTTAAAATAGCTCTCATCTCTGGAAGAGGATACAGAATGGGAGGGAGACTTTTATTGTCTATAGTGTTGGACCGTCTTGAGTATTCCTATTTTTTGAAATAAAATAATTATAAAAAGAACTATTAGAGGAATTGGTAGCAGGAGTTTATGATTCGGTGAACACAGAATAAAGTAGAAGGAAGTCAGTTCCCTTTGAAATATGCAGCTGGAACTTCTGGGAGATAGTCATGTTTTTGGAGCTAAGCAACCTGTTGCTATTCTAAACAGGTAAATTCTTCATCTCTGGCCCTTAGGTTTTTAGTTTCTCCCAGCAGCACAGGGCTATTCACATTCTTAATCCACCTTTTCTTAAGAGTAGTTTTGTGTTTTCTCTTCAACTCTTAGTTGCATCCAGCATAATCAATAAAACCTGAGTTTTATTGTAAAATGTTTTGGAGTAAAGCATTCATTAGGATCAACATGCAAACTTTGAACCCATGAATCCTCATTCTTACACAAATTCTATAAACTTGGGTAAACTCTTTGAAGATTCAAGTAAGAGGTAAGAGTAGTGCCTCCTCCATAATAAGATTTTGAGGATTAGGTGAGGTATTTTATATCAAGCTGTTACTGTAGTGCCTAGCCCATATTATGCCCTTATGTAAATGCTACATATTTTTTTGTTAATAAAGTATATCCAGTGGAACTGGAGGAAATTATGTTAAGTGAAGTAAGACAAGCACAGAGAGACAAATACTCATGTTCTCATATGTGGAAGCTAAAAATGTTATCCCATAGAAGAGCCTAGGAAGGATAAAAGGGGAGGGAAAGAGGGGAGGTGGGATAACAGGTACCAAAATAGAGTTAGTGGAATAAATGCTTGTGTTCTACAGCACAGTAGAGATTCAAACGTTCCCAACACAAACAAAGGATATCTGTTTACAGAGATAGAAATGTTGATTACACTGATTTTATCATTACACATAGTATAATGGATGAAATCATCACTGTAGCCCATGAATAGGGACAGTTACAACATGTCGATTGGGAAAAAAGTGCATCCAAGCAGCAGTGGTCCTCTTCCCTTAAAACCTCCAGAGCACCCACAGGTCCTGTTTTGGTGGCCTCATCCCACAGACAAGTCATATCGAGTTTAGAATTGACTATAATTAATCCTTCTAAGTCTTCTTTACATAGTAATTATGTTATTCATATTTTTGTTAAGCCCATCCCTCACTCCACTTCCCCTCAATGTTTTGTAGGCTTGATAGTTTGTTTTATTATATTTCATCTTTTGAATCTTATCCTAAGAACTGATCTAAGGATGATATTAATGAGTTTAAGAAGTTATTTATATAACTGTATGGATCTGTTAAAGTGTAGAGATGAGGTGTCCCTGAAAAGCTCATGTGTGAGTCAATGCAAAGTTCAGAGGTGAACTGATTGGGTTATGAGAGTCTTAACCTAATCAGTGCTTTAATCCACTTGACTTGATTAACTGGGTGGTAACTTATAGACAGGTAGGGTGTGGCTGGAGTAGGTGGGTCACTGGAGCATGCCTTTGGAGTTTATATTTTGTCCCTGGTGAGCAGAGCTATCTCTGCTTTCTGGTGCCACATCCTGAGCTGCTTTCCTCTGCCACACCTTTTGCCATGATGTTCTGCCTTACCCTCGGTCCAGAGCAATGGAATTGGCTGTCCGTGGACTGAGATCTCTGAAACCAAGAGCTCCAAATGCACTTTTCCTCCTCTAAAATTGTTCTTGTCAGGTCTTTTGGTCACAATGACAAAAAAGCTGACTTAAACAGGATCATAAAACCAAATGGGTTGTTAAGTTGTTTTCTATAGGGAGATCACTTGCATTTTGAAATTAGATAATTCATTCCCTCAACAAATATTACATTTTTGTTGCCACATGTCAATCAATATTCCAGATGGTATAGTCAGTAAGACAGATATGGACTCTCCCCATGGAGTTTACTTATTGACAGGGAGAATGGAAGTACTGAGATATAAGTGAGAAATGGACCAGCTTTGTGAGCCCTGGAGGAAGAATGCTCCAGGGGGAGGGAACCACAGCCTAAAGGCCCTGAGGAGAGATCAGGTGGGGCAAGTTGAAGGTGAAGACAGAAGGCCAGCGGAGAAGGAGGGTATGTGTGAGGGGAGAAGGCAAGAGAGACCCACAAGGCTGGGCCACATAGGACTGGGTGAGTTACAGTGAGGAGGTATTTTGTGTTCTGTGCTATATGTTGGTTTTTTTTTTTTTGTGATAGCCTTAGTATATCCTCCACCTCCAAATATCCTTGTCCTGCTTCTAGAACCTCTGAATATGTTACCTGACATAGTAAAAGGAACTTTGCAGATATTAGGTAAAGGATTTGGAGATGGAAGGTGATCCAGTAGACCCAGTGTGGTAATCACATACTGAGGCCCTTATAAGAGAGAGATGCAGGAGGCTCAGAGTCAGAACCGACGAGGAAAGGAATATGCACCAAGAATGCAGGTAGCCTCTAGATGCCAAGAAAGGGCAAGGAAACTGTTAGTCAGCGTTTAGTTGCCATCGCCAAAATATCTGACAAAAACAACTTGGAGGAGAAAATGTTTATTTTGGGCTCACGGTTTCAGAGGTTCAGTCCGCGGTCAGCCAGCTCCATTGCCCTGGGCCTGAGTCGAGGCAGAACATCATAGTGAAGGGCGTGGCAGAGAAAAGCTGCTCAGTTCAAGGCAGAACGGTAAGAAAATACACTTGTGTTGTTTTGAGCTACTAAATTGTGATTTGTTATAGCAAGAATAAGAAACTAGTGGGGGCTGGGGTTGTGGCTCAGTGGTAGAGTGCTCGACTAGCATGCATGAGGCACTGGGTTCGATCCTCAGAACCACATACATGTAAAATAAATATGTCCACTTAAAACTAAGAAATAAAATAAATATTGAAAAAAATAAGAAACTAGTACTAGTTTCTAATTCTGAAATTAATTCTAAAATGCATTGGGAAGCTAGTGGAGGATTTTAAACAGGGGACAAGGGGATCATACTTGGTTTTTCAAAGAACAGGCTGTTGAGAGTCAGGTGGGCAACAGGAAGGCATTTTAAGAGGCTGTGGTCTCAGGAGAGAGCTGACGGAGGCTGGGATTAAGGAGGTGGTAGTGATACTGCCGGTTATCAATGATGGAGTCCTGCTTCCCTCACATGTTGAAGTGTAACATTAGAGAAGCACACTGAGGCAAGCATATAAAGCAGGGTTTATTTAATAAGGGGTAACAGACTTCTCCAGGGATGGAGAAGGGGGCCATAGCTGGTATCCTGGTATCCCAAGAAGTGAGGGCATTCTGCCTTTTTTATAGGTCTTAGGCTTCCTTTGTTCTCCTCCTGTCTTCCCCTTATCTCTCTCCTTCCTGCATAGGTGACTAAGCCCAGGAGATGCTCAGTGGAATGGCCAAAAGGTGAGAAGTAGATGGGCTGGAGAGGCCAAGGTGGAGTGATCTGGGCAGGAAGAGGGCATAATTAACAATTCCCTGTAGGAATGGACAATCACTGGGACAACAGGTTGAAGCAGGGATAGGTCATCTTGATAAGGGTGGAGGAAGGGCTCTGAAGGAATTAACATTTCAATCCCCCCATTCTCTGGATCTGACCCTTGTCCATCTGCCTGTCTAATTCTGGCTTCAGTAGTAGATGGAGAAAACTATACAGGGTTTTGAAATAGAGCCACTAGGAACTGCTGCTGGCTTAGTTGTGAATATACAGAAAAAGAAATGGAGTGATGCTGAATTGGGGCTTATGCAACTGGGGACATTTATTGAAGTGGAGAAAGGCTGGAAAAGAGAGATTTAGGGGCTTGGGGATGTGGCTCAAGTGGTAGCCCGCTCACCTGGCATGCATGAAGCACTGAGTTCGATCCTCAGTACCACATAAAAATAAAGACATTGTGTCCACCTAAAAAACTAAAAAGTAAATATTTTTTTTAAAAAAAAGAAACAGATTTAGGAGGCAAACTATGAATTCTGCTTGGGACATGTAACAATTTGAGATGCCTATTGGGCTTCTAAGTCCGTTTTGAACAAGCAGCTCAATGTTGAAGCATCGGTCTCAGAAGAGAGATGATATGTGTGTCCTCTCTTCCTGGGGCAAGTCTGGCCTCCCATAGAACCTCTCTGGTGTCTCTGTCCCTGACAGGACCACCTGCCAACTATACTGATCCGTCTGGCACTTTGTTGTTACCATTTGTCCTAGGCTTGTTTTTCATGGCCTCCTCAGTATGGGCTGAATGAGCAATTAACAGAGTCTAAAATGAGGCCCAGTGTGTTTGATAACTAAAGAGTGATAAAGGAAACAATGTAGATTAATTTGTACCCCAAATATGTTCAGTTATTTAGTGCTTTTTCAGAGAACTAAATGGATTCTGTGAATTTTAATTGATGTTTAACTTTTAATTGTGTTCATGTGGGGCGGCCAGTTGGAACTATGCCTAATAAGACTGATGAGTACACACACATTTGCATACAGCATGCCTTCCAAGGGCCAGCCAGTGGGACAGGCTCAAAGTGAGGGGAGGAGAACAACAGGGAGGAGATCAAGTGGAAACACATTGCTTTTTGGAAAAATGAAAACTGATCAGTTTTTGATTTCTGCTCATCTTAAATATAAGTGTACTGTTATTTCCTGTCATTGGTGTTTTTGTATTAAGATTTTTTTGAAGAAAAAAAACCCAATTATTAGAAGCACTAGCTTATTTACAGTGGAAGGAATTCTAATTTGCGGAATTTTATGCTTCAGATTGTTAAGCCAGACCAACAAATGTTGTTTACTGAACATCTATTTCTCTGTGAAGTACTTTGCTAAATGCTAAAGGACGAAGGCGCTGCTGTAATTAGGATACTTTTTGGCCAGTTCATTGGTTTGAATAACAAGAAAATTTGTTGTCTTACATAAGAAATGGAGCAGTCTCCAGGCACAGTATGCAAGCTTCTGCTCTCTCTCTGATTCTCATGGCTCTGTCCTCCTAATGTTTGACGACTAACTCCATCTTTAGGTCAGGAGCAAGATGGCTGGCTGCAGCAGTTCCAGAGATTACATTCGGATTTGATAACATCCAGAGGGAAAAAAGAGGGATTGCCTTTTCTTTTGTATCTTAAATGTGAGATAATCTTTCCCAGAAGCCCCCTAAGAGATTGTCCTCACATCCGATTCACCAGAATTGGCTCACATGTCCATTTGTAAGCCAGTCACTGGCTGAGGAAATGGAACTGTGATGATTGGCCTAAACCAAGGGTTGGCACGTTACAGTTGGCCACACCTTTTTATAAAGTTTTATTGGCACAACTATTGTTTGCATGGTGTTTCTAACTACTTTTGTACTATAGTAGCAGAGTTGAGTAGTTGTGAAGAGATGTCTATCCCACAAAGCCTACAGTTTTTACCATCTGCCTTTTATGGACATAGCACCAGTCTGACTTAGATGGATCATCTGGAATGTATGGGTGCTGAATGGGCAAGCGCAGCAGCCACTGGAGCCACAAGAGAGGTGTGAAATGCGCTTCTAGTCTTCAAAGAAAGTATGGGGGGAAGTGTTATTTTAATACATAAAAATAGCTACAAATGCTGGTTGCAGTTTAATACTCAAATGAAAGATGTCTTATGCCTACTTATAATTGAAAGCTATTTTTTTCTTTGACTACAAAGTAGGAAGAAAACCTCTACCAATTTATCAAAACTATGTTCCAAGGAAATTATAGAAATGAATATAAAATGGAGAATCTTAAGGACATTTTTTAAGTTCCAGGAAAAAATTTTAGTATTATTCAAAAATCAAATTTATGCAGTTTAAGAAACCATGCTCAAAAGGGGAGGGATTGATAATGGTAACAGATAGTTCCACGAACACACAACGTCTCAACTCTTTCCTCCCTTATTTCCTTCATGGAATTGATTTAAAAACCAATTTTTTAAAAAATTTTTGTACTTTTTGAAACAAGATCTTGCTTTGTTGCCTGGGATGGTCTTGAACTTTGTGATTCTCCTGTCTCAGTCTCCTGAGTAGCTAGGATTATAGGAGTATGTCACTGTACCAAGCTAATGTTTAAAACATTGATGAATAGGCAACAAGAGGGATCCCTGTAGAGTTAGATGGGGGAAGTATCTTAAATGGATACATAATTTTTACAGTGTGATAAAATTGCATAGGAGTCAATACACACACACACACATCTGATAAGATAGGGAGTTGTTTCAATGTCAGTGTTGTGTTATAGTTTTGCAAAAACTATAGGAGGAAACTTGGAAAAGTGTACAAATGATCTCTCTGTGTTATTTATTATAACTTTATGTGAAGCTACCAGGATCTCACTTCAGTATTCAATTTAAAAAAGATAAATGAAACCCTGAGGTTTCCACCTGTTCCCCCTGAATAGATGGAAAGATATTAAGAAAACCTGGTCTGATTACATTTCAGATGCAAACAGGCTGACCACTGAGCAACTATTAGAAATTCTGAGAAGTTGTGAAAAATAGGAATTATGCTTAAAAGTGGTAAAATGCCATTCCATTTTTCACAAGTGATATTTGACATTTCTTTAAATCCCTGACAAGTTTGTAATGGGTTCTCAATTAGATGCAGCAATTAGAAAAAAATGAAGAGATCACTAGGAGCCAGTACGGATTCACTAAGAACACCCATTATGATAAACCTGGCTCAGGGAACAACATACTGTTACTTAATTTTAATTTTAGCAAAGCACTCAAAAAACCCTTTATTTTCAATTTTTATGAAAATAACATTGGATTGTTGAAAATTGCCTGGAGTGTGGTTTTTGCTGGAGAATGTTAATTCTGTTGGTTTGAGGCCAAACTAAATAATGCCTATAGTGAAAAGTAATTTTTATTAGTACTTGGATAAAAATATGTGACCTTTAATAATTTTTGTTTTAGATAATAAGGTCTTGGAGGGATACCTCATTATGATAAGTGAGAGTTCAGTTTCAGATTATATGGAAATGCTGGAATAACGGGCCTAAACTAATAAAACTGAGTTAAAAGCAACAATTATGTAGTCCTATATTTATGTCTGAAAGAATAACTATAAATGTATAAGATGTAAGAGGAACAGCTTTAATGGCAGTTCATGTGAAAAGAAAATGGGGGCGAGGGGAGCAGGGTTAATTGCTGCTGTAAAGGGCTAGGCCTTTCCCTATAGCTCTCAAGCAACTGGGAGTCAACCAGGACCAATGGTGGGCAGAGTCTGGGAGGAAAAGGTAGAGTGGGTGGGAAGTTGGTGGAAGTCAATGAATACAGGGAATTCGAAGGGCTGACCTGTGGCTAGATTTTGAGGCTCCAGGATACATCCTTCAAGAGAAAGAAAATACCAGAAGTAATAGACAAGGACTGGTAGAAACTAGCTTGGGAGAAGTTCAAGGTTGTACTCCAGATCCCCCTTGGAGCTGCAGGGAGTTCAGTTCCAGGGATCTGGGAACAAGACCTAAATCTCTCAATGAGGCCAGGGAACAGGGGAGAATGTGTACCAGGGTTACAGGACACTATTTTTGGTAGATACTCTGTATTCATCACTTTTCCTCAAGCTGTGTGCCTAGGATGGATTACTTGACATTTCTGGAGCTCACAGAATCATTAGGAGGATTAAATTATTAAGTGAGCACAGTCTCTTGTGTAGTAGAATTTCTACTAGGCACTTTGGTCTCAATTTGCAGATAGATATGAATTGGTGTCTGTTTAGACTTTTAGATGAAATCCACAGTGCATTACTTGTTGCAGTGACTGAATCCTGGCTGTACATTAGAATCACATTCAGAGCTTTTAAAAAAAAAAAAAAAGACTCATGTTTTAAAAGGATACCCAGATCCACTGAATTCAAATCTCTGTGCCTGGACTCAAGCATTAGTAGTTTTTAAAGCTCTCTAAATTATTCTAATGTGCAGCTAGAATCGAGAGCCTTTGTCTTACAATTTCATCAGTCCTGGCTGTCATTGGCTCAGGACCTCACAGAGTCCTTAGGTTGCTACCTCAGTGGAGACAGCTGGGAGTAGCTACAGCCAGTGGAGACTGACAGCCAACTTTGAGCTTGAGATGAGCCAACAGAGAAGGGCAGTAGCAAACATCCATGAACAAGATCACTAATACTCTCCATCTGCTTAAAGAAAAGTTGTAGTATGTTGTGGGGAAAGAGCAGGCCCACTGAGGTGTGAGTCAATTAAGGCACATCTGGAGCACCACTTTGTGTTTTAGGAAGGATCCAGACATGAGGAAACATTTTTCCAAGTCTTTGGACTCAGCTGAAGGGTGGCAATGTCAATACAGGCAGCCAATGCCCAGGCATTTCTATCTGTTGGAGCAGACCACAGGCACAGGACAGTTGCCATGAATTATCAGTCTGGGGACAATAGCAGTGTGAAGAGTGTACAACCCAAGATAATCCAAATTTAGGAAGTAGGGCAATGGGTCAAAAAGAGTTTTGATGAACCTCCTCTTAGGCTTACGGCTAAAAGATAGAAATAGGGTTGTCTGACAGAGGCAGAACGCAGGTGTGCTGATCAAAGCCAGTTGCGAAATAAATTCAACAGACACTGAGTAGTTGGTACACTTTTCTGGATCAAGGGCATATTCTCAAAGTCCCTAACACATACCCAATGGAAGGTGAGAAAGATGAGAAAGAACAAAGACTGTGTCCAGTAGCCATGAAAGAACTAGGGACATTGAGCTCAGAAAAAGCTGGAGAACTAAGCCAGATGAAAACTGTTAATTTAAGATACTTGAAAAAATCAATTCATATAAGAGGATTTGGACCCCTGAGCAGGCATTATAGAAACCAGACTTTGGTTGAATAGTAAGAAATCATTTTAGCACCAGGAACTGAGATTAGAATAAAATTATGTCCTAGGAGTAGCAAACTCCCTGTTACTAAATGTGTTCAAGCTGATACTGTGAAAGAAGTGCTGGTATTAAGTGGGAGGTAGGACTAGGTCAGTGGGAAGGTTTGAAGCCCTCTGCTCTTATTCCATCAGGCCCAACCAGCTTCCACCTTGATTAAAGTAATGTGTTATAGGATTTTTTAAAAGAGTGTTAAGAAACTAGGATTATCACAATTATTTACCTAATTTTTATTGACAGGTAATAGTTACGTATCTTTGTGGGATATGATGAGCTGTTTTGATAATGTGGTTACATTGTAGAATAATTAAATTAAGCTAATTAGCTGGGCACAGTGGTGTACGCCTGTAATCCCAGCAGTTCGGGAGGCTGAGGCAAGAGGATCGAGAGTTCAAAGCCAGCCTCAGCAACAGCCAGGTGCTAAGCAACTGAGATCCTTTCTCTAAATAAAATACAAAATAGGGCTGGGGATGTGACTCAGTGGTTGAGTGCCCCTGAGTTTAATCCCCAGTACCGACCCCCCAAATTAAGCTAATTAACATGTTTGTCATCACATAGTTTCTTTTTGTTGTGAGAATATTTAAAATCTGTTATTTTTGAAATATATGATACATTGTTGATTCTTGTCACCATTCTATGCAATAGATCACTAAAACTTATCCCTGCCGATTCAAACTGTACCCTTTGACCAAATTCTCTCCCTTCCCCATCCAACCATTCCCAGCCTCTGGTAATCACCATTACACTCCTTCCATGAGTCTAATGGCATGATTTTTCAATTTCTATTATAAGGAAAGACATCACGCCAAATATTTGCACAACCGTGGGCTACTTGTTT
Organism: Marmota marmota marmota; assembly: GCF_001458135.2. NCBI lineage: Eukaryota > Metazoa > Chordata > Mammalia > Rodentia > Sciuridae > Marmota > Marmota marmota. The sequence continues at coordinate 15,898,026 of NW_025999853.1, forward strand.
TGCCTCATCAACCAAGAGATTCAGATATTTATGTAAATAAGGATTATGTTTTTTAATGCAGGTGGAGTTACTTAGTCTTGTATTTTGAATCACCATTGGATTTTCTGCCTTTAAAAATTTTTTAAGCTGTTTATATCCAATTCAACAAATCTTTCTATTATCTACCAAGTGTGAGACATCACCCTATTTGAAAGCTGAAAATCTTCTCTCCCCAAATTTCAAGCGATTGGTAATTAATCTCAATGTTGGCAGCATCTTCTATATTTAAAAACAGAGTCACAGCACTACAAATATAAATAGTAGTGGCAGTAGACTGTCATTGGTTGCCTCCCTAATATGTCTCTATCTTCTTAATAACTCAATTTTTACTTAGGGATATGTGTGGAAGCTAACTGTACCATGATCAGGAGGTACAGCTTGAGTGTTAGGCTGAGCTAATTTATACATTTTGGGCCTCTTGTTGCCATGAGTTCAAAGGCAATCACATGGACTAAGCTGCAACTCTGAGAGTGTATTTCAGGATTGTCACTGGGAAGACTAGAACAGACTTAGTCTTGTTGTTGCTTGATGTGAGCAAGAAATTTGTGATCCTAGGATTGGTAGCTATTATGCATCTATAATAAGGCTAGTTTCAGGCAGATCTAACACTAAAAAAAAAAGTGGAGAAATGGAAAAAAAAAATCAGCATTTTGTGACATCACCCATTTGCTAGATTTCTGAGTTTTCCAAATATATATAAGTCTCCTTCTTATTAAGTCAGTTTGACTTCGATCTTCATTGGCTTAGAACCAAAAGCCTCCTTACTGATCAATATGGTGGTTATTATGGGTGGTGAGGTTACATGTTTTATTTTATCATTATTTAACTGTATTTGCTAAATTGTCTGTAGTGAACCTGAATTACACTATTAAAAAATAATAACAAAGACTATGAACATGTAACCACAGCATCCACATTGTGGAAATTACTTATCTAGGAAAGCAGATATTCTTCACTAGAGCAAAATCAGGACAAACTCAAAGGTAAACTAATTTGCTGCGTCAGATGGGATTCTGAGGACATCTCTGATGACATTTTGCATACTACTGTACTGATAATTCACTAGGTTTGTAAACTTAACCTCTTGAAGAAGTCAGTGTGTTGGTACACTCTTGTTCAGTTGCTTTTTGAGGAACAGAAGAACTCCACCTGAAAACAGCTGCTGCTTTTACCACTGTTTACTTTTCTAGTTTTGATTGTTCAAGGAAATCAATGCTGTACTCTCAGCCATTTAATTTTTCCTTTGTCCTGACTTATTTAAAGACATATTTGTGGTCAGTTTTAATAATAAGTACATTTTAAATGTAACAAACAATTTTCATGAAAATAATAAGATAGGAGAACCTGTAGATTGAGAGACTTAAAGAACTTGTCTACCAATAACTGCATATGGATCTTATTTGAATCTTTATTTAAATAAACCAGAAAACAAATATTAAATTCAACTAAATTTGACCTAAGACTGCCTCCATACCCTAAATCCCTACTTAATTAATCACAATCTAACTTAGCAGATAACCATGAAAAACACAGTCACCCTCCAAGCCCAGAGAATGAACTAAGAGACACAAGTTACAGCAAAAAGTGAGGCTTTACTTTAATGATGGTCTTGCACGGTTGGGTGTCTGGTGGTCAAGGACCCATAGACTGAGTACAACAGTGTTTATCCCCTAGAGCACAAGATCCCCCTGCACCTTCCTCATTGGCTGAGTACTGTGGGGTGCTCAGTCTTCCCCAATATCATCTAAGTTTTACTGTCTCTCCTCTTGGGTTATTAAAAAAAAAAAAAAAAAAAAATA
>NW_025999853.1:15899874-15919805 GCF_001458135.2 Marmota marmota marmota
AAAAATATATATATATATATATATATATATATACACACACACACACACACACACACACACACACACACACACCTTTAACTGTATCCACCTTTCTTTGTTCTCTCTCTCTCTCTTTTTAATATATATATATATGTGTGTGTGTGTGTGTGTGTATTTTTTGTTTTGTTTTAGTTGTTAATAGGTCTTTTATTTACTTATATTCAGTGCTGAGGATCAAACCCAGGCCCTCACGCATGCCTGGCAACTGCTCTACCACTGAGCCACAACTCCAGCCCTCCCTTTGTTCTCTTGTGGGAGGAAAGTCCCCTTGGTTTGAGTGCCTCTGGGCACAGTTTATCTCTGTTGATCAGGTTGGGGCACTGTGAAGTTTTATACTCAGTGTTAACTGCTTGTAACTTTTCATTCTGTTCTCCCTCCACCTGCCTTTCTTACATCCCAAGTCATTTTACATTTAAAGCTGAACACTATATTCTGAAAATGGACCACTGGACTTTCTATTTCTTACAAACAGATTTGAATAAAGTCAAATTTAGGAGTTTATTTTGTAATAGATAGCTGAGTGTCAGCCAGTCACAGGCTGCCAGCTGATTAGACCATACCCGAATAAGGCAATGGCAAGCCCTAACAAATCAAGTCTTTCTGTACCTCAGTTCTATTTTCTGTCTCTAAATACTCCCTGCCCATCATTAATACATATTGCAAAGCTTAGGGCCAACTGAACCTCTTCTGATTCTGAATGCTGCCCAATGTTATGAATCATTGTCAGTTAAATTAAGTAAAATTTAATTTGCTTAAAACTTTTCATTTTATTAAAAATTTTTTGAGACATTTGGAAATTTAAGCACTGGATACTGTAGTAGAAATATTAACGTCCTATTTTTGACACTTTTTAAATGCAATGGGTGTTTTATGTTTTCAAAAAAGAGTCCTTGTCTTTTAGCCTAACATATTGAAATATTTAAGGATGATATAATATGATGTCTTGGATTTGCTGCAAAAATAATATAGAAGAGAGGAAATGAGTGGAATATAGATGAAATAAAATTCGTCCTGAATTGATAATTGTGGAAACTAAGTGGGCTCTCAGAGGTTCATTAAATTATTTACTTTTTCCTGTGATAAAAAATTAAATAAAAGTTTAATTTCCCCTCACTTACTTTTCAGTAGTAACTAGTATTAATGATTTGATAAATACTTCCAGGAAGTTTTCAGTGTATGAATTATAGAAAGAAAGGAGAATAGTGGAGAGGGTTTGGTTTTATCTTTACTTAATTAAATGGACTCATTGTACATATTGTCTACAACTTTATCTTTTAATCTATCATGGACATTTTGCCATTTGATTTTATGCTGCAACAGTTGATACTGTTTTTTCTACAGAGGAAAATAGTAGTAGAATCTATAGTAGTGTAACTTCTGCACCCCAAGGAATAATTTTGGCTTTTGGGGCTGAATACCTGGTATTTGAAACCTGGTGTTTCTATGAGCTTTGGCCAGAGCTTTAATTGCAGGTCTTGGACAGTTCCTACTCACCTTATCATGATTCTTTCCCAGCATAGGATTCCCTCCCCATGTGAAGCATCAGCCTTTAGTCTGTTTGCTGTTTCTCTCACTGAATACCACAGACTGGGTAATTTATTTATTTTAAATTATAGTTCTGGAGACTGAAAAGTCCACGGTCAGAAGTCCTCATAAGGTGATAGCCTTCTTGCTGGTGGGGACTCTGTAGAGCCATGAGGCTAGGCAGGGTATCACATAGTGAACCAAGCAAGCAACTCAGAGAAAAGCCACTCCCACAGTTACCCATTGATTCATTAATCCATTCATGAGAGCAAAGCAATCATGACCCAGTCACCTCTTAGTGGTACCACCGTGGGACCATAGGGGCATTTAAGCCATGGCAGGCCCTAATCTCCACAGAATCTTGCTGTCAGACAATTGTAAAACCTGGTAGAAATTCAGCATCTGTTACATGCTATTTGTGGGCCAAACGTTTGAGAGAGCGGTGTTTCAAAAAAGCATTGAATTCCTATTGCTTTTTTGTGATTTTTATATGAAAAGAATTCTTGGTAACTAAGGTATATTGGTAAGAGAGAAAATTTGTGAGAGAGAGTCGGTTCCTTTTAAAAGAATAGGGTAAATAAATAGGTGACCAGCTTTGGCTCCAGGATGACTGCTTTCTGTTATCATGCTGGGAAATTGACACAATTTGATTTCCATGCACTTTTAATCTCTGCTATTGTTCTTTTCTCTTTTATTCCATTGTGAAGAAGAAAAACAATCTAGCTGAGAATCCCTTTTCTTTCTCCCTTAACCCAAGAAACACAATAAATATTGTACTTTTTTATGACATTTTCAAAGTACTATAAAATATTGCCATCATCATTTCATTCTCTAGTCTAATATTTTTGGGCAATTACTCTGTGCAAGGTTCAATATCAGGCACTTGGGAGCAGGGAATGCAACACAATCAGTTGTGCTGGTGGAAACATGAAAGTTGGGCACTGAGGAAGGATGAGTTTATGATTAGAATATTGAGGCTTTGTTAAGTGTGCATGTTCTGCACATAGATCCAATAATGATAGGTAGCACTTACTATTAATTATCATGTGCTAAGTGCCTTTCTAAAACTTCTGTATCAATTATCTCATCACAGTGTCTTTATGGAGTATATGCCCTTATTATTTGTCTTTTAGTAGGAAATGGAAGCACAGAGATTAAATAATTTGCTTTAAATCACAGAGTTAGACAGCAGCAGTACCAACTGGATTTGAACTCAGTTCAACCTCAGAGTCTGAGTTCATTATGGAATTATTACTAAAGAATCTATTGGCTCATAGATGTATTGTGTTAGTGGCTTTCAATTTAAAGAAAAAAAATAGATGGTTAATTGTTGTCAACTGTCCATATCCCTGGAGTCTACTGCAAAGTATCAATATGAAACACATTGGGCTTCCAACAGATACAATATCATATTGTAGTTGGCTGTCTTAGTCCATTGGGCTGTAATAACAAATATTCTGGGTAATTTATAAATAATAGAAATTTATTTCTCACAATTTTGGGGGGCTGAAAAGTCCAAGATTAAGGGGCTGGCAGATTTAGTGTCTGCTAAAGACCCATACTTCACAGACAGTGCCTTCTTATAGTATCCCCACGTGGCAGAAAGGCAGAAGCAGTGAATACTGTATATCAAACAGTAGAAGAGCAAAGCAAACACCAGGCAGCTCTCTGAAGCCTGTTCTGTAAGAGCCTTAATCCCATTCATAGGGATGGAGTCCTTGTTATTTAATTATTTCCTCAAAGGCCCCACCTTTTAATACTATTGCATTGAGGATTAAGTTTCAACATCGATTTTGGAGGAATACAAAACATGATAATGTCAGAATTAATTTCAGACTTCCAGAAATTTGATCACATTTTTATTGTGTGTTACTGCTTTCAAGGGTTGAAATTTAACCTGTAGTCAGTCTAGATTCATATAAAAATGAGTCTTACTCTGACACAGTGTTCATTTGTGGTGACAATAAACCCATTGGGCTATTATTTTTGTAAGTCAATTTTCGTCATTCGTCATGCAGTTTAATGTGTTGAAGTTTATGTTTCCCCAGTGTGCATATATGTATATACATATATCTGTATGTCTCAATACATTGCTAGATTCTTGTTTTATATTGCTTATATTCGTTGATTCTAATTTTTTTCAGCTGGGAATAATGTGTGAAACTGAGAACTACCTGTAACTACAAATTAGGCTATGTAGCCCTCAACTCAAGCGCATAGTCCCAAATTACCTTTTCTCCCTGTCATTTCATCATAATAATGAATGAAAATTGTCATTCACTGAATGTCGACTGTGTGTCAAACTTTATATTAAACATTTTACTTGCATTATCTCATTTCATTTTAAAAATAACCCTGAGGTGTTTTTATTCTCATTTTATAGATGAAGAAGTGAAGGCCTGGAGAGGTTAAGAGAGAGAAATTAAGCAAAGGTTTAGAGAACTTGAATTTGTCCAAAATCACATAGATAGTAAATGGGACAAGAGCCCAGGTTTGTCTGCCTAACAGAACAGTGGGTGGAGACATGGAAGCAGCCATCGATGAAGGAATGTTTCAGAATGGTGTGTGCTTCAGGGTACATATTCATGTACATTAGTTTCTAAAAATAAGCAGGAGCCAGGTGTGTGGTGGTGCATGCCTGGGACTTGGGAGGCTGAGACAGGAGGATTGCAATTCAAGGCTAGTCTCAGCAATTTAGCAAGACTCTCTCAAAATGAAAGAACTGAGGTAGGAGCTCAGGGGTAAAGTACCCCTGAGTTCAATTGTTCAATCCCACCAAAAACTAAATAAAGAAACAACAATTTTAAAAAGTGTTGGGGGGGGGCCTGAGGGCATAGCTCAGAGGCAGAGTGCTTGCCTAGCATGCATAAGGACCTAGGTTCAGTTCCCAGCTCTGCAAAATAACAGTAATGATGATGATGATAAATCACGCAAATCACACTAAAAAAACTAAACAGCAGTAACTGTAGCTTCCTGTGCACTGGTAAAGTAGAAAGGCACTGGGGTTTGAATCCTAGCTCTGTTTAACATAAAGATGTTAAACGTTTACAACTTCTCTGAATCTTAAGTTTTCTCATCTGTAAAATAAGGACAATAATACCTGTTTAACTTATTTATAAGATTACTGTCTGAATTAAATGAAATAGAAGTGAAAATGCTGATTATGAAATTATCAGCCATTACTCTCATTTGCACACAGCCTCCACTCTTGGAGCTTTAAAATTCATCTTTTTGTATTAAAGTTTGATGCTGGTGAAGGTTTGGCATAGTAAGTTTCTTACAGAGGAATTGTCCTGTTCCTTTATTTATTCATTCATTCAGCTTGGTTTTATTGAGTGCCTGCTATATTCCATTGATACCTTTGCTGGAAGCGTAGTGACTCAGACCTGGTTGCTGACTGTCCAGGATATTTTTTTGCTAGGACCGCTGTTCCTAATACAGTCTAACCTAAGCCCATGCTACTGACCGGATGTAAAGTAAACAAGGTCAAATTCTTTTTGTGGCTGCACATACTGATCTGCTTAAAGAAATTTCTGGACAGATGGGGCTTCTCGCACCCATTGTGGCTTTCTGTCATGTCTTTTGGGATAGAAGAGGATGGGGAAGGTTTAGAGTGAAGCAAAGGAAAACTATTTTCCCAGACACCAAAACACAAATGTCATGCCCTCCTGGGGCTTGCTTCTTGGTCGGCTTTAAGTGAGAGGCTCCTAGCAAGGGTTTTTAAACTGAACTCTCTGTGTAATTGTTAAAATCCTTAAATGGAAAGGACCACATATTTCTCTCAGCCTCCAATAAACTGTAACAAATAGTAGACTCTAGTCCATTTTTGAATAATGAAATATAATGAGAGCAACAAAGCTTGGAGATCATTTAGATGCCACCCCTCCTCTTGTGCTGCTTTTGGTCCAAGTGGTGATGGAGCAGTGGAGGAAACTTTGACACCATCTTTCTCATTCCCTCTAGAGGGTAGGCAAATGAGGAGTCTGAGCCTGGGAAGGTGAAAATGACAAACTTCAAGAATGCATGAAGGAAAATATCTAAATCAGTTGTAGGTTCTCTAATAACAAACATGTGCCACCTTCCTCACTCACCCCCACGCCACCCTGCCCGACCCTACCCCATCCATCCACACACCTAGATACTTATCAGTTTTACAATGTTAACACAAAATTACTGTTACAATCAGTGGAACATATAATGGGGGAGGAACTTCTCTGGGAAAAGGAGGAAAATGAGCTCCAACCCCAAAAGTTGGGATTAAATGCCTTCTAGAGCATTTTTTAATTGAATCAGTGCAGTGAGGCTAATTTGCAGGTGAACTGTGTAGCTTGACAAAACTATCATCATGCTTGTGTTGCACATTTTTAATCAGTAAAATGATAGTAGACTCAAATGCCAGACCTCGATCCTCCCCCAACATCAGCTGTCACTGTGGGGGTGGTCTTGGCTGCGAGTGTCTCAGTTCACCCTGATATGTTCCTGGGTTTGCTGTTTCACCATCAGTGAGTACACAGTGGCCACTGCATGTCACCTGGACCCACAGCAGGTACCATCTGACCTTTAGACCATCTGGAGAGTCAGATCTTAAGAACTAGTGCACACCTTATGCTCTTCATTTAAACTGTGATTGAAGTGTGCAGTGTTCCCAGGCATGCATGTATCAGTGTGGGGGTCAAAGAGGAATAAGACAAGAAATTAAAATTTGTTTTGAAGGAGGGCTCAGTAATTCTGAATGCCCAGCAGGGCAGGCCAGAAGCCCTGAAGACTCTGGCTACACTAGAGGAGGAACTGATGAGAGGATTGCCTTGATGGGCAGTAGCTGGCAGCTGTTCTTGCAGTTTGCCCTGCAGCATCTAAACAGCAGGATGGGTGTTCCCATGGTGAATCTTTGTGCACCTCTGCTGCTGGGGAAAATAATTCCCCTTCCTACTGCAGCTCAACCCTGATTACATTTAGTTCTTTCAGTGTTTTTTTCAAGAATTTTTGAGTGGCTGTGATATGCTCAGTTTGTGGCCTAATTTGTAGAGGGGGTTCCTGGTTGCTCAATCTCTAGACCTCTCGATTGGGATATGCAGTCTCATTTTCTATGGGCCAGTAGCTCTAAAAGCTCTCAACCATTAAATATATAACAGATACATATAGTAGTTACAGAATTTAAAAGACATAAGATAAGTCCCTTTCCAAACCCTGTTCACGTCCCAGAAATAACCAGTATTAACTTTATGTCTGTTCCTACAGAGATTATATATTCACATACACACACACACACTGTCACACACACACACACACACACACACATATATGTATTTGTTTATCTGTTTAATTATTTACCCTTTTTATTGACACAAATAGTAACATACTGTTACACATTATTTTAAAATTGATCTTAGAGGGGCTGGGGTTGTGGCTCAGTGGTAGAGCACTCTCCTAGCATGGGTGAGGCCTTGGGTTCGATCCCCAGCACCACATAAATAAATAAATAAATAAACAAGCAAATAAATAAATAAAAGTTAAATTTATTTTAAAAAATGATCTTAGGGATTGTTCTAGAAGAGCACATGTAGAGCTGCCATATTCTTTTTCAGTAGCTACAGAACAGAACATGGCATTGTTTAGATGGACCATTGCTTATTTAGCCAGGTTTTAACTGTTGAATGTTTGGATTGTACAACCTTTTGCCATCTCAGCAACAGTTAATGGTATATCCTTGAACACACATCTTTGAGTGCACGTGCTGATTTATAGAATCAGTTGGCACAAATGGAACTGCTCAGTCAAAAGGCATGTACTTTCTAGTATGAGTAGAGCTTACCAAATTGCCCTCCTCAAGAGGATTTTTTCCTTTACACCTGCCCAGCAGTACATAAGAGAACATACCCCTAAGGTCTTTTTCCCTGTCCCCATCCCTCTCTAGGCCATATCAAGAGTCTGTTTTTGAAAGGAAAATGATTTCAGTCTGGACATGAACATTATTGTTTTGAAAGCTCACACCGTGGATGTTAGCAGTCTTTCAATAGCAAATCACAGAAAATCTACCTCAAACTAATTTAAGCTGGAGAAAAAAGTTAAAGACATTGGGCTGTGGTTGTGGCTCAGTGATAGAGTGCTTGCTTGCCTAGAGCATTTGAGGCACTGGGTTCGATCCTCAGCACCTAATTAAAAAAAAAAAAAAAAGTCAAGACATTTATTGGCATGTGTAACAAAGGTCCAGGGTCAAAATGTGCTTCAGGCATAGATGGTTTCAGGGAGAGCTACCAAGTTGTTCAACAGCTTCCTGGGGTGCATGCATAATCTATTAGAAGAGTACAAATGGGGCTCCCTAGAGTTAGGGGCTGTATTTCAGGGGCACAATTGAGATTGTGAGGACTTGTCTCTTCATATTTCTCAGCCCTATGTCTTTGGGGGTTGCTTTGTTCTCAGGCAAGATTTTCTCTAAGCTCTCCTAGTTGTAGTTGTAGGTTTATATTCTATCTATATTATATTTATAACCTTACAACAAAGAGCCTCCCCTTCTCTGTAGATGCAGTAAATGTCCCCGAGTCACTTCTCATTGCTCTGACTGGGTCAGGGACTCATCCCTAATAGTGGTCACTCTTGGAAACACTTTTTGGTTTGCTTGCTTGTCATCCATTCCCTGTTCTTCTGATAATAGTACCTTAATTTATTTCCTAGCTCTCAGTCCACAAGTTTAAGGGCCCTGCCTTCTTCTAGGGGTGAGCGTGACACTCAAGCTTGGCCTATCAGCCAAAGCCATTCTGGTTCTCAGCCACCACCACCACCCATGCCACTAATCTTTCTGTAGCCTAGATGAGTTCTTCTCAAACTCAGATACAACTGTGCATACAGATTACATGGGGGTCTTGTACAGAAGCAGTTTCTGATTTGCTGGATCTGAGGTGGGCCCAAGGATGCTGCATTTCCAACAGTCTCTCAGAGGATGCCAGTGCTGCGGATCCAAGGGCCACACTTGGAAGCAAGGGGATACAGTTGTGCATCCAGTGACCTTTCTGGGTTCTTTCTAGTCTTAAAATTTTGAGATTCAATAGCAAACAGAAGGATGTGAAACAAAGTCTCCACATGCAGTCCATTCAGTTTGTCCCTGTTTCTTGTAGCAAAGGGAAGTCAACAATTTTAATGTCACATTTATCAGATAATATGAGTATTATTAAAACATTCATTCGTTGTATGAATACAGTTTTGTTTCCTGCCTTGTAGGATGGGGGAGGAAGCCTTGCTGCATTGTTGCGAAAGATTGCACTTTTGACCAATGTTGATAACAGTTGCTTTTTCTTTCGGGGACTAGAGCTCCCTTTTCTTAGTGAAAAATGCCGCTGCTTCTGCTGTCAAGCTCGTGACTTTGTCTGAGGAACCAGTTTGCCTGTGGCAGACGCTAGACTTTATATATCTAGTTATCCCTGCATAGCTGGGTGTCCTAGTGGGGACAATATACTGTTTTCTTGGGAATAAAAATCAGTCTCTCTCTTGTGATCAACTGCTCTTCAGGTTTTCTTTTCAAACAAGTTCTTTTCTAATCATCTCTCAGAACCAATATCTCAGTCTGGGATGAACTTGAATAACATTAAAGATTTTCTTTGCTCTCCCTAATTTCTATCAAGTATTGAATAGACTTCTCTAAACCCCAGCACCATTTATTGAACCAGAAAAATGATTTTTTTTGCAAAGCAATTTCATGCCTTGTTATCTTCAGCATGCCTCCAAAATACAAGGTTAGATGGCATTACCAGAAAGTCCCTTTTCATTCTAGAGATGGAAAAAGGAAATTTTTAAAAGGGGCTCAGTAAGTCCATGCCATTGTCCACTCAGTGTCCTCATGCTTGAGTAGCATTTTGTAGGTGTTTACTTTAAAACCATGCCTTCTGCATGGAAAATTACAGCTTCAAACAACCCTTGGTCACTACAAAAATAGGTTTTAATAAACCAGAAGTATACCATGATTGAGAGTTTGACTGTTTTATGAGAAAACAACAAAAAGACAGCTAGCTGGATTTTTTTCCTTTTGTGTGCATCCTCATATGCATTCTACTTTACAGGTATGCTTTCCAATGGAAGGCTAATCTAGAGAATTCTACGGAATTCTCATGTTGCACTTCATTTTCTTATTGCTAAACTGCTAAGTAAAGCCAATTCCATCTGTAGGTTTGGAAGTCAGCTTTAAGATTTAATAATTAAAATGTGTATCCCCGCTGTACACACTGATCCTCTATAAATACTGTGGTCTCTATCTTTGCCTTTTGCGATTTGTATAACCCACCCTCTGTATTGGAATTAAAGTGCTTAAGAAATAGGATGTTGAGATCTTCTCCCGGCTTTCTACCTGCAGAGTGACAAAGCTGACCTTTGGAGATGCCTAGACTGGCAGGTCTTGAACCCACACATTGCATCTTGAAGTTAGAATGAAGAGAGAGGGGCATTTATTTTGGAAGCAGGGGTTCATCTTAATCCATTAGCAATGTAAATAGCTGGAGGCAGAAGATGTGGGGATTTATCATTTGCCCAAGTGACATTCCCAACAATTCCTTCTTGAGCACCTGCTGTGTTCCAAGGCATGATGGTTCTGAGTATATATGTATAATGATGAATTCGACATATGGAGCTCTGACCTCATGGAGGTAACTTAAGTGAACCATTTAATTTACTTGAAAAACGAAGCTAGACTCTTAACCTTACAGGGTTGCTCTAATAATTGGACACATTTTTAAAAGTACAAGTGTCAAATGCAGAGTTCTTTAGATCAGTCTGGTTACACAGCCTCAACCATGTCTTTCACCTTGAACTTTCTAAAATTATTTGTTTTGCCTGTTATCTGCCTCCATGAACTTATCCTCAACTGGCCCTCCCTTTTTCCTTTGTCTTTTTGCGACAGTTGGATTTGCCTCTCCAAAAAAATGATCCCATTTTTCTGATTCTTCAACATGCCAGTTTTTTGTCTGCTTTGCAAAATCTTCTTTAAAAGAGAAGCCTTAACAAGAAATTCATAGACAGTAAATAGGAACTTGGAAAAAGAAAAATGACTCTTCACAAAAGATATGGAGCAAAACAAAAGTCTTTTTCTGTGTTAAATACACAACACAAGTCAGATACTTAAAATACCATCCCAGCATACAGTTATCATGGGACATCTCTGTCATTTCCTAGAGTTAGAAATAAACAGAACAATTTTGGAGCTGGGCAAGTAGCCAGTTTGTCGTTTGTGGATAGGAATGATGAGGGTCATGCTCTGAGCGAGGGAGCAGGCTGGGCGGGGCCAGGCGTTCTCTGGAGCACAGTAGAGCTGCTGGGGCTTGGAAACATTCTAAGAATGCCTTAGCAGCACGCCTAGAAGGAAGACCTCAGTATTTGCATTTAAAAGACCCCTGGCCTGTCGATCTTCCAGAATACTCTTTTTTTTTTTCTTTTAAGCTCATTGCACAAATTTTATGTGAGAGAAACCCCCCTTCACCACCATTACTAATGTCCAGAACAATGTATGCCTCTGCTCTGTCCCTATCTCTGCATCTCTTCCTCTCTTCTTCTCTCATCCATACCCTAACCAAAAAAAAAAGGCTGTCCAGTGGATAGTTAGCATCGTGGTATCAGGGAGAGTTGCCAAACATTTTCTATAAAGGGTCAGATACTAAGTACGTACATTAAGCTTCATGGGTTACACAATCTCTGTCCCAACTATAACTTGGCTGATGTATCATGAAAGCAACCTAGGCAATGTATAAACAGTGTAGCTGTGTTCTAGTAAACTTTATGCTGATTGAAGGTTTAATTTCATGTAAGTTTTTCATTTCATGAAATATTTCTTATTACTTTTTCAACAATTTAAAAATATAAAAACCATGCTTAGCCTGTAGACCTTATGAAAAAGGTGAAGAGTGTTTTGGCCTGTGAACCCATCCTAGTTGCTGACTTCTGGGGTAATGGAAAAGACTCAGAACTAGGAGTGAGAAACTTGTAGTTCTAATTCCAGTTATACTACTTTTTAGCCTTGCAATAATCATTTAACTTCTGAACCTCAGTTTCCCCATCTTAAAAATGATTATAAGAAAGGAAGCAAGAAAATAACTTTAGGGTAGAGAAACCTGGCAAAAACACTACCTCGGCCAGGTAATGTGAAGATTAACATCATCAGTGATAGGTCGATATAAGAATGATAAATAGATTTGTCTTTGTTACAGGTTCCTGACACAGAGATTCTAAAGCCTCTGGAATTTCCTAAGTGATGGGGTGAGAGAGCATCTGGTGTTATCCATAATAAACCCTTTCAGCCATGCCTGAGATTATGCTAATGAGGTGACTGACTCTGGTGGGCTTCTAGATTGCTTCAGGATTGGACTGGTTGCCAGGGCAACCAGCCATGTGATCAGAAGGTGAAACTTTTAGGAACCCCATCTCTGGAGCCTGGTTGGACCTTGGAGATTGAGTCAGTCACCAACAGTCAGTGATTTAATCAAACACACCTGTGTCTGGAACTTCCTTTTAAAAAACCCTGAATGACAGGGTTCTTAGAGCTTCCAGGTAGATGAAGGCAGCCAGGTTTCAGAGGGTGACACACCGCAGCTCTACAGGCACAGAGCTTCTGTTCTGGGGAACTCTTCTGGACCTCAACCTATCTGCTTCTTCATCTAGCTGTTCACGTGTATCCTTCCAAATAAACTGATAACCATTTAAGTAAAGTGCCTTCCTAAATTCTGTGAGCCAGTCTAGCAAAGTATTGAACTTGATAGAGTCCTGGGATCCCTTCAATTTATAGCCAGTCAGTCCCAGTACTTGTGGGGAAAGTCTGTGGACTGAGCCTGTAACCTGTGGGGTCTGTGCCTAGTTTGGTTAGTTAGTGTCAGAAGTGAATTGAATTATAGGACACTCTGTTGGTGTATAGAGACTTGGAGAATTGCCTGGTATCAGGAAAAAAATCCCACACAGTTGGGGTAGAAGTGCTGTAAAAACAGCTTAGAGTCATGTTGATGCACCTATCCTTGATATGATCTGATGAAAATGGCACTTCATGTCTGTGATTGTCCTCCTAAACCCTGTCACGCCAGTGTGAACGTGAGAAAAATACCAGGTAAACCCAGGGATAATTGCTAAATCCCTGACCTGTACTCCTCAAGACTGTCAAGGTCATTAAAAACAAGGGCAGTCTGGAAAAACTGCCACAGACTGGAGGAGACTAAGAGGATATGGTGACCAAACATAATGTGATATCCTAGAGCAAGGATCCTGGGACAGAAAAGCTACATACAGTAGGGGAAAACCTAGTGACATCTGAATAAAGTGTGAATTTAGTCAATGGTAATATGTTGATGTGGGTTCCTTGGTTGTGACTGGTATTCCATGGTGATGTTAAGCGTTAACATTGGGGGATGGTCTAGATTAGGAGACAGGGGAACTCTGTATATGTTTGCAACTTCACTGTAAATCTAAAACAGATTTAAAACCCCTACATTAAAAAAGAAGAAGAAGAAAGAAGCTGGGTGTGGTAGCGCTTGCCTTATAATCACAGCTACCTGAAAGACTGAAGCAGGAGGATCACAAGTTTGAATTCAGCCTCCGCAACTTAGCAAGTCCTTATTTAAAAATAAAAAGGACTGGAGTTGTAAATCACTGACAAAGCACCTGCCTTGCATGTGCAAGGTCCTAGGTTCAATCCTAGTACTCCAAAAGTAGGGAAGAAACACAATCTCTAGAATTTGGCAACTGAGTAGGTGTAGAAAGCAAGGGAAAAGGAGAGATAAAGCTTATGTGAGTCTTTGGCCTGAGTACATGGAGAGGTAGCCTCACCAGTGAATAGAAATAATGAATATAGGAGGTTTAAAGAAGGAAATAATGAACTTGGGTTACCAGGGATATATCCATGCATATGAAATACCATTTAACACAAAGTGATAAATACCCAGAAAGGGCTATTAGATCTCATACGTTTTTGTTTAAAACGTTCTCCAGCCCTGCAGTATCTGGCATTTAAATCCTAATTTAAGAAGGAAAGATTAACTGGATTAAATAATAAAATAGTTATTGAGCTTTGTATAAAAAGCTGGACTTCTCATGTATATATTTCTCTTTGGGGCTGTATTTATCCTATTGTCATTGACACATTGCTTGGAGCATCAGTAAGTCCCTCTTTATTTGCAGGAGGATTTAGTCATGCTGCCAAGTGGAACATTATGAATTTGACTCAGCATTCAAAATCCGCTCTTTTTCTTTAGCTTGAAGTTCTAGTTTTGTCAATCCAAACCACATATGGAGAGCAAGTTTTACTTACTTACCAAACACAAGAAGTAAGAACTTGGTTTGAGGCTTTGATTTTTTTTTTCTCTTCTTATATTTTACACCCAGAATCGCCAAAAGTGTATACAGGCTTTCATCGGAGGCCTGCAGATAGATGTTTGCTATGCATGAAGAATGTATATGATAAAACCACAGATAAGACCCCATTCCAACTTAGGTCCTGAACAGAGAGTTCACAAAAGAAGAAAAGCAGACAGCCATTAATGTTTTTTAAAAATTCAACTTCCCAGCTGGGCATGGTGACAGGTGCCTGTAATCCCAGTGGCTCCAGAGGCTGAGGCAGGAAGATTGCAAGTTCAAAACCAGCCTCAGCAACAGCAAGGTGCTAAGCAACTCAGTGAGATTCTGTCTATAAATAAAATACAATAGGGCTGAGGATGTGGCTTAATGGTTGAGTGCTCCTGAGTTCAATCCCCGGTAGCCTTCCCCTAAAAGTTCAACTTCCCAAATTACCAAAGGTAGAATTAAGCTGATGGCAACAAGATGGTAGAGATACTAAAGAAATACAGGATTGAGTACAGTAGGACACACGTACCCTCACGCAAGGACATGAGGAGCAGCACACTAGCAAGAAAGTAGATCAAGACATTTTTTTAAAAAATTATATGTATTCCAAGCCTTAAAATGCACTTATCCTTTGTTAGTCACTCCACTTCTAGGACACTGTCTTAAGGAAATAATGGGACAGGCATATAAAGATATACATAAGCTCTATTTGAAACAGTGAAATGCTGGCCACGCTGTTAGACACTAGGCCTTGACTTGCCCATACATAGCGCTTCTGCAGTGCAACAGGACCCTTCATCCTGGGAAGTGGAACGCAGCCCCACAGGGGGCTGTCCTCTCTCCAGTTATCCCGTACACATTTGTTGGGAACCTGGTGCTAGGGCTTAGAGGGCCTTCTGTTAAGTCAGTGTTTCCTGAGGAGTAAAGCAACTCCCTCACTACAATCTGTTTTCTGAAAGTCAGCCTTCCACACAAGGGTTTTTTAATATAAATAAATAAATTAAAAGTTAATAGATAATAATAATATCCAAAGGGAGGACATTTGGACATTCATTGGTTAACTTCAGTGTTATAGATGGAGCCAATAGACTTGCATTATTCACGTTTTTGAAAAAATATATTTCAAGATGACTTCATATGGTCCAGTTATATAAAAATGTATGTATGCACATACTCTTCTAGAACATATGCTAGATTTTAAATACTCTTAAGCTGTAGACACAAATGAAAATGTTTAAAATCCAAACCAAGCGCTAAATTCTGATGTAAACTGTCCTTGTCCCATAAATTAGTATTATTTGTAGAGCCTAAACCATGTATGTTCCCATCACCACCCACAAACTCCCTCTCAAAATGAACCTTGACATCTTTTTGTTGTTGTTGTTTCAGACAGGGTCTTGCTGTATTACCCACAATTGTCTGTAACAAATCCTGAGCTTCTTAAATAAAAGTTGTAACTCATCCTAAATCATTGAGAATTTTTACTCTTTAACTGAAGCCGTAATTATACTGAGCTTGAAAAAAGTAACTATATATGTTTATGCGGCCTCCCTGGTAATGATGATTTATACAAGATAGTCATGTGTCCATATATAGAACATATTTCTGGAGACACTTGAGATCTCAAAACTAGAGATCTCACCTCTATTACATAAATGAAATGATTCAAAAATCAGCTTTCTTCCAGGGTCAACAGTGTGGCTATGTGACTGTGTCATCAGATCAGGTATGGGGTACAGCTGGAGAAGATCTGTCAGTAACTAAGAGGCTCCTTAAGTCAGTAAAGCTTCATGTGACCATTATAATCTAATAGAGTAATAGGAGGGAGGAAAAGAGGGGGGAAAAGAGGGGTGTTGAAGTCCAGGCACCAAGCTTAAATGCTTTTTGTGTGCTGCCTCGTTTGGTAAGCTTCAGGTAGAACATTAATGTTCAGGAGAAGTTTGCTCTAAATATTTCTGAATAAATCCATCCTCTTGCTGATGTTGCTCTTACCATCTGCATCTCTTGGGCAGCCATCCCTAGATCTGTCACTTACCCAGTTAGTAGCTAATGATTCCATATTTCCCTTCCTCCCACCTCTGCTGAGTATTCCATTAGCTGTGGCCAAGGTGAGGGCAGGGCTCTTTTTTTAAAAAAATAGTTTTTAGTTGTTGATGTACTTTTATTTTTTATTTATTTATATGCGGTGCTGAGGATCAAACCCAGTGCCTCACGCATGCTAGGCAAGTGCTCTGCCACTGAGCTGCAACCCCAGCCCTGGGAGGGCTCTTTTGAAGAGGTCTGCCACATGCCTTGGATTTCATAGCCAGAGTTGTGAACAGGATTTTAATTTCATCTCATTAATTTTTATCTGTCTCTTTGCAAAAAGAATTTGAAGTGTCAAAAATCTTCCAGTAGCACATGTGCTCAGATTTCATAAATGGGAGAAACCTTAGCAACTCCACACAGAAGGACAATATATACAAAAGCAAGACAAGACCCTGAGGAAAGGAAAGAAAGCAAAAGTCCCCCTCCGTGTGGGAAAGAGCAAAAGGAGTGGAGCAGAAAGATTCAGGACAATTTCACATGAGAACAAAACTCCTCTAGGTGCTTTATTATGGTTAAAACAGGTGACAGTGAGAAGTTTGTCTCCAGGTCTAGCATCTGGAAGCCTTCCTTCTCTGTTAGGACAATTTCAAGCCAAGGTTCTTTCCAGAAACTTGAGTCCAGTTAAGTCCATGCCCATCATCACTGCCATGTTCAGCTGAGCCTAAAATGTCAACTTTGCTCATGTTGTTACTCCTTTTTTGTTCTTCTGTCCCCTTCTATCTCCCTATCGCCTACTGCTATTCAAAATCCTCCCCATATTCTTCATGTCACATGCTCTGCTAAAATCTCCTAACAGAGTCCCAAATAGGGGCCTGTAGCCTAAATTTGGGCCCCTGGCTTGTGTTCAGCCCACACATCCCACCTTTACTCCTACATAGCAACCACTGGCAAGAGCAAAAAGTCTGCTGACTCCTGTTTGCCAAAGACCCTATCACTCCCTGTTGTTTCCCCAGCCTGACAGTGTTCTGTTTCTTGGTTTGTGTGGTGGTGGTCAAAGAAGTCCAGTTTGTAAAAACTGATAGAACACTTATTATTGTGAACTTTCTGTGCATATATTACATATAACAGTTAAAGTTGTTTTTTTTTTTTTAAAACTAAAAGCAAATTTCCCCAAACTGCTATAGACATCATTATTTCCCTTATTTTGTAGATGAAGATATGGGGGCAGTTTGTCCACAGTCATATATATGTGTTGTGGTGGCTTAGAGGTGGCCATATTCTTTGCAACTCCTTCTTAAGTATGTGAGGTCTAATTCCCCTCCCTTGAATTTGGGCAGGCCTTAATGATTTGCTTAAGGGGCAGAGTCAGGGGGAGATGAAGTGTTTGACTTATGAGGAAGACTTGCAGAGCCTGCCTTGGCTTCATTGAATCCAGTGGCCAAGCCGTGAGGAAGCCCGGGGAGCTCTTGGAGAGGCCCCAAATGGATAGGAAATAGGCACTGTGGCTGACAGCCAGCCCTAGCTGAACTTCCAGCTCCAATCACGTCAAAGAATTGAGAGATGAACTTTGCCCTCTTTAAACACTTCCCAAATTGCAGATTTTCTGAGGAAAATCAACAACTAGTATTTTAAGCCACTAAATTTTGGAATGGCATGTTATATAGCACTATGTAATAGGAACTCCTGCCAACTTTTAAGCTTAATCAACATAAATTAGAATCACATGTGAGGTCAAAAATTTTGTATTTTCTGTCATATTAGTGCTGTAACAAAGTCTCCTCTAGAAAAAAACTTAACTTTTAATTCAAACCATCCCTGAAAACCATCCCAGAAATTATTTTTGCATACTCAAAATATTTTTCTCCACTCTCACTAAAGCAAACTGCAAGACAACCTACTCTACTGACAGATTTACTGACTAGATGGAAGTCTTCTAAGAAAAAACACATTTGCTAGTGAAATATTAACTTTAAAGTACCTTTTCTTTATTGGTAGAAAATAATTCAACATAAAATCAGATTCTTTATCAATCTGTGAGTCATTGGAAATTAAGTGTGAGAACTAAACAGTCTTAAGTTAGTCCCTCACATTCAACGTAAGAGCAGAAGGCTAACTCTAACATTTTTGCTTGGGGCTTTTCACTCACTGAAAACATTTTCCAAGCGAATCCAGCTAAGCATGGTTACAGGGTGCATTCTACCAGACCTGAGCAGCCAAGTTGGAGAGTGATTACCAGCGTGATTTGTTTATTGCACAGGGAACTCACAGGGTAGTTATTCCCAGTTCTTGTGAGCCCTTTCCAATGTGTGTTCCTTGTGCTCAGTGTTCCCAGCAGGATAAATGAGGAGAGGGAAGAAATGCCTCTGAATGCGTGGCTGATGGTGAGGTGCCTGTGAGCACCTTCACAGGGCCTGACTGGCAGTGAAATACTATGAAGTTGATAGGTCTTTGAAAACTTAAGGAAAAATGGCCACTGCTGTGGTCTAAATGTTTATGACTCCCTCATCATTCATGTTGAAACTTTATCCTCAGTGCAGTGGTAGTAGGAGGTGGGACCTTTGGCAGGTGACTCATGTCTTTATGATCAACATAATGGAGTATGATG
The DNA here is from genome assembly GCF_001458135.2 of Marmota marmota marmota. Taxonomy (NCBI): domain Eukaryota; kingdom Metazoa; phylum Chordata; class Mammalia; order Rodentia; family Sciuridae; genus Marmota; species Marmota marmota. The sequence continues at coordinate 15,918,371 of NW_025999853.1, forward strand.
GAGCTTGTTCACTACTTCTGCCACATGAGTGCAGCAAAAAGGTGCTACTGTGTGAAAGCAGATTCTCACTAAACACTGCATCTGCCAGCACCATGTTCTGGGACTTCCAAGAACTGTGAGAAATAAATTCCTGATGTGTAGAAGCTACCTGTCTATGGTCTTTTATTATAGCAGCTTGAATGGGCTAAGACAGCCACACCACATAGTTGAATGGAAAAAAGAAGGCTGACAAACAGGAAGCATTGTATCAAGCAGTAGATGGATGGATAAGAGGGAGTTAGGATCTATTCTGTTAGACCAGGGGTACAACTGCAGCTCTGTCCTGAAAGCAGCCATAGTCAATATGTATATGCATGTTCACGATTGTGTGCCAACAAAAATTTATTTATGGACATTAAAAACTGAAAGTCACATAATTTTTACATGAAACAAAATATTTTTCTTTTTTTAACTATTTAAAATGTAAAAACCATTCTTATCTCACAGGCTATACAGCAACAGCTGCAGGCTGTTAGCCCACTGGCATGGTTCACTGACTCCATTTATCATGTGGGGTGGAGATAAGTTGGACAGTTGGGAAGAGAGGAGATGGTTTGCTTCTAAACTTTTGTATTTTTAGAACTTTTTAGAACAAACATATATGACTCCTAAAATAATAATAAAAACTAAAGATATTTCCATTTTAGACTTAAAAGGGGAAAAAAAAAAATCTCTATACAAGGGCCCTGTTAGGTTTCAGTGGGAAAAGACAAGGGATAAACTCTCAGACTCCTGTTCAAGGAATTCAAAATCTTACTTATTCCTACTCATGCATTCAAAGTCTCATTGGCTGTCTTCAAAAAGAAGAGATTTATCAATTTAAGTAGTCAACAATTTAAGGCAAGTATTGTTACTAATTATAAATTATTTTAATCTGTTTATTAAAGCAGGCCCATTTGACTGCTTGAAAAGACAATAAGTTTAGATTAAGGATACTCAAAAGCAATACTGTTTTTGGTTTTGTTTTGTTCCATTAAAAACAGTTTGGTGATTGAAATCAGGGCATTTTACCACTGAACTATATCATCAGTCTTTTTTTTTTTTTTTTTTCCCAATTTTGAGACTAGGATCTCGCTAATGTTGCTAAGGCTGGTCTTGAATCTTATGATCCTTCCTGCCTCAGCCTCCCAGGTTCTTGGGATTACAGGTGTGCACCACCATTCGCCTGGCTCTTAGAGTTTTCAGCATCTTCTTTATTGAAATATCATTTAAGGTAAACCTCAGACATTCTTTATAATTTTTTAAAAAACTTAAACCTATGTTCTAACTCTTATAAATGGAGTTAAGATTTCTACTTAATACAGACATATTAAATAAATGATTGAATTATATTTTGTCTTATTTCTTATGTCAGAGTTAATCTTTTGATCATTATTTCTGCATTAATAGATCATCT
>NW_025999853.1:15919830-15941729 GCF_001458135.2 Marmota marmota marmota
TCGTTTTTCACTGACTGGAATTCCTTTTTTTTTTTTTTTTTGGTACCAGGGATTGAACTCAGGGCCCTCAACCACTGAGCCACACCCCAGCTCTATTTTGTATTTTCAATTTTGAGACAGGATCTCGCTAAGTTGCTAAGGCTGGTCTTGAACTTATGATCCTCCTGCCTCAGCCTCCCAGGTTCTTGGGATTACAGGTGTGCACCACCATGCCTGGTGCAATATTGAATTTCTTTTTAAATGCTGGGTTACTTAGCTAATTCTGACTGCCCTCTTTTCTCATTTTATTTATAATTTGTTAATACTTTTATGGTCCCTAGCTCAGACTAATTTGAATTAGAGTTATGTTATTTTTGTCTATTTTTATTCTCTGTAAATTCTCTTCTGAAGACAAGGGACTTACATTCAACAGCTTTCATCATTCATTCAGTCAATCAGTCCACCGAGTGCTTTCTACACAGCAGCCTTTGTTCTGGGCCCTGGAGATACTGGAGCGAGCAAGGTGAAATTCCTGATTTGTGGAGCGTGTACATTCTTTGGTGAACCTGACTTTGTCCTGTTCTTCTAAATTAATGTTTTCCTTCAGGAATAGCAAATTAGATTCACCTCACAAGTCAATTCTGATTGATTGCTAGTGTCCGCTTAGGGTAGTATGTTAGGAAGCATACTGAGAGTTAGCTGAAAGGAGGGCCCTCATCTGTTGCTCATCTGGAAGAAGAATGGGATAGTTCATGGGTCACATATGTCATCCCTTGTACTGATGTGAGTTATGGCACATGGATTAAAAACTGAGTGTCACGTGGTAGTGATGGGGATAGATACAGATTTGGTGTCAGTCAAGAATCAGATTAATTTCTATTCTGCCTCTTTTTTGTACTATGGCTCATGGAGTCTCTGTTTCCTCATCTTTTGAATGGACCAAGTGATACTTACTTCAGAGGATTACTGTAAGGGTTTTATTTTTTAGTTATAGGTAGACACAATATCTTTATTTTATATTTATGTGGTGCCGAGGATCGAACCCAGTGCCTCACACATGCTAGGCGAGCGCTCTACCTCTGAGCCACAACCTCAGCCCCACTGTAAGGGTTTTTATTCTTAACATTACCATCATCATTATCATTATTAACAGTGAACACTGAACTTCCATTATGTTCTGTTTTCAGTGCTTTGCATGTATTATCTTATTTTCTTAGTAATTATTTCTTGGCCTTTTTGGCTAGGATAAACTCGAATTCTCTCAACAACACTACAAGGTTAGTCCTATTATTATTCCCATTTTACAGATGAAGAACTAAGTTTTTCAAGGGTACATAACACATGATAACATGGTGAATATAAAAGTTGCTTCACTGGACCTGGCACATGATAGGCTCTTATTACATGTCCCTTTGTCTCCTCCACCCACCCACACACTTCACCCCTTGCTCTGTAGCAGCAGTATTGAGGAGTATCTCCACCACAGTATCCAGTATCTCCACCACAACTCTTTGTGGGTGGCTTATTTATGGTTCAGTAGGGAAAAGCCTATTTATTCCTTTTTATTCTTCCTCCAGGCCTCACAAGGTCAGATGTGCACCTTACATTATTTCTGATGGGGCCCTTCTTTTCATTTATTATGAATATTTTGGCTTTGGCCTTTGGCAAAACTTCAGTATCATTTAGAGCCCAAACAGGAAATTGAAGATAAAATCATGCCAGATAATTTCAAGAGTGGATAAAGAAACTCTTTACAAAGGTGAAGATGAAACTCTTTACAAAGGTGAAATGCAGGAGATATCGCAGGACTACTTCATACTAGTAGCAGAAGGGCTGACACTAGCCCTAAACCTGAAGAAGAAAGCTTACCAGGACCTGGGGGCTGGGAGACTGTGTGTTGTTTTGGTGGGGGGCTGGCTGTGAACATCAGCTAAGGGGTATAGCCAGCCCATGATGATTCATAGACAAGGGCACAGGGGAAATGAACACCCCAGTACTCCCCATCTTTTTCTTTCTCCATGTTGCTACTCCTCAGGGCTGAGCCCATTGGAAGATCCTGGATGCAGCACATGAATTTGGGGCTCCCCCAGAGGGTACAGTGGATATTGAGGGGCAGGTAGAAGGTACTCAGTACTACTGCCATACTTAGGCACACCTGGGAAATGGTGTGGTGGGATGGCAAGTTCAGTTCTCACATTTGGTATTTGTGTAGACTGGAACATTTTTGGCTCCAGCTGTTTTAACAGATGTCTAGATCTACCAGGTAGACAGAAATTATTTTTTGTAAGTGTGCATTTGGAAAACATTTCTGGCAGTGTTTTAGTTGGAGTATGAAGAATTGGCATTGCTGCATTTACATTTTACATAGCCTTCAAGACTGATTCGTTATCTCATCACCTATACTTCTTAAAAAAAACAACAACATTAGTTTATAAAATGAACACAGTTATAAATCCTTCTCAGGGACAGGTGAGTCTTTAACTAGTTAAAAGTCTGTACACTTTTTGAGATTTCTTAGGGAGATGAGAAGTCTTTTTTTTTTAAGAGAGAAGTCTCCTCTTTTTTTTTTTTTTTTTTTCAAAGAGGGAGGGAGGGAGGGGGGGGCATAGAGAGAGAGAGAGAGAATTTTTTTATTTATCTTTCTAGTTTTCACCGGCACAACATCTTTGTATGTGGTGCTGAGGATCGAACCCAGGCCACGCGCATGCCAGGCGAGCGTGCTACCGCTTGAGCCACATCCCCAGCCCAAGATGAGAAGTCTTAATTAGACATAATCTCCCACATTATATTTGAGATATAAGTGCTTCTATAGATTGTTGAATCTGTCATTTGATGGACTGTCATATCTTAGAGATTCACCTTAAAGGTGACTAGCTTAACTTGAAAGGTCATAGGAACTTTTCTGTGATGTTTTTGTATTTTAGATGGTCACAGATGTACTGATTGGCCAGGGTGGTAATTGGGACAGTTTCTACCAGAAATCATCCATTTGAATTAAATGTACAAACTTCCTCCTTTATTATTATAGTTGTATATCACAACAGAAACTTAGAATAAATGACAAAATAAAAGTTGAACATGTAAAAACCCTGTCACATATCTACCAAGTACTATAAGGTTTGTTCAGTATATTGGTAACCACATGGAATAACTGAAACTCTCACACATTATTGGTGGCATGTAAGTTGGTTCAGCCATCTTAAACTGTCAGTTTCCATAAAAGTTAAATAATATTCACTGTATGAGTAGCAGTTCTATTACAGCTTAAGTACCCTTTATCCAAAATGGTTGGGAGCAGAAGTGTTTTAGATTTTTAATTTTTTTGGAATGTTTACATATACATAATGAGGTACTTCTGGGATGGAACCCAATCCTAAATACAAAATTTATTTTTCATACATATCTTATACACCCAGCTTGAAGGTAATTTTGTACAATAATTTTAGTGTGCCTGTGGTTTGATTGTGACCCATCACATGAGGTCAGGTGTGGAGTTTTCTGCTTGTGGTATCATATTGGCACACAGAAGTTTCAGATTTGGAGCTTTTTGAATTTGGGAATTTCGTGTCACAGATATTCAACTTGAGCAAGGTATACGCCAAAGAGAAATATGTGCTTTTGTCCCTAAGGTTATATATGTAGCAGCTTAATTTCTAATAGCCCCAATCTAATAACACAATTGGACAATAACAGTGGAATGATAAAATAAGATGTGGTATATTCATACTAGCGAAATACTTCATAGCAATAAAAATGAACTCATTTCAAAAATAGTGAACCAAGGAAGCATGCAAAAACATAGATGAAATTCAAAGATATTATGTTGAGTGAAAGAAACCAGATATAAGAGGAAAACCTGAAGTTCAGAATGAGATAAAACTGTTTAATAGTTTTAGAAAGAAGTAAACAAACAAAACTACCTCTATGCCAGGGTGGGCATGGGGGGGGTATTGATTTGAAAGAGTCATAATAAAGGATTTGGGGTGTGGATATTTTCTCCATTTTGATATGGGTATAGAGGTATATTTGTATAAAAATTTATCAGATTGTATACTCTAGATTATATTCCTTTTATATTTCAATTAAAAAAATAAATAGCAAATCCATAGAGGGAAGAGAAGAGAGGAGGGAAAGGTGAAATACTGGGGACTCAATTAGAGAAAATTATATTTCATGCTTTTATAATTATGTCAAAAGAAATCCTAATGTTATATATAACTCAAAAGAACCAATAAAAAAGAAAAAAAGCTTTCTTTTAAAGTTTATCAAGCATTACAGCCAAACCTTGATAGATGCAGTAAAACGTCTACCTTATGAGAGAGTATACACAGATACCATCTTTCTGGAGAGTTTGGTGATGTGTATAAACAAACCTTAGGGATGTGTACATCTTTCAACTTACCAATATCCTATAGAAGTTCCATTGAGGGCATTTGTACAGTCCCATCCAGGGCCTATGTACAAGTTTATCCCTAAGGATATTCATTTCAATGCCCTTTGTATTCATGAACATTTGGAAACAAGCAGTGTTCAATTTAGAGAACCCGTAATCAGTTCTAGAGTCGTTTATACAGCTATTTTAAAAATGAGGTGTTTTTGAATTCCCGTGTGTTTCTACTGAGAAAACAAGACAGAGATAAAGACTCCAGAAACCTGTGTGTTTTTTCCATTACTGAGGATCACACTGAAGGCCTTGCACAGACTAACCAAGTGCTTTACCAGTGACCTCTACCCCTGGCCCCAGAAAACTGTGTTAGTTGACTCAAAAAGTAGCTGTCGGGTTGTGGATGTAACTCAGTGGTAGAACACTTGTCTAGTGTGCACACCCTAGGTTCAATCTCTGNACTATGCACTTGAAACTAAAGCCACCAAAAAAAAAAAAAAAAAGAGTGGCTCTGGTCATGATGAAGATATTCACATCTCTGGAAGAAAAAAATACTCCAGCTCCTACATTCCCTCCTTGAAAGTCTATTTATTGTCATATTCTTTTGGTATAGCCTTAGGTTTGTCTGCGGTTTGTGTATCTGATTAAGACTCAGCAAATGTCTTATCTGTGGCTTGAAATAGCATTTTTTCCTTTTCAGCATTGCCGGTTAAAGAAATCCAGGCCTCTAAGAGAGGCTGGGACAGAAGCGAGTACTAACTGGTGAGACCATGGCAAGAATGCTGCTGGATAAAGTTGAAGGCGGAAAACCTGCCCGTAATGACATTGTGCTCTGTGTTTAGTTACTGTCAGATATCCTTCAGGCATTGTCTCTAAGGACACTTGGAGACTACAGAGGTTCTAAACTTTAATAATATCTCCCATGGAAGTACCATCCCATGCAAATTAATTGTCATGGGGTAACATTATTCAAACTGGGAACTCTAATTTCCAAATATTATACAAAGTTTGATCAGTGGGCACAGCTATTCTGTGATAAATAAGTTTAAAAATAAGTTTATTTCTGTCTCTTCTTTTGACCAAAGGAAAAATCAAGTCAATGACCTTTGTAGATACCTTGTTTAGAATAAGACGTAAGAGATTTTGTACTATCATGTCTGAGAGATTTTTTTTTTTTGATTAGCTAGAAATCTTTGGAATAGGTAATCTTTCATCAGAGAAATGAGGAATCATCTTAGTTTCAAGGCTTCCTTATAGTGAGCCATATTTTAAACTCCGCAGAGCCTAAATTTCTGTGTCTGTAAAATACAAATAATACTGCCATAACATCTTAGTGATAGAAGAATTAAATAGTGTCTGACATATGGTAAATGCTCAGTAAATCTTAACTCTGTATATATACCTACAAATAAATCACACAGTTATTGCCCCATATGCCCGAGTCCCTCTCTTAGTGTCTTGCCTCCTAAGAAGCACCATATTTCACACATAGGCGGCGCCGCTGATTTTTCCTAAAGTCTCCTTTTCTGGTTTGTCCTGTTTGGAAAAAAATAAATAAAAAAAATTTTGGTGACTATTTTTTTTTCAAGCCATACCAACCTGGGATTTCAGTAGGATTATAGCGATTGTCTAATAAAATTAGACATGACAATAGCAAGCTTACTCCTTTCCAAGACTCTCCTTCTTATTTAAGGGGATTCTTGTGATGCTCTATCTATCTCATTCATTCCCTCATTTGATGCACAAATATTGGTGACCACCATTCCTGAGCCATGCATGCAACTTCTTGCTGAAATATAGTGAGCAAAACAAGCATCCTGTTCTCACTCCTGGGGATTATAATCTGCCAGAGATACCCTCATGGTATCATTTCTTTTTTGCTCCACCAAACAATTCCCAGCTCTTGTCCCCCACTGCTTGAGCTGGTCCTGGAAGTCAGCTGTTTACATCAGCGGGCACAGCTGTTCACTGGGCAGTGGGCTTCTTGACTCCTCTGGCACCTTGAAGGGCCTCTAGATAGGTCAGCAGTTGCGTAGCTCACACGGAACTGGAATCTTCTCTCCAGGAACTCCGTTAAAATGAACTTATTGTTGCTCAGAGTCTTGGCTGAAAGACTTGCTGAAAAGGTCCCATAAACAAACACTAGGTTATCTGAGGCTCATCCACTTGATTTACCAGCACCCTTTCACATGACAAAGATGTGGAGGAAAGCCAGGGAAATGTGTCTGCCACAATTGGCATGAACCAGAGATAGTGGAGGGAAGGGTGAGGTGTTCTACTCCACAGTCTTTTTAGATTCTTAAAGCAGCAAAGATTATGCAAAGATAAAAAGCAAAAGTAAGCACTAAAATTGTGAATGAAGAATGAACACAGAGGGGAAATCCTCCTATGGAAACAAGCTTTCCTCAGAGGAGAACAAGAACCTACTACAAAAAAAAAAAAAAATCTGCCCATATGGAGTGATAAATGGAGGCTGGAATCTGCACAGTGCGCCCTTGGTCTATGTTTTTTGGCTGAAATGCAGTGTTTTCAAATGGAAATCTACATGTGGCAGTCAGGAATTCACGTCTTAGCAAGTTCCAGTTCCATTGTGGGGTCCATGAAGGTGGTTTTGGGAATGGGTTAAGCAAAATGAGAGAAAGCAAGCGAATCTTGAGAAGTCTGGTATAAAGTTATTCCTCCTGCATTTCTCATGTGTTCATCAAAGTCACATTTGTTGAGCATCCCTTCTGTGTCTTATGTAGTGCTGGGCTCTGGGGATACAGGGAGATTGAGGTGGAGGAAGCTGCCAACATCCATCAAGCCAGATAGTGCTAGGGGCTTGGAGGAGAATCTGCAGTAACCCCAGGACTGCATCCAGCACTGGAAGGCAGTGGAGCCAACCTCAAGAGGTGTGTCTCTAGAGGTCTCTGCCTTTCTATTGTTTTGGAATCTCTATCCTGTTGTGGTTTTGTTTTACTTTTCATTTTTAATCATAGCTAAAATCAGCATTCCTTTGTGGAAGGGCACTTCTTTGATCTTTTGAAGCTGCTTTGGACCTAAATGTTCCTTCTGATAAGGAGAACTACATTCTCAGGCATGCCTTCTCTTTCAAGCTCCTCTTTTTCCCCTCTCACCTCTGTGGAGGCTTCATGTTCAGGCTCTGAATCATCCTTTCAATTGCCAAATTCTGAAATCCCCCCAGGTCTTCCAGGCTGACTCCCTAAGACAGACACAAAGGCCTCTTCCCTGTGAGCCAAATTCAGTGTAAACCAGGAGGAAAGATACTGAGTCAGTTGCTAACAGCACTCCAGGTTCTTGACTTTCTTACAGTGAAGTCAAATTGTACTTGAAAGACAAAAAGACATGTTTATAGTAGAACATGGTAAAAGGAACGTTCAAGTGTTTGATTCAGAGAACTCAAATGTAGAGGTTATTAAAAAAAAAATGAGGACAACTGTGAAAACTCATTCAATCAGGTGATATTTTTTGAGCACCTACTATGTGCCAAGCACTGCAGTGCTAAAGATACATTTGGCAGTAAACACAACAGACAAAAAACCTGCTGCTGTGGCATTTCTGTTCTAAAGAGGGAAACAGTTAATAAACGTACAGTAAATACATTATATGGTAGTTAGTTAGGGAGTGGTAAGTGCTAAGAAGAAATATAAAGCAGGGAAGAGAGTATCTCATTCCTCTTTACATAGGAAAGTCCAAAAAAAAAAAAGCCTCTAGTAAAAGATGACATTTGAATAAAGATATGAAATACGAGAATAAACATTCAAATATCTTGAAAGAGCGCAATCCAGGAAACAGCAAAGAGGAAAGCCCTGAGCAGGAGCATGTCTGGTGTGTGTTCCAGGAGAAGTGAAAGTAGCAGCAGGCTGGGGCACAAAGGTCCAGTGGCAGGTGGGGTCTGACTGTGCGGGGTTTTGGCTTTTCCCTCCGTGACATGGGAGCATAGGAGGCTTTGAGCAGCAATGACAAGATGCGTCTTCTTTAACAGAGGTTAATGAGGTCAAGGAAGGGATTTTGAAGGACCAGGAAAATTAACATCACGCTGATGTGATATTCTAAATGATACAGATACATCCATATATACCCAAATGCATCCATAGAGAGAGGAAATCCAGTACAGGGAAGAAAGGGAAGAGTTGGTGGTGTGATGCCCGCCCTGGGGAGAGAACAGGGGCTGGAGGATGGAGCACAGGACAGGGGTGCCCCAGGTTCACAGACAGTTCGTCCCTGCAACAGGTGGGAAGGCAGAGTGCCCGTGGCACAGGTGCAGGTAAGTGGGCAGTCACAGAAGTTCTCTTCAGATTGCTTCAGATATTTTTTTTCAGGAAAGTAGAAACAGTCATGAGCCAAGAGTAAAAATGGGGAGGAAGAGACAGTGGAAGTTATAGGAGAGAGAATGTTGCTCTAGTTTGGATTTTAAATGTCCTTCAAAGGCCCATGTATGTAAAGGCCCATGTGCCCAGTTTGTGGTACTATTGGGAGGTGGTAGAACCTGTAAGAGGAAGGACCTCATGGGGGTGGGCCTTCAAAGGGAATTGTGGGACCCCAGTCTATTCTCTGTCTTTTCTGTCTCAGCCAGGAGGTAAATGGGCCTCCTCCAGCACATGCTCCTGCCATGATATACTGTGCCACCCAGGCCCAAAGCAGTGAGGCCAGTGGGTCATGGATTCCAATAAATAAATAAATAAATAAATAAATAAATAAATATTTCCTATTTATAAGTTCATTTTCTTAGGTGTTTGTTAGGGCAAAAGAAAGCTGATTAACATAAGTATGAATTAACCATCCAGGAGGGTGGGAGTCTAAATGACTCAGGGAAATGTGGTGGGATTATAGGTGGCAGTCCTGTTTTATGGAATTTAAAATGACACCAGCTATAGAGTGGTATGCTCTTCTCCAGCCATGTTGAGCTTTGTGGGTGTAGGCACGGAGTAAGTAGAGTTAGGCTTAACCCAGGTGAAGGTTTGCTGGGTGAATATTATGAAGGGAAAGAGAGACAGGGAGTTGGGGGTCTAGATAAAATGATGATACGCTACTTAAGATGCAAAGTAAGGATATGAAGGGTCTTAACAGTGCAAAGATGGTAGGATCAGTACATTTCTGGCCCTCCTTGGATTGGAAGGGAGCTAAAGGGAATGGGCTAAAATCCTAAAAAGTGGTGGTAGGGAGGCTTGAAGTTGATAGAGACAGTGTGTTTTTTGGATAATGATATGGCCTAAAATACGACTGTGGGGAAAACTGAGATAGGATGGAAAACAAGATATTTGGTGGGAAAGTGGTCAAGGAACTTAGAAGCAGGGGTATTGGGAGTCCCCTCTGTAGGTTTTGTTATCACCAAATAATTTCAAATACAAGTAAGGTAGTCAAGGATAACAGTGAGTCAAGGTCTAAAGTCTTAAGAATGAGAGAGGAGTGATTGGTGGGGTTCTGCTGATAACTGCAACAAGAAGAGGTAGCCATTGGCATAGTCTGATAGCAGCAGCGCTTCAGAACTGGCAGCTGTAGAGAGAAAGGAAGTCATTGATTCAGAAGAGCAGGAGGCCAGCTGTGGTGCCTGGGGCCATGGCGCAAAAGGAATGGGAGAGAAACAGCAAAGGAAGTGGGTTCCACAGGCCTTCAGTTAGAACAAGGAAGTGAAGAAAATGTCCCAAGTTTGAGGATAAAGAGGACCTTGTTGAAGACAAGATTGTGGGTTCCAAGGATGGAGTGGAAGGGTTTGGGGCATTGGATGCTCAGAACTTAGTGGGGGTGAGAGTCTGGTAATGATGTTTATTTGCCAGGATCCCCCAAGAAGCGGGTCTTATAACAGGGGTAAAGGTCACGATGGGATTGGTCTTATTGGTTTTGAAGGCTGAGAATATATGTGCTGGGGGGAAGTGGAAGGGGTCTTTTCAGGACTTTAGAACTTTATCTTTTCCTATTTACATCTATACACAATGAACACTTTGAAGAACCGTGAACAAAAAGGAATGAAAACCTCAGAGTTGTTCTTTCAAGGTGGTGGAATTATGGATGACTTTATTTCTTCCTTTTCGTATTTTCTCCTTAAAATGTATCCAAGAACCTTGCCCATGAACTCAGTTTAAAGCCACCTCTTGCTTATAATTTGAATAAAACATCTGCTGATTTTTCATAAGATTCAAATGACTGTGTCTAGAGTTCGCTAAGGAAAAAACACATTAAAAATGATGACCACAAATAACATCCCTGCTGATGATATTTCCCTGGCTGTTCTTAATGTGTTTTCACAGGATATCCCAGATAACGCAAATGCCTTTCTGTCCTTGAATACAGCTCAGTACAGTGCATCCTGCTACGAATGATCATATTTTTTTCTGGCTAGACTCAGGTTCTTCCAGGAAGTGTATGTCTAAAACTTTCCAGAACCTGTGTAAAGAGATCTTATGTGGCCAGATGCACAGATTTTGTCATTAGTAATAGCTAAAAAGTCGTTCTTTACGTTTTGCTAAGTCTTCTGAGGCCCCAAGGGCCGTTAAGTCAAATTTTCTAAATTTATAGTTTGGGTATCAAATCTCTTTATTTTCATCAGACGAAGAGTGCAGTTATTCCCTTACCCCTCATCCATTCTCATCCTTAGCAGCACTTTTTTGCAATTCACTCTCCTGGCCATACAAACTAATGTCATTGTACAAATGTTTGTGGAAACTCACTGATCTGTTAACCAAGTTAACCCACTGAATGGTGTAGAATAACTTTGCCTAACCAGGACATGGTAGGGAATTACAAAGTATATTCTTTTCCCTCCAGGTTGTAGGTAGAACACTGTCTTATCTAAAGAGATAGCTACTGGATTGAACATCAGTATAGGGATAGCCTTAATCAGACTGCATTTCTTGAATGGATGGATGGATGAATGAATAAATGTTTGATTAGTGTTTCAAAGATGCTTTTAATCTCCAAGCATTTCTAAAAAGATACTATGATCTGCATTTTGAATATGAAGTCCTGTGGGAAAAAAATAAGAACTGCTTAAAAATAGTGATACAGAAAACTGAACTGAATTCTTAATGCATCTAAGAGTTGAGTACCTCGGTGAACTTAGGCAATATTCTCAACCTTACTGGTCCTTATCTGAAATATGAGAGACCTGGACTAACATTGTAGAATTATTTAAAATATGAAGAGACCAAGGGATTTTCTAATGTTTCTCAAAAGAAAGTAGGAGTTCTAGGTCCTGGTTCATTACTTTCCCATTACAGGGTGGTGAGCTTTAAGTTACTTTCAAGTCAAAAAGCCAAGGATTCCAATTTCAAAAGTAATTTCAATTTGTGGTGACTTTGGAGCTGGGAATATCAGCACAGCCTTGTAATCCCAGCTACTTGGGAGGCTGAGACAGGAGGATCACAAATTTGAGGCCAGCCTTGTATCATGGGGTGGCCAGTACCTCGCCAGGGTAGTTTCCTGCTCAGAAGGTTATGAGCCACCTGAGAAAAAGAAAGTCTGAAATAATTAGTAGAGAAATAAGATACAGAACCAGAAATTAGGTTCAAAGAGGAGCGCCTGATAGATTCTCCAGTCCTGTTAGGAGCTGAAACTGAACAACTAGAAAATGGCTCAGGTTCTTTATTTTAGGGAGTAGTCAAAGGCAGGGATAAGTGGGAGGAGTCTTGCTGCAAACAGGTTGATTGGCATCTTGGCAAGCCACACCCACCTCTGAGAGGCTGTGTGGCTCAGTGGCTCTGTGACTCTAGCTGGTTACCACATCTCCAGTGCAGTGCTAAACCTGACAGAGCTGAGTAGGAAGTCACTGTAGTGGGCAGTCTCAAACCAGCAGGATTGCCACTGGGAGGTCTCAGATACCAGACTTTCCTACCCAGTGGCTTCCATGTCTCCCTGGAAGCCTGGGCAACTTCGTGTTTCCAAAAAACAGAAAGGACTGGGGATGTGGTTCAATGATAGAGCGCCGCTGGGTTCAATCCCCAGTACTGAAAAAAAAAAAATGGCGGCTCGAGGGCTGGGGCTCATTAGAATGCTTGCCTAGCAAGATGAGGCACCACATAAAAACAGATGAATAAAATCAAGATTAAATTCTTAAAAACAAACAAACAAAAAACTGGTGGCAGATTGGCATATGCCTGAGGAGCATTCTTGGAAGACTTTTGGATCAAAACTCCTATGTTGTGGTGGTTGCGCAATTCTATGAGTATGCATAGAATCCACTGAATTGTAGGCTTTGTTAGATAAAATGTATGCCATGTGAATTATATCTTGATAAAGTGAGGTCAGAATCCTGTTATTTGTAGGAGATTAAAAAAACAACTAAAACTGGCTTACACATGGAAGAAAAGCTAATAGCCCATATCATTGCAAAACCCCACACTAGATATCCAGGCATGACTGCGTACAGGTCTCACACTCTGTCTCCATCTCAGCCCCGTTCCCCTATGAGAGTCTTAGTCTCAGGAGGGCTTTCTCCACGGGTGGTGTCTAGTGGTCCTCTGCTTACATATTTATTATTTAGCACCACTTGCAGGAACATCCCTTTCCCAGTAGTTTCCAGAGAAGTTTGGAACTGAGTATTGTTGACAGGTTTGGGTCACATGACCATCCAATAATAATAGCAAACACTCATGTAATACTTTCTATGTGCCAGCTCTATTCTTATAACATCCCTCGATGGGGTTTAGGACACACTACCCCAAAACATGGCACCCTAGCACACTGAATATTTGAAGCTGAATAAATTTGAGAATCAGCAGAAGCAGGATGGTTACTCTGACTTTCCCTCTGCTCCTCTCTCTTGAAGAGCACTTGAAGACCCTTGTGGGAGAGGTGACTGCCCTGTATCCTTATCCCTGAAGACAGAGGCACAAGGAGAAGACTCCAGTGAACAGGCCTTGCTGTGTTCTCCCCAGCTGACTCCACTTTCCTCCTACCCTTTGCTCCTTCGTATTCCTCCCCAATTGTCCACTCCTCAGCAGGCCATTATAAAAAGCACTCAGGTTTGATTGGTGCTTCAGGTCTTCCCCCAGGAAGGCTCTTTGTCACTTAACTCTTACACTTAAGATGAGGAAGAGCTTCTGTGAGGGAGGAGGGTCATTCCATCCAGCAGGAGTAACCACCTGCAGAAGCACAAGCTAGGAGGCGGGAGGGAAGCGGGTGGTGAATTGACGCAACATGGCCAAGGTACAGCAGGTGAGGGACCATAGGAGAGACCATTAGAAGGAGTTTGGCAGGTGCTAGAGCTTCACACATGCCAGGCAAGCACCCTGCCCCAGTGATGGTCATATAATCCAGAATCCAGTAGTCACTAAAATATGCTTTTTTTTTTTTTTTTTACATTTATAATACTTTTGGTCCTCACTAAGAATCACAAGACAAGAATTCCTTCGAGTTTTAAAGGCTAACTGATAATATGGGTGTGACTGTCATGGGGCAGTCTAGGGCTCCAGGCATTGCTGAGGGTGGGAGACAGGAAGAGGAAGGGAGCCAGTCTCCTTTGGTAGAGATACAAGAGAGTGTCCTAAAGACTTATGCCGAGCTGGTGATTTTAACTGATATCTCATTCTTATAAGTGGGATTGGTTCACTCCCATTCAGAGGTTCTTGGAACCCAGGATGTTACATAAGGGAAGTGCTTGATATGTTTGGTCCCTATAACACAATCAACCACCTTCACCTGCTTTCACTCTTTTCAGTATTTGTAATGAACGATGACTGCTAAAGGGAAGGACTGAATATTTTTAAATTAGAAGAGGATAAAAAATAAATGCCTAATTGTTCTGTTTTTTTCTTTGTCCCTGTAGCTGGAGAAGGCCAGATGTATGTTTCTGTCAGAAATGGATGGCTAGGGAATTGTACAGAGCTGCAGTCATGTGTAGTCTTGCCCTAAGTGAAGCCTGATATGGGAAGTATTTAAGGGAGAGTCTTGAAGCTTGGCTGGTCTGTAATTAGACTGGACATACTGGTTTTTCTTTGGTCAATAAACTCAAGGATGAGAATCACCTCTGGCAGGAGTTGCGTCTAGAATAGGTATATTGTCAAATCCAGGGAAAGTATGTCCCATTTTGAGCATTTTTAGAGAACGGACATGGCCACAAGCTTAGGCCTGGATTGACCTGATTTGCAGTAAATCTCCTTCAACAGCACCAGTTGTGGAAATGCAAAATAAATACGCAGGTCTTTCCCAACATGCGGTATTTGGCATTGTCAAGCTACCATTGAATTTTGTTTTTAATCCTGAATTGGGTGCTGAATGTTTGGATGCACATCAAAGCAGGTTTGTGGACATTTTAAGTCTCTTTTAACACTTACCTTCAATCACAATAGATATTTGGAATTTTCTGCTTTCACATAGGGGATTCTTACCTGGTGCCACCTCATCTGTTTTTCCCCAGAACCAAGAGAACATATAAAATGATCCACTTGATCCATAGAAGATACTGACACTGAAGATGGGCCACTTGCACAAGGTGACAAAATCAGACAGCAAGTAGCCCAGAAGGAGCAGCCATCTAGGTCATCTGCCTATAGGTGTCAAGTGTGGGCCACCACATGGCTACCAAGTAGTATGACTTGATTGATTTTTCTTAAGTCCTGATATTTTAGCTTCCCAAGAAAACCAAAGTAGGTCATCTTTTTGTTTCTTTGTTATGTGTACCCAGTAACACACCTTCTCTTCTGTAGATTTCATCATCTTCTTGGATGTGGAAAGCAAATTTAACACATAACTAAGGATTTTTAAAAAACCACACCTAGAAGCAAAATTCAAATTTCTTTGGAGCAGGGAGCAGTGAAAACAAATACATCATCTATGCTGATTCCTCACGGTAGAGGTGCTAACCAACATTCAGAAAGGGGTTGGGTTTTAGAAATTCAAATTATTTTGTTGTCATCCAAAATAATAAAACTTTATTCTTAGACACCCTCGCTCCCCAAACTATCACCCTATCCCCCTCCTCCTCCTCCTCTTCTCAGCTGACTGTGGAGAGAGTTGGCTGACTCCTGTTCTCATTTCCTCACCTCCCTCCCCTTTATTGCTCTTCTCCGGTCTGGAAGTTTCTGTGAAGGTCATCAGTAGTCTCCAAGAGAACCAATTCAATGAACAGTCTTAAGGTGCAGTTTGCTTCCTCTGTTTATCAGAACTAGTACACATTGTGTCCTTGGGAGAGTTACTTTTCTAAATTATTTGTAAAATGAGGGTAGCACTTCCTCACAGGATTGTAACGCTGTCTAAATGAGATGGTTTGTGGGAGGTGATGAACACAGTGTCTGCTGCAGGGATAAGCAGCCAAGAAGTGGTAACTTCTGCTTCTAGCCACACGCTCTGCTTTTGGTTTCTGTGACACTGTATTTTCTTATTTTCCTCTATACCTCTGATCCCTTTTATTCCTCTATGCTTTTATAAAGCATTGGATTTTTTTTTCATTCTGCAACACTTTAGTGTATATCATGCCAAGAAATTTTCTTGGCTTAATATAGCAATGAGCATGGAGTTATATTTGGAGGTGGGAATCATATATATATTTTATGTGGTGCTGAGGATCAAACCCAGTACCTCACCTGTACTAGGCAAGCGCTCTATCACTGAATCCCAGCCCCAGCCCTATAGGTGGGAAATTTTAATAATTACTGTATAATATACCATATAATGATTTGTGTGTGGTAGAGCCCCCTTATTCATGGGGGACATGTTCCAAGACCCTCAGTGAATGCCTGAAACTGAGTAGTACTGAGCCATGTATATACTGTGTGTACTGTTTTTTTCTCATACATGTATACATACCTATGATAAGTTTCATTTATAAATTAGGCACAGTAAGAAATTAGGAATAATAATATAAAATAGAAGTTATAATAACATTAAAATAATAAAGTTGTCAGCATTACCACTCTTGTGCTTTGGGGCCATTATTAAGTAAAACACAAGCACTATGATATTGTGACAGTTGATCTGTAGTTTGTGACTAATAGGTGGGTGGCATATGCAGTGTGAATAAACTGGACAAAGGGATGCTGCATGTCCCAGGCTGAATGTGCAGGATGGTGTAAACATTTCATCACGCTACTGAGAATGGTACACAATTTAAAACTTATGAATTATTTTTTTTCTGGAATTTTCCATTTAATATTTTTGGACGGTGGCTGATGGTGGGGAACTGAAACTGCCAAAAGCAAAACCACAGGTAAGGGGTGACCATTGTAAATGGCATAACATGTATCATAGTGTATGTTAGGATATGTCATTATTATAGTTACGTTATACATTATATATTTGTTATAGATATATTTATTATGCTGTATAACAATGTATATTATATGAAGATGCTAAGTTTCAGAATGAAGAGAAAGAAGAATGGTTGGGTGTTGTAATTTACAATAAGATTGGGAGGTCCTCACCAATTGCCTGGGATATTAACTAAAGACCTAAGGGGAGTGAAGGAGTGATACATGTGGTCTAGAAACAGTCATACCGGTGTGCAGTCCTTGAGGGAGGGAATTCTTGATCCATTTGAGAACAGCAAGAAAGCCAGTATGGCTGGAGCAGAGTGAGCCAGGGACAGGGTGGGGTATGGAGGTGGGTGAAGAGGAGGTCAGAGAAGCCTCCTTATCAGAGAAGGTCCTGTGGTGTTTTTCAGGCAGAGTAAGGACTTTGTGAGGGATGCAGGGTGGAAGCAGGAGCCCGGGTAGGAGACTGTTGAAACAGTCCAGCATTTCTCTGTGTCTGTCCCGGCCCCTCCTTTTCCATCTTGCCCTCTCTTCTAGACCACACCTGGCTTGAAATAGTGTCTGTGTTTCTGAAGTCTTGTTCCTGTGTCTCTTTAGACTTCCAGGACATATCTGTCTGCCTACTTCCAACTACACAGGGGTTGTGCTTAGTACACCCACAGGTCATCAGTGCTTCTCCACCTCTCTGGCCTACCTGTCCCACATTTCAGCAAGTGGCACCCACCGCTTAAGAGTCCTCTTTAGAGCATCTTTTATTTTGTGGAGCATTCATTCTTTATTGATTGATTGATGTATTTATGTATTCATTTAGGTTGCTAAATGAATTATTTTATTGTAATTGTACACAATAGTAAAATTTATTGTGACATATTCATACATACGTGGAATTTGGTCCATTCTAATCCCTGAAACTTCCCCTTTCACTCTCCTGGGTTCCCTTCCTCTATTCTTCTACTGTCTCTCCTATTTTCATGTGCTCTCCCCCCACCTCACACATACGAGAGAAAAACATACAACTCTTGATTTTCTGAGACTGGCTTTTTGTTGAACATAATGGAACATCCTTCCTGTAACACTTCACATCCAGGGAACCACTGAGCCCTGTTGTCTGTCTCCACAAACATCTCTCATATGCATGCACCCACCCGGCGGCTCTCTCATCAGCCTCGCTCACTTCTTGCCCAGCCTAGAGCAGTAAGTCCTGCCAGGTGGCTGCACCTGCTCCACACCCCAGCTGCAGATGGAATGTCAAATATCTGTGCAAAGAGGTAGAAATTCGTGAGGAGCTGTAGAAAGAAATTCTAAAGATGTGCCTTTCTCACATGGGGGCAGCTCTGTAGTTAGTAAAAGCAACCTTGATATCATCTCAACTGTGTGCTTTTGGATTATCTGGAGTGGAGAGCTACCCAAGGGTCAGTAGGTACCCCACTAACATTTGCATGACCAGTGTGTTCTTTCCCAGAATCAAGAATGCTTGCTTTTTTTAACCTCCAATAAGAATTTCAACATCTTTCCTTGATCACAGGAAGCCCATTTCTTTGTTGTTTTGGATAATAGTTTTATACCTATGTCCTGTTACTCAGAGCACCTCACTACCTAATTAAGAAGTTTTTTAATATGCTTGTTTACTTCTTTATTTAATTTTACTAGAAAGAAAGCTAACACAGCATAGTTTCCAGATTTATGCCAGCTGCAGCCACAGTGATCTAAAACAACAAATAATTATGACAATCTGATCATACGACTCCTCTGCATGGAACCAGCCAATGACTTTCAGTTGCTGTGGCAATGATGCCCTATTTTCTCATCTGGCCCACCAGGCCCTAAGCCCTCTTGTACTTTCCTTCTCCGCAGCCACACCCTTAACCCTTTCCAGCTATGCTAGGCTTGTTTCCTTTCTCAATTATGTATCATTTTCCCTTTAGCTGTCTTTCTCTTTTTTTAATTTGTTCTTTTTAGATAAACATGACAGTAGAGTGAATTTTGGCATACATATGTGGAGTACAACTTATTCTAATTAGGATCCCATTCTTGTGGTTATACATGATGTGGAGTTACACTGGTGGTGTATTCATATATGAACATAGGAAAGTAATGTCTGATTCATTCTACTGTCTTTCCTATTCCCATTCCTCCTCCCTTCCCTTCACTCCCCTTTGTCTAATCCAATGAACTTCTATTCTTCCCTCCCTCCCTTATTGTGTGTTAGCATCCACAAATCAGAGAGAACACTGGGCCTTGGTTTTGGGGGATTGACTTATTTCACTTAGCATGATCATCTCCAAATTCATCCATTTATCAGTAAATGACATAATTCCATTCTTCTTTATGGCTGAGTAATACTGTGTATATATACCACATTCTCTTTATCCTTTCATCTGTTGAAAGGCACCTATGTTGGTTCTATGGCCTAGGTATTGTGAATTGAGTTGCTCTAAACATTTTTGTTGCTGCGTCACTATACTATGCTGATTTTAAGTCCTTTGGGTATATACCAGGAAGTAAGATAACTGGGTCAAATGGTGGTTCCGTTCCAAGTTTCTGCTTTCCAGATGGTTGCATAAATTTGCCACCCACATTGTATGAGTATACCTTTTACTCCACATCCTCACCAAAATTTATTGTTACTTGTTTTTTTTTTTGGTACCAGGGATTGAACCCAGGGGTGCTTAACCACTGAGCCACATCCCCAGCCCTTATTTATATTTTATTAGAGACAGAGTCTTTCTGAGTTGCTTGGGGCCTTGCTAAGTTGTTGAGGCTGGCTTTGGACTTGAGATCTTCCTTCCTCAGCCTCCCAAACTGCTTTGGACTACAGGCATAGCCACCATACCCAGCTATTATTTGTTTTTTTGGTAATTTCCATTCTGATTGGAGTGAGAGGAAATTTAAGTGTAGTTTCTCTAATTGCTGGAGAAGTTGAATATTTTTGTGTGTATTTGTTGACCACTTGCATTTCTTCTTCTGTGAAGTGCCTTTCGGTTCCTTTGCCCACTTATTGATTCGGTTATTATTATTATTATTTGTGTTAAGGTTTTTGAGTTATTTATAAATCATAGGGATTAATGCTCAATCTGAGATACAGGTAGCAAAGATTCTCTCCCGTAGGCTCTCTCTTCATGTTATTATTTGTTTGCTGTGAAGAAGGTTTTTTGTTTGATACCATCCCTCTTATTGGTTCTTGATTTTACTTCTTGAACTTTAGGAGTCTTGTTGAGGAAGTTGGTTCCTAAGCTGATGTGATGGAAAGTTGGGCCTTCGTTTTCTTCTAGTAGGTGCAGGGTCTCTGGTCTAATGCCAACTCCCTGATCCACTTTGAGTTGATATTTGTGCAGAGATAGGGGTTCATTTCATTCTTCTACATATGGATTTCGAGTTTTCCCAGCACCATTTGTTGAAGAGGCTATCTCTCCTTCAATGTATGTTTATGGCACCTTTGTATTTACATGGGTATGTCTCTATGTCTTCTATTCTGTACCATTGGTCTTAATGTCTGTTTTGGTGCCTTGCTGTTTTTGTTACTATAGCTCTGTAGAATAATGTAAGGTTTGATATTGTGATGCACCCCTGCTTTACTTTTCTTGCTGAAGATTGCTTTGGCTATTCTAGTCCTCTTATTTTTCCATACAAATTTCATGATTGCTTTTTCTATTTCTATGAAGAATGTCATTGGAATTTTAATAGGAATTACATTAAATCTGTGTATTAGCTGTCTTTCTGTACCTCTTCTGCACCCACTTAAAAATTGTTCTTCCCCTAGGTACCAACTTAAACATCTCATTATCAGGTGTCTTCACCCATTTTGTCACTATAACAAAATAACCAAGGCTAGGTAGTGTATAAAGGAAAGAGGTTTATTTGGTTCATGATTCTAGTGACTGGAAAGGTCAAAGACCATGACAGCATGGCACTGGCATCTGGCCAGGGCCCCTTGGCTGCATGGAGTGAAAGAAGCAGCAAGAAAGTAGGGAAAGAAGAAGCAAGAAAGTGGGTAGGGGTCAGGCTCACTTTTTTATAGCAACCTACTCTCATGAGAACAAATCCACTCCTTGAAACCAGAATTAATCCCTTCACAATGGTGGTCACGACCCTGTTACCTCCTACTAGGCCCCACTTCTTAAAGCTCCCATTGCCTTTGAATATGAGCTTCTGGGGGCCCAGCCGATCCTGACCATGGCATCAGGAATCCTTCCCAACTCCTAGATCTGGTGAATTCTCCCCTGACATGCCCACATCACACCCTCTGTTTTCTTCCCTCTTTCTTTTCACAATGCACCTGACCAGTGCTGTTCAGCTAGGCTGTGTTGCTGGTCTCCCCTCAGCTTCTGTGTCCCTGTACCCCCAAGGCCCTCAGGAAGTATTGACCCGTCTCTTTTGCTTGAGTTTTAATGTGAATGTTAGGGTGTTTTGTAAAGTGTTTGCCAAGTGAAGATGGAAATTGCCATTCTCATTGATCTGCTGATGCATCTCATTATCAGGAGAAAAGAATAGTAGTTGTCCAAACTGCACCTTTTCAGAAGTGGAAGCAGGTTTCCAAAGGCAGGTGGTGAAATAAGGACAGGAAAGCTGAAATAATCACATGGAGGTACAGTTAGTTATACGTCTGTGTCTGTGTCTTTTTATGAGCTTCATTTCACTTGGTACTGTTTTATAAACTAAAGACTTCATATACCTAATCCAGCAAAATAGGGTTCCTCACCGTGTAGGCCTGAACACTCAAAGTGCTTTTCCTGAATTGGGGGTCAAAGGGGCATCAGGGATCATGAAAATAGAAAGTATCTTCATAAACCCCCAGACCTAAAGATGTTTTTTGTTCCCCCGCACACACCCAAGGTTGCCATCTGAAGCTGCAGATACATCACATGGAGTTGATTGCTGGGGCACCAGTCATTTTGCATTATGTATGGTAATATTCACCAAATGAAGGACAGGCTTCCGGGCTCCTCTGGGGTAGGCTGAGCGTGCCAGGTTTCTTCCCTTTTGGAAAAGCCCGTCTCCAGCTTATCAGCTTCCTTTTTCAAGACCTGTCTCCTTTTCTTCAGGAAATGTGTGTTTCTCCCGGGATACAAATGGGATTTAAAATGCTGAGAGGAAGTGGATTTAATTTACGGAATATACTCTTGGCAACTGAGAGGCTATCTTGAGATTTCAAAAGAATAATAATGGGGCTTGCCAGAACACCAGTCTAGATTACCAAACTGCAACAAGGTCATTTGTTGTGTCCGCTGAGAACTAAAAATCTGCTTGCAGAACTTGCCTGGACACATTGTGAGCTCACCTGTATGCATTGTGAACTATCTGTTGGTGCAGCGACTTGTGGTAGTGTTGGGGTATTTTTGCTGATGATGTCA
>NW_025999853.1:15941736-15960399 GCF_001458135.2 Marmota marmota marmota
AAAAAAAAAAAAAAAAAAAAAAACAGAAAACTCAGATGACCACAGACCTTTGGCATCCCTCCAGTTGCTGCAGCTTGAGGTAATCACAGCCAGAATCAGGGCGTGAGGGTTACTTGCAAAATATCAATCTGTCAACAGGCACAAAGAACTGCCTGTTAGCAGCAAAGGGACACATGCAGAGACCATGTTAACAAGAAATTCTAAGTTCTCAAAGTAAATCCTTACATATGCCAGATAATGATCTTTAAAATTAAAATTAAAATAAATAATCCATGTTGAGAGCCACAGCCAAAGGGGCCCCAGCAAACTTCCAGCTGCCAGCAAACTTCCAGCTGCCGGCTGATGATTGGCTCACAGCGGCCCCAGCAACATCTAGCTGATTGGCTCCTCGGCCCCAGCAACATCTAGCTGATTGGCTCCTCTGCGGTGATGCTCATTGGACTGTTTCCCTGCCCTTTCAGACCACGGAGCTGCTCATTGGGGGACTTTTTTGGCTCCGCCCACGTGACCCAGCCAATCGGCCTCAAGAGCAGGAGGATTGGGGGAGGTGGAGAGAGGCTTGTGTGGGTGGAGAGAGGCTTGTGTGGGAGAGAGAGGCTTGTGGAAAGCCGGTGGTGGCAGTTGAGGCTCTGAGGATTTTTCCTGAGAGGCTGTTTTGTTTGGCGTGTGTGGTTCTAAAAATAAAGTTAGTTTCTTTTGACAAGTGGCTCCTGATTGTGCCCAGCCAGACTGCGGCAGTCATTGTTCCTGGAACCTTTTTGTTCTCTTCTGAAAAAACACTGCCTAATTATGGCCATGATGACATGAAACAAAGGGGCCCATTCCTTTCCAGGTTTCTATTCTACTGATGATGACCCAGGGACAGACTTAGATTTTCTCTGTGATTCAAAAGAAAATTAAGTATTATTAAGGGAAAACAGCTTTAATCTTAGACTCTAAAATTGTACATTAAATGTGAGCAGAGCACAAAAAGTTTCCTCATGAGTATTACCTGCTGCCATTTGAAAACTAATATTATGTATGCCATTGGCTCCTGACAATAGCACATGCCCTTTAAGCTGTATTTATGTCAGTGGTAATAGGTCACACTCTCACCTAATCAATCATGCATTTCAGACACTCCTTCGGGGGATTTAAGGATGACCTTTGTGTCCGTAGCACTTTGGGTCAATAGGTGTGGAACACTAGGTCTCATTACTGTGGTACAACTATTTTGATAGTTCAGATGTGGATGAGTAAGTTGCCAAACTATTTATTCTCTCTGCCAAGTGAAAATATTTCTAATTAATAGGATCACAGAAATCAAGCACCAAGTGCCCAGTTTGATAAGACATCTTCCAACTAAGACTGTTAAGTTCTGCAAAATACAAGGTTCCAGGGAGCTTTCACTTCTAAGTCTGCTTGTTTGAAACATGCATTCTATATTTTCGTGTGTATATTTGTCCTTTTACCAGGGAGATGTTATAGAATAAAAAGACATACTTTCCAGGGTCAGATAGTCTTGAGTTTGAGTCTGTTACTGACTGATTTTTGTACCTTTTCATGTGTCTCAACATGAATGTTAGGTTTTAGGCATGTAAGACATACTTGGTAAATTTTCTTTTCAGGTAAGACATGCTAAAGAGTGCTGCATTACATTTTCATTTAAATAATGTAGTCAAAATAAAAAGGCCCAAAAGATCGTAACATTTTTCATCATTAGGTAATTAAGGTTAAAAGCCAATATTTCACTTGATTTGCACCTAATTATGTATTAATTCATACTTTCTTAATTAAATGTCAGTTATGCTGCCAAAACAGAAGCCATTAACAATCTAGAGGTTGAATAGTAAGAAATAAACTTAAGGTTTTGAGAAGCCATTGATTCAAATGTTATAAAATGCTATTGTAAATATCAGTTTTGAATTTAATAATCTAACTTGGTTCTATCTATTTTCTTAGAAAGTATAGAGAAGTTGAAAAGCCTTGGGTTGGGGTATCAGATAGACTTGGATTTAATTTAATCAATTACTCCAAGAGGACAAGTTTCTTAACCCCTCTCAGTTTCAGCCCCACTGCTTTTAGCCTGTGACAGGATGCTTACTGCAAGGTGTGTCTGTGAAAGCACATAGACTCAGACCTGGCCACCCACCAGCTTTATTGATGACTCCATATTCCCATGTGTCTCTTCTCCCTCTTCTCCTGCCTCCTGCTGCAGCTCTGCCACTTAGTAGGAAGTCATTTTACACGCTTCAGTTTTCTCATCTAAGAAAGAAAGGCTTGGGGCTGGGGCTTGTGTCTCAGTGGTAGATTGCATAGGGCACTGGGTTTGATCCTCAGCACCACATAAAAATTAAGGTATTGTGTCCACCTAAAACTAAAAATAAATATTTACAAAAAAAAAGAAAGAAAGGCTGGATCACAAATTCATTCTGAAAAGTTTGATAATTCTAGGCTTAAGGTAAATATTTAAAACAAGGAGTAGTGATGTATACATGTAATCCCAGCTACTTGGGAGGCTGAGTCAGGAGGATCAGAAATTTGAGGCCAGCCTGGTCAACTTAGCAGAACCCTGTCTAAAAAAATAAAAACAAAGGGCTGGGGATGAAGCTCAGTTGGTAGAATATTTCCTTCCTAGCCTGTGTGAGGCCCTAGGTTTAATACTGAAAAAACAAAAAATGTAAATATTTAAACAAATTATTCCTATGGGTGATATGTAAATGAAAATAGGTACCAACCATGAACTATATGTATTCTTTATGCTAAAGATTCTTCAGAGAACAAGTTAAATTCTTCCGAGAACAAATTTATTGGGAAATCCAGAAAGCATTAACAATTTCTTGCATTCACCTTAAAAGAGCAATGGAATTCCATATCCTGCAGTTTTGAAATGAGTAATTGAAAGGGTGTAAATATTTATTGGAATGAGAGTGGAGCAGAAAGAAGTTCTGCTTTGTCTACTGGTGGGTGGTAACACATCTATGGATCATTGTTTGCACTAGGCATTTAATAATCCCATCTGTTGAAAATGTATATTTGGAGGTACTTTAAAATTGCTATAAGCTACCTAGAAATTGGCAGGGAAGTAATCCTGGAGAGAGTCCAAACTCTGAAGCAGACCAAGAAATCCAATATAAATCAATATCTAATTATAAAATCCTATCTTTGGTCACAGCTCCTTAAATATATTGATTTAGGCATGTTATAGGCTTGTAATACCAGAATCTAGTACTGTCAAATCCTTTGCTAACCTTATGGCCAAATCTTGGGGATACTTTCATTTGATCTGAGAAGCCCAACCATAATGGCAGAACTTTAGTCTTGCCCGACATTTGCTATGACATTGTCTCCCAGGTTTTGTTAAGTAGATTTACATTTCACTTCCTAAGTGAACCACTGGGTCTTATAAAAACTTGGTACTTCTTTTTCTCAGGGCTGCCCTGGCATCGCATTCAAATCAGTGCCCCGGTAGCAGGGTGCTACCTCTCAGTAGCAGGTGCATTTTTCTGACTGAATGTCTTTCTTTGGAAATCTCCACTCACTGGCTTCCCTTGTCCCCGTCTTCTGTTCCTCTGCCCACACTCCCTTTATGTCCACTCGTCATGAGATGTTTCACGTTTTATGCAGAGGGGTAGGTAGCACTCTGAGAATTGTAACTGTTCCGAAGGAGAAAAGAAGGGTTCCAGAGGAACTGTCAAAGACATTTAATGGATAATTACCTCTCTAGTTATCTTTTGATGGAATTCTTTATGTAACTCTGTCTTTATGTAAAATTAAAGTAAGAGTTGAAGAGAGCACCCAATCAAAATGAGCATTTTCAACCTAAGAAGTCAGGGTTTTATATTCCCAGAGTCATGGCATTTCTCTGTGGGTTTAGGAATCCCTTCTCTCTCATTCCCCAGCTGTCTCTGCTCCTTGACTCACAGCACAGCTACTTACATATACCTGCCAAAATGAATTATCACATAAGTGGTGTTAGGGCCTGAATTCTGTCCTCTAAAATTCACACAGTGAAACCCAAACTGCCAGCACCTCACATGCATTTGGAGTTAGGGCCTTTAAAGGGAGATTAAGTTGAAACAAGCCTGTTAGATTGGGCCTTATCCATATGACTGATGTCCCTATAAGAAGAGGAAGGTAGCCACACTGAGAAACACCAGGGTGTGTGCATGGAGAGATAGCGGTGCCTATCAGCAAGCCAAGGAGAGGGTGCTAGGGACACCAAACCTGGTGCCACCTTGATCTTGAAATTCCAGACTTCAGAACTGAGAGAGAACAAACTTCTGTTGTATAAGCTACCAGTCTGTGGTGGTTTGTCATGTCAACCCAAGCCGGCTTACTGCAGCTATGCACAGCAGTACCAGTTGTGCATTATAGACCACCAGGGTTCAAACAGGAGACTCCAAGACAGCGATCTAGAAAACGGTGAAACAACTCTCAAGTGGAAAGTAAACTCAGTAGAGAGCTGACCTAGAACATAACGTGCTTGAAACCTTCTTTTTCTACCAAAGGAAGAAATGTCATAACAGGCTTAGGCATGCCAAAATGTAACAAGCCCACAGCATCCAAAGACAGCCGTCACCACATTGATGCTGAATACTCAGAATGTCTGGTGGATGGAGTTATGCTGAGGGTAACCCACCTAGGTTCAGGTGAGTAGAGATGAAACCCAGCTGGGCTCAGTTGCCAACGACGCAGACAGAGGCACGTGGGGAGGGGCTAAGAATAGTATGGAGCAGTCACTGTTCATGGATGGTGGTCACAGCTTCACACAGTTAGCTTCAAAAAAGTCATTGCAATACTTTGTGCAGTCACTGAGTCCTCCCTTGTATTTGGTGTCTTCTACCTCAGTTCTGAAAGTTTGACCTTTAGAAAGCCAAAAGTGACTTCTGCTTAATTCATTACATTAAAGAAGAAAAAAGAACACGGTTTACATACCCCGCTGTGCAGGCATCTTCTTAAAAACCATCATTTCTTTTTTTTTTTATTTCTGTTGATTCATTCCTATTTATGTCTATTGATTAGATAGGAATAATGGATATCAATGTGTAATTTTTGTATTATACAGTCCATTTGGAATTCCCAGTAAATTCTCAGTAATAAAAAAAATATGATGTATAATTTTCAAAGATAAAAAAATTGTACCTGAATTTTTTATTATGGTTTGGTACTCAGCAATCTATTGCAGTTTTATTTCTTTTCTGTATGAATTACCAGTTGTTTCCATTCCCCATTATTATAGCTGCCTGTGTGCTAGACTGTGCTTCCATAGACACGTGAGCATATTTCTGAGCTCTCTCTTCACTGGCCTGTATCCCTGTTCCCCGTCGTGGGAACTTGATTACTATTGCTGATAAAAACATCCAGTGCTCTGATAAGGAGGGTGCACTATGGGTGCCTGCTCCCACTCTCCATGCTGTTTTCCTCCAAGTTGTCTTTTTTCTTCTGTTAAATTTAAAAATAAGCTTATTAGGCTTTAAAACAAATCCATTTTTGACCGAGTTCTGATTTAGAGAAAGTCGACATCTGTTTAATACTGCATCTTTTCCTTCCCTCCATTGAGTACCTCAATATTAGTTTTAGGCTTTCTTTGTAGAAAAATGAAAGTTTCAGACACATCAGGATACACAGTATTCAAATCCTCAAACATTTATGAAAGGATTTCCATTGCAAGAAGCATGCTGAGGACTGACGGATTTTTAAAATGAGCAAGTGAGTCCTCTGTTTGAAAAAAAATCATAGTCTGTGAGAGGGAATGTGGTATGATTTATGTAATTTTAATATACCAGACTGTGATAAATACTTTGTCAAGGTTATACTTAGCCTGCTACCAGGGAAGGCGGATTAACTTTGACCTGAGAGATCATTTTTCAGAAAAAAAACGATGCATAATACTAGTATTACCATGCTTATAGTAATACTTATTGGCCTGTGTGTTTTCATATTTTGATAGCTAAATAAAAGTGGAATTTTTTGTTTATGTCGTCATGTAGTTGATATAAAATTACAAGTTTAGGCGGGCACAGTGATGTATGCCTGTAATCCCAGCAGCTCGGGAGGCCGAGACAGAAAGATTGTGAGTTCAAAGACAGCCTCAGTGCTTTAGCAAGGCCCTAAGAAACTTAGTAAGACCCTGTCTCAAAATATAAAAAGGGCTGGGGATGTGGCTTAGTGGCTGATCACCTCTGGGTTTAATCTCAAGTAGCAAAAAAAGAAGAAAAATACAGGGTGAATATCCCAAAATTCAAGATGCTCCAAAATTTGAAGTTTTTGAGCAAAAATTACAAAATTACCTTCAGGCTATGTATCTAAGGTGTATACAAAACAAATGACTTCAGGTTTAGACATGGGTCTCATTCCTAAGATACCTCATTATGTGCATGCAGATATTACAAAATCTGAAAAAATCTGAAATCTGAAGCACTTCTGGTCCCAAGCATTTTGAATAAGGGATCCTCAACCTGTATAAATGAGATATTTTGCATTCGTTTTTTGTACCAGTCTTCAAGGTAGATATTAAGTAAAATTTAAAACTCAGCTCCTGAATAACAGTAGGCACAATTCAAATGTGGCTTGGGGACTCTTGACTACTTTATTGGACAATGCAGTTTGGGACAAACATTTATTGTACAGTTAATCTTGATATCTAAATGAGAGAAAATATTTAATGACAATAGTTAATAACTAAAAGTGTTTCTGAATCTGGGTTTCGTGAATAAAATATTTTCTGCCTGGTAATCTATATTATAATTGATTATATCTAAAACATTCTGATATTTTTAGATGAAAGGGTTATTCCATTTGTGAAAGGATTATAAGGAAACAATGAAAACTGGGGAAAGCCTCATTTCAGTAGAGCCTTGTCTAGAGAACAGTTTTGCAATCATGAGTGCCCAGAAGTCTCAGTGATTTTATGGACTTTCTGTTTCTTTGGGTGGAGCAGAAATTCAAAATTGAGCTATATAAACTGGGCAGCCGATTCTTGGATCTTTGTTTTTCCTTCTGTTACCTCTGAGGATCACTGTTAGCAGTTGAAAGGAATAATGTTTTTGTTGTTGTTAACTCCAAATTCTGAAAACCCTACAAGTTGCATTCATAATAGCATTTGATAATTCCTTTATATGTGCATTAAGCGTGTGCATGTGTGGGAGACAGTATGCTTGCCTGCTAGGTACCCTGTATCTTGTGCCTGATGTAGCATTTGTCTCCTTTCATGAAGACATTCCTGTTAATGGTAAGAAAATCAGTGGAATGTTAGAAGTACTAACCAGCGGGGAGTATATGAACCACAGCTGATCTGGGAAGAAGAGATGAGAAATAAGGAATTGTAGAATATCTTTCAAACTGTCAGCTAGGACAGTGAGTACTTCTGAATACTTGCAGGAAATCGAACCTTTACTTCATCCCCATTCTGCAGTGATTTGAGAATTGATTTCTCATTTTCTGAGACTTGAAAGGTGAACCTGAAGATCTTGAAGTACTTGGAAATGGTAGAAAAGATTTACAAGGAGCCTTCAGATAAAGGATAAAGTCATAATGATGTAATTTTCTATTTTAGAAAACTCTATTTTTTTCTCTCTTCTGGGGAAGAACAGGAAACAAAAATACTTATTAGAATGTGGACATCATCTTCACAGTTTATTAGAAATAGGGCGGTATTCATTGAATTATTTGGAAAGAAGCAGGAAAAGGTCGGATAGCTGGTGGAGACAAGTTAAGTTCATAGGAGTCCAGTGTTTTTGAGAAGGGGCCTGTAATAGTGGAGTTTCCTTATGTATTGAGGCTCCTCCCTGGCCATATTCTCAACAGTGCCTACATAGACCATTATTGTTTAATGAATAAAATCATCCCCATTCTGCAGTGAGACAGTTGAGGCTTGTGGAGGTTAAATAAAGGAGATAAATCTAATAAATGAGGTTTGGAGTCAGATTGATCTGGGATTTGGACTCCAGTTTTGCTAGTTATTGATTGGATACCCTTTGTCAAATCACTTAATCTACTTAGGGGCCCCAGTTGCTGCTCAGTAAACTGGAAACATAATAGCATTTACCATCATAAATACAGCAGGCAAAGGTTTGGCAGTAATTTAAAGTTGATGTATTTGAAGTACCTGGTGCAGATGAGGTAGATTGAGTAAATAATAACTATTGTCATTTGCTGCGTCTATGCTGAGAACTACAGAGATGCTATAGGAAGACAAAAGCAATGAAGGAGTTGTTTTTTTCTTACTCTTCAATAGCAAAATATTCTGGACTTCTGGTGACCATTTGGCCTGAACATTTGGGGTTAGATAGACCAAAATGTTGGTCTTTCTGGTCTTTGCACCCAGCATTTTCCTAGTCTCTGTAGCAGTCCATTTAATTACATATACAGGAAAAACCCTACTTGGTAAATTGAGTTAATAGGCGCCAGTTAGCATTTTCATATAGATCATTTGATTTTTGGCAATAGATGACTCTCCTTAATCGGGAAGTAACTACTGCATTTTCCCATTCTGCTGTTGATGACAGTGGGTTGCTTCCAGGTGGGGCCTGTTCCCACGGTGAATGTGCTTGTACCTGTGTCCTGGGTGGCACGTGTCCTCTAGGGTATTCACAGAGGAGTGGAGCAGCTGAAATGGCCTGCTGCTCCAGGCCATTCCCTGCACTAAAGGTCATACTTTTAATTTTTGTCAATCTGGTAGGGTTATCCTGATTCCCTATTATTATTATAATGTTTTATAACATCAATTATATGTGTTTCCTCATATGATTACATATGCTTCCGAAGTATAATTTTCAATAGCTGTACTTCAGTTCTGGTATGGCTATCTCATCATTTATATAATTAGTCCTTTGTTTTTCTTAAGTAATTATGAATCGCCCCAGCCTTTGCTCAATGATCAAAGCTTTTCCTGTATTGTATTATTTTACAGGACAGATTACTAGAAGTGGATTATTTGTTCCAAGTGTACAAGCAAAAAGAAACTGTTCTTGTGGGAGCAAATGCCTGGAGAATGAAGAGGGCTGAAGGGTGGTGGCAGGGAGGAAGTTCCCCTCCTTGCCTTCTGCTGGTTTGCAGACGCTGAGGTGACAGCAACAGTGTGAGCAAAGGCTGAAGGGAAGAGGACTGACTGGGGTTCGGATCCAGGCTGAGCCAGGCCCAGAGCTCAGCTGGGACTTCTGCTTCCTTCCTAGTTTCACTAACAAACTGATGATGATGATGATGTATGTCACTGAAATCCATCCTCCTCCTTAATGAGCACTTTTCAGGATAGCAGCACATATCCTGGAGGTCTTGCTGGAGGAGGAAACGTATTTATGTGAAGGAAGGCTTTAGGTTTGGTTTGGTTTTCAACAGACATTTATTGAGCTCTTATTTTGTAAGTGCTCAACATGATTATCACATCAGATCTTCGGCGAGCTGTCACACGTGGCTTATGAATGCCAGAACCAAGGCTTATAGCTAGTAAGTAGCAGCTCCAAGATTTGAATCCAGACAGTCGGTCTCAGCGTACCGTTCTGCATCCTCGAAACAGCACAAAAAATCACTTATCACTGAGTGTTTAATCGATATGAAGAATGGATACTGCCAGAATTCAGAGACAGGAGAGATGAGCATGGTGGACAAGGAGGGTCTCAGCAGGCAGCATCCTCCCTGTTGATAGGACCGTGACTTGGACTGTTTAAGCATCACATCAGCTTTCTCTGGCAGTTTCATTTCCCACTGTCCTTATCTTGCAAAGTGAGTTGATAAAATACTAAGTGAATTTATGGACATTGTGTGCCTGGTGTGTAGCTAGTTCATCCTTCAGATTCAGTTGGGTTTAATGAAAAAGAATTCTCTTGGGCCAGCCATGCCTAGAAAGGAGTCAGCTAGAGTCCCCTGGAGAACAGCTTTCCCTGTGGTTGCGTGAGGTAGGAGCCAACAGCATCACAGCTCCAGTGCAGAATTAACTTTGAGTGGAACATTCTGTGCTTAGTGCAAGGGAAGGTTTTCTAACATTGTTCTAGACTTCTGGGAAACTGCAAATAGCCAAGAGTCATATATTGAATCAGACAGTTAAACTCTTTCCTTCTAACAACAGGGTCAAGAGGTTAGAAATAATAGCACTCATGTTACATGGTACACCTGTGTGTACATGGTAGAAAACAAAATCAATGTGGGAGCCCCCAGAGTAAACTGCACATAAATTTGTGGAATATGGTCCTCAACCTTAAAATGTACATTTTTTATTAATTAACTCAGTATGTAAGGAGTCATTTCAAACCCAAATCAAATTTGTAAACTTTAATATATGTTCCCAACAAAACAGGACTTAATTTTCAATCATTTGCTCATAAAACTTTACAGAATTACCACTTTGTGCCAGGTTCTGTGCTTAGCACCAGTGAGTGGGTCAAGGATAAAAGACATTGCCCTGAACTCTTAACTTGTTCGCACTTCTTAAGACACAGCATAGCCTGTGGCCAGCTGCTTGTGTTCATGGTCATATTTATGAGCATCACCCGCAGCATTTCCTTGTCCTTGGTGTCTATAGCAGGTCCACTTCTCTAGCAGCAAGGGTCCAGAACCTGGAAGAACTTTGTTCTGAAACTAGACTTGCCCAGAGAAAAATCCATATACCAGCCACTCCTACTTGCTGTATTTTTCCCTTCCCTTCTCCAAACCCCAAGTTTTTCCTGTGAAAATGACCACAGTTGCACCTAAATTTACAGTGCACTTTAACTGAACTTTTAATTTTGAGGTTATTGTAGGTTCAGGTACTGTTTTAAGAAATAACACAAGTAAATCACATGAATCCTTTACCTAGTTTCCCCCAATGGTATCTTGCAAAACTTTATTATATATGCCATGTTAATATTCGCCCAATCTACCACTTATTCAGATTCCCCCAGTTTTACTTGCATAGATGCTCCTTGACTTATGATGGGGTTATGCCTCCATAGCCCCATTGTAAGTTCAACTGTCCAGTCCACTACAGTGAACGGGTCGTTTACTCTAGTGGTGGTGTGGTCAGCTGGGAGCTGCAGCTTTCTACCTCTGCCCAGCGTCACAAGAGAGTATAGAACTGCATATTGCTAGCCTGGATAAAGTTGAAAAATCCTAAATTGAGCCATCGTTAGTGGCTCAATTTAGTGTGTGTGGGCACTTGTGTGTATTTAGTTCTGTGTCGTTTTATCACATAAGTAGGTTCTATCCACCACCACTCTGGAGATACACAACTGTTTCAACAGCATAAGATCCCTGGAGTTGCCCTTTTATAACCACACCCACCTCCCTCCTGCAAACACTCCCTCCAGGGCCTAGCTACTGGCAGCTGTTCATCTATTTTGCGTTTCTATAGTTTCATCATTTCATTGATGCTATATAAAAGCAACCATACTATATGTAACCTTTAGGGATTGCTTTTTTTCACTCACCATAATTCCCTAGAGATTCCTCAAAGCTGTTGCATATCAATAACTGCTCCTTTTTGTCTCTGAGTTTTATTCCATGGTATGGATGTTTATTCACCTGTTGGGATGTCTAGGCTGTTTCCAGATTTTGTGGTTATGAACAAAGTTGCTATGAACCTTCATGTAAAGGTGTCGTGTGTACATGTTTTCTTTTCTCTGGGATAAATGCCACGAGTACAATTGCTGGGTTGAATGGTATTTGCATATTTTAATTTTATGAAAAACCACCAAACCGCTTTCTAGAGAGGCTGAACCACTTTACAGCCCCACCAGCACTGTATGAATTACCTAGTTTCTCCACATCCTAGCCAGCATTTGGTGTTATAACTCTTCCTATTTTAGCCATTCTGATAGGTATGTAATGACTTCTCTTTTGGTTTTGAATTTGCATTTCCCTATGGATAATGACATTGAAATTTTTTTGTATGTTTATGTGCCATCCATATATCCTTTTCAGTGAAATTTCTGTTCATGGCTTTTACTCACTTTTAAATTGAATTGTTATTGTTATTTTTTAACTAT
This sequence comes from Marmota marmota marmota, assembly GCF_001458135.2. Classification (NCBI taxonomy): domain Eukaryota; kingdom Metazoa; phylum Chordata; class Mammalia; order Rodentia; family Sciuridae; genus Marmota; species Marmota marmota. The sequence goes on from NW_025999853.1 coordinate 15,953,676, forward strand.
TGAGTTTAGAGAATTCTTACTGTATTCTAGATCCTTATGCTTTTTGGATATATGGGTTTACAAATATTTTCTCCCCATCTTGTCTTTTAATCTTCTTAACAGGGCCTTTGGCAAAGCAACCGTTTTTAATGTGTTAAGGGAAATACATTTTTTGTACTTCTTAACGTAGCCTCAAGTCTGTAGGGAAGGCCAATGTTGGCCACCAGCTTCCAGAACCCTTGATGGCTGTCTGTAGAATCTTCTTTGATAATCATTGCACTTGAGAAATTAATGGCACCAAATTTTTGCAGTTGCCAAAAAAGGAGAGAAAGAAGGCAAGTTTAGTAGCCAGCTGAGTTTCAGTTAAGTCTTTGTACTTTCCTGTTTTTATCGAATTCTTGCCAAGTGCAAGTTTGGGGCTTCTGTGCCAGATAATGTGCTAGATAATTGCCAATGCTAAGTAAATGGCAGTGATTGTTGCCTTACAGTCATATGAAATATGCCATGTTAGAAATTACATGCAAGTGTTAAGAGTGATCATTTACAGTTGGCTGTAAACTAGGCAGTTAAAATTAGAGCTTCATATCTGCAACAGGCCAGGAAGCTTCTGATCTTTAACATAAACATTTTTTAATATTGCTATCAGGCATCAGATGTGTATCTGATCAGCATGCATTCACTTCAATCTAGTTGAATAAATTTTTAAAATCTGATTTATTTCCTTTGTTCTCTCTGTCCTTATATTCTTAAGGAAAAAAAATATTATTCTTTTATAAATCTTTTCCCCTAAGGGAACACTTCCCTGTACTATTTAATTAAAATGGAATATTAAAGAATCACATTTTCCTTTACTTTTTATAAGAGGCTTGGTTTGCATTTTCACAATCAGCCTTTTCTTAGTTTCTTTTCTTCTCTCTGCTGTGATTATACAGTAGACCAAGACCTGGGGAGATCATTCCCTTCCTTTGTCCTACCACTGTGCCCAGGACATGATTGTACTGGCAGCTAGAGCAACTTTTTGGGGGTGTCTCTCTATCTAGATGAGATGTTCCTTCAGAATGTCTTACTCATTCTTTCATTCCCAAAATCAGGAACAGAGCCTGTCACATTAAAGGAGCTTAATAAATAACCGACTTCAGAAACTTCAATAACTACTCAATATCTGAAAATTGACAACACTCATCATTCAGCAAGTTTTTATCATTATATATTATTCATTCCATCCGTGTCAGGGCAAAAGCTATCTTTTGCTTACATCTTAGTCACTTTATAAAACTTCAATGTCTAGAAAATAAGGAGATATTTAATAAATGTTTAATTCAAACTTATTCATCCATTCGTTCATTCATCAAGTAAGTCTTGAATACTGTGTTGAGGACTGTCAGGAATATACACACTAACCTGGAAGGCATAGTCCTTTCCTTCAGGTAACCTGCATTTTGTGGGAGGGAGCACATAGAAATTATCACCTGAAATATTTAAATAACATAGCTTTTGTATTAAAATGAGTAGTACATACTACAATTAGTTTAACAGCTCACAGGAGGTCATCTGGCATGGAGACCAGTGAAGGTTGTAGTTAGTGGCTGAGGAAACTCCAGACCCCCGCTGGAATTCTCTGTCCCTCTATTCATGCTGTCCAGAGTTCTTGCCTTCTCTTGAAATGCTGCCCTTTGTCCTGTCTTTGCCCATACCTAGCACGAGATGTTGTATTGGTCAGGATGCTTCAGGTTACTGGAGACAAAACTCCATCTCTAAACGAGCCTAAACAAAAAAAAAAAAAAGAAAAAGAAATATACTGTTTCGTATCACTGAAAGGAGGGTCTAGGCAGGGCTGGCATGATGGATCCACTATCAAGATGGTAGCCAGCAGTTTCTCTCATCCCTATATGCAAGCAGTTTTTGTCTCCTCTGGACCAATAGAATGTGATGAAAGTGATACTGCCTGCCAGTTATGGGCTAGGCTGAGAGAGATCTGACAGCTTTGGGTTTTGCTCTCTTGGAAGCCAGCCTCCATGTAAAGGAGTCCAACTACCCTGATGGAGAGAGGGGACCCCTGGAATTTAAGAGACTATATAATATAAAAACATTTAATTTTTAAACATATAAAAATAGGGATAGAGGCCTGGCTAGTCCAGGCATTACAACTACTCCATTCATATAGGAACTGACATGTGAATGAAGCCAGCTTGCACACTCCAACCCCAGCAGTACCACATGGAGCGGAGAGAAGCCATCTCCTTTGGAGGGCTGCCAACTGCAGAATCCTGAGCAAATGAATGCTAGTTATTGTTGTATGCTAATGCCTTATAGGGTTGTTTGTTGTGTAGCAATAAGTAACGGAAAAGTCTGGCTCTGGTGCTCTAACAATTCATTAAGGAATCTTGCTTCGTTTCATGACTGTGTTTTCACAGGGAGGCTATCTGTATGGTAGCAAGGATGTCAAACATGACAGCAGGCTTACATTGTCCCAGCTTAGCAATGCCCACTCAAGGGTATAGCTCTTTGCCAGCACCTCCACCAAAACTCGGGTGACTCTGATTGGCTCTGACTAGGTTGTATGCTCCTCCCTGCACACATCACAATAACTGATCAGCCAAGGCTAGATCTTGCCCTCTCCTTGGAGCCTGAGATAGGGAGTGGTCTGCCTCACCTAAACAACTTGGGTTACCAAGAGTAGAGCTACAGGACCTCAAAGAAAATCTAGGTGCTGTTTCCAGAATAAGGGGCTGGATGCCGGGTAGACAAAACCACAAAAGTCATGTGTACTCCACCACTTTATGAAGCCTTATCCCAATATTCCAAACTTTAGGCCTGCTCCAGTTCTTTGGGGCTTAGCAGATGTTGCCTCGTGCTCCTTACACTTGGGGGGAAAATTCTTATTTAATGCCCTAGGTGTGAACCTTTATATTCCTTATTGTTCCAACTGTATTTGTTACTTTAACAGTGTAATATTTTTCACTACTTTCTACAGAGAGAGGCTTCTGAAAGTATCATTAGAGACAGAGAATTGTTAGACAGTCTTTCTGTTCATCCCCCTCCCCCAACCTCTGGATTTTCAAAACCTAGACATTGGCATTACCTCCATACAAAAGGAGGTCTATTTTCCCCTTGGGTCCTACATCCCCCCAAAAAAGAGCCAGATGGTGATGAGCACTGCTTGTTTTCTTTCTTTTCTAGGGAGTTTGCTCTTGTGCTATTTAATTTGTGTATTTTTTTTTAAAGAGAGAGAGAGAGAGAGAGAGAGAGAGAGTTTTTTTAATATTTATTTTTTAGTTTTCAGCGGACACAACATTTTTGTTTGTATGTGGTGCTGAGGATCAAACCGGGGCCGCACGCATACCAGGCGAGTGCACTACTGCTTGAGCCACATCTCCAGCCTAATTTGTGTATTTTTTTTTTTTTTAATTATTCTGTAAGAGTGCCAGCAGAGCAGCTTTTGGGCAACCAGCTTATGAAATAAATCTAAATGATCTAAAAAAGAACATCTTCTGTTAATTGCAATTTAAGTGAGCCTGATAATGTTTTAATTAATCCTTCTCATTGAGGGTCAGCATTCCAAGATTGGGGGATGGAGTTCTCCTAAGGAACCCAGATAGTAATAGAAAGGGAAAGTAGATGCCTGTTTGCGTCAACGGAAAATCTAACAGTGGTAGGAGACCTCACTTAGGTCTGGCCCTTCTAAATTTATTCACACACACAGTCACACACACACACACACACACACACACACACATATCCCTATGTAATATACTTCATGTAGCTGAGGGGAAAAGAAAACTAGAGTATCAGGAAAATGAGAGGGAAATTCAGAGATGGATTCTCACAGATTTTCAAGACTGGATCTTTGAAAGATCAATTTGAGGGGCTAGAGTTGTGGCTCAGCAGTAGAGTGCTCGCCTAGCATGTGTGAGACCCTGGGTTTGATCCTCAGCACCACATAAAAAATAAATAAATAAAATGAAGGTATTGTGTCCAACTACAATGAAAAAATATTTTTTTTAAAAAAAGAAAGATCAATTTGACATAATGACTTAGTTAACAGTAATAGACTATCTCGAATTTATAGCAAGTTTTATAATTATAAAAGTGCTAGTATGTTTTTTAGTGATCTGAATTCCAGGATTAAGGATTCCATCACACTTGTTGCCTTTAAATTTTTTAATTATTCTCAAAGATTGTATGTATATTTGTGTGTGTATGGATGAATCTGTACCCCATGTACCAACAATAATTTATTAGAGTATTATTTATAATCTTGTACCTTTCTCCTATGGAATCCTCCTTGATGTCTCCACCAGAGATAAATACTGTCCTTAAACTTGTGTTTAGCATATTCTTGCTTTTCTTAGTAGTTTTACTGTCTTTCTTTTCCTAAACAAATTGCTTATATTTATTTATTTATTTTTCTAAATTTTACATGAAAAAAAATTTACTGTATGCAATTTTCTGTGGCTTGCTTTTTTGGTTTCTAAGTACTGTTTGTGAAATTCACCATATTGATTTTTCAGCTGGAGTTTAGCCTGTGGCTTATCTTTTTACTTTATTTCTTCTTTTCATGTACAGAAGTTTTAAAATTTTTAGTGTTGTCAACCCTTTATGGGTTATGCTTTCTATGACTTGCCTTTTATAACTTGAGATCATACTGAACTTCTCCCACTTTCTTCTGATAATTTTGTGGGTTTTTTTCTCCTTTAGTTCTTTGACTTATCTGATATTGATTTTTTGTGTATGCTGTGAGGTAGGGATCTTTTTTGTTTCCTCCTTAAATTAAAAGGAAATCTCGCTTCTCCTTTGCTCAAAAATTTCTACATCTTCCCATCTTTCTCTAGTTAAGTCAAAATTCTTAAAGTGGCCAAAAGGCCCTGTGTAACCTGGCTCTCTGAAACATCTCTGCCTCATCTCCTATACCTTGTCCAGGGAATACTGGACACCTTGCTCTTCCTTGAACACTCTCCATTTTTTAGGGCACTTGACCTGCTGTTCTGATATTTCCAGATTACTACATTACTGATTCCCTCATGTCCCAAGTCTCTACTCAAATGTTGCCTTATTATGAGACTGTCTCTGACCACCTTAGCTAAAAATCTCCCTCTGTCACTTACACACACCCTCTGGGTCATCTCTTTTTTCTTTTTTAGAAGTACTTACCTGAAAAACTTCTGGGCCTGGTGTTAGCTAGGTGTGCATTGGGAAGGGGGGCATTTTTCAAGTGTTGATTGAACATCTTGACTGGCTTTAAGATTAGATTTTCTGATTCTTAAGTTGGTTTTAGTAAGTTTACCCTCTTAAATTATTTTATTTATTTTTTGAATAGTAATATGTGTCCACAATACAACCATTCAAGTTTAAGAAGCATACATAATCAAAATACATCTCTCTCCCATCTCTGCCTTCTAAGCTGCCTGCTTCCCCCACTCCCGGCTTCAGTTTCTTGTCTATTTATTTTTGTAGTTTCTTGGTTATTATATTAGAAATAAATTATGTGTATGTATAAGCATATATAAATACATGCATTCTGTTTTTACATAAATGGTGGAATACCGTATATATTATCTGCGGTTGCGTTTTTCACTTAACTATATATGTTAGAAATAATTACATAGCTATACATAGAGGGCTGCTTCATTCTATTACACTTACCTGCTGGATGGACTTACCTCGATTTAGTTATTTAGTCTCCTTCTGAAGGACATTTGGGTATTCTCAGTCTTTGCAATGGCTTTCTAATCAGTGTTTCTTACCCATCTTTAATCAGTGATTCACCTTAAATTTCTATTCTCATGTTGTCATTTCCCTGTTCAGAAACTCCAGCAGCTGCTCAACACCCACAGAATGAGACTGAACTTCTTACCCTTGGAAGTAGAGCCCACGTGGTCTCCATGAGTTTTTTGCGCTGTCCATCTGTTCCCGAAGAAGCCCCCTAAGTTGACCTGAGGTTTTCCAAATATACTAATGTATTTTCCTTCAGCCTGATCCTTTCAACTGTTCCAAGGGGAGGAGCAAATCCTTGCCTTGGGCTAATCACAGTGCACTTGGGTTGGTTCTCTCTGGAAGAGTGCTTTAAACCTGTCAACCCAGTCTCCCTTTGGTATGCCATACAGGACCGCACCAGGTGCTTTGAATTTTGATTTAGGAAACTGATATTTTAATTGCTCTCCAATCAGTCCTTTCTCTTCCAGACTCCAAATTCTTTGTAGATGGGGCAGTTCATTGGGAATGGCGAATGCTAAAATATGTCCGGACTTTCAAGTGGCTTACAACATGGTGAGTCAGACATGCAAAATATTAAAAAACACAACACAGTAGGAGCTTAGTGTACACTGTGTGGAATCACACAAGGAAAGAAATGTTTTTTTGTTTTGTTTTGTTTTGTTTTGTTTTGTTTCTTTCATCTCCGGTCCTTAGCCCAGGGTCTGTTTCATGGTAGCTGCCCAGTAAGTCCCCGTTGAGTGACTAATAACCTAAAAGGAAGCATTGAAAGCCATCATTAACATCCTGCCCTCAAAGTCATCTTTTATCATAAACACAAATAAGTCAGCAGTGTAGATGTCGCTTATCTTTTGAGGAGAAAGAGGGCAGTGTGGGAGTGGGTGGAACTAGTGTCTTCCAGGGAGCGAGGCAAAGAACTTGCACCTGGACGGGGTCCGGGCGCTGGGCGGGGCGGCCGAGGGGAGGGGGCGGAGACTCGTCTCCCGGTCCCGCCTCCCCCCACGCCGCGGCGGCGGTGGCTGCGGAGCAGGGC
>NW_025999853.1:15960415-16046473 GCF_001458135.2 Marmota marmota marmota
GATTCCCTCCCCGCCAGGGCGCGCCCTCAGCCTGGAGGCGAGGGAATCCCGCCACCCGCTGCACCCGGCGCTGGAGGTCTCCATGCCGGGCTCTGCCACCCTCGCTCCCAACCTCTCGGCTCCGCCGCGTGTCTCGCCCTCGGGAGGCTGCGGGCCCGCTTCTGCTCAGTGAAAAGTCAGTCTTCGCACTGCCTCTCCGGAGTTTCGAGCCCTTCGGAGCAGGCGCCCTCGCCATTGTTTGCAGTGTAATTTGCCGTTGCTGATTTTGGCTGTGGGCGAAAATAGCTCTTCCAGGCAGACTGCGGGACGAGCCCTATAGAGCTTCAATTTAAAGACGGAGGCCGCAGCCAGAGCGCTGGTCTCTCCGGGAAATACCTGTGTCCTCCCTGGCAGCTTAATCCGCGAGGCTGGATAAGAGGCTCCGAAATCTGTTCGCCTCGTGGCTGATTGAAGCGCCATTTAAAATGTAGTACCTCCTCCACCCTGGCATCTGTTCTGGAAAGAAATACCTGGAGTTGTGCTTGTCCGAGAGAACTGGGGATCTGGGTGTCAGCTTCCCTGTATAAAGTTCAAGGAGGTAGAACAGGATCACTTTCAGGCCTGCCACCTTCACTATCCAAAGATAAACCAGATGGAGATAGTAACAACAGTGAAAGGAATGGTTGTGACCCTTCTGCAGGATTCCAATGTTCAGTCATAGTCCCAAGTAGTCATCAGTTACCTTAGAAGTGAAGTAATTAGCCCCTGGAACATTTGCCTTTTTTCTTTTTGGCACATGTTAATTTAACAAGATAATTTCAAGTTTTGGCAGTTTGAATATATTTGGTGGAATAATACCTCTTGTCTTCCCACTTACCCCTATTCCTCCCCTTTCTTTAAAAGCTCATAACTTGTTATGAAAATAACCAGAAACACTGTTTGGAAGAGAACGACTTTTGGTTACCTACAGTTAGAAGTTTTTTTAAGGGTGACTGCTTAATAATACAGCTAACCGAAGATGTTTTTCTAATTTGTGATTGTGCAGAGTCTATAAAGTTAGTGTTGCAGTTGACAGAAGAAATTTCAGACTTAAAAAAATGTAGAGGCTTGGTTTCTCTTGGCATAACTGTGCTAATATTTGTGTAAACAGTACGATTGTGTAAACAATTATTTCAAGGGATGGATGGCCCAGCTCATTTAAGCAATTGGTAGAATTCATGAAACTTTGGAAAACTCACTTTTAAAACAGGTGAGAAAGTCTCTACTTAAAGTACTTAGATGGAAAGTGTAACTGAACTGCAGGAGGAGTTTATCTCTGCTGTTTCTGTCATAGTTTGACTTCCACATCTATGTTCTGTGAAAGTGCCATCACTGTATTGGACTGGGCATACTTATTTTCTTTAAAAGTCTGCTCACATGCTATATGTGCTACATTGTTTTGTTAGCATGGAGATACCTGATTTGAAATAGGGTGTGTTTAAAAACCAACTTAGACTTTGTATGTACCACTTTTCCTAAATTTGTCTACTGGGGAAATGAGACATCCAGTGAGAACTAGAAGAAAGGCAGAGAGGGTGACTAGAACTTTAGTAGAAAAGATCACAGGTTCTATAGTAGCAGTGCTGGACTTCTTGAGGGTCCAGACTAAACTTCTTACCTTTCTGCTCTTAGGGGTTTTATTGTTGACATTGTGAGGAATCAGGAGAACTAGTGAAATCTTGCAAACTCTAAAGAACTTTTCTCCAGTGGGCCTGATGCAATTTTTTTTAGAACAGTAACTTTATTTTATTTCTTTAACATGTTGCTGAGGATTGAACCTAGGGTCTCGTATGTACTAGGCAAGTGCTCTACCACTGAGCTATAGTCCCAGCCCCAAGGGTCTGATGTAATTTTGAACCTGTCCTTAAGGCTGCATTAAGTCTACTCTAATGAAGGGAAAGCAAAAGCAGTTTCCCTGCATAGGAAGTATTCATTCCATGATTTTAGCTTCTGTTTTGTGGAACTCAATTAGGTGCAGCTATAAAGACATTTCATATTTACACCCAGAGAGTACGTGATGTAAAAGGGAGACATCAGATGGTATTAGGGATTAATTTTTCAATGGCACCCTCTCCTTGGGAATAAACTAGTGTAAATTAGGATTTAAACCCTAATGGTCTCATTTGATAAATTAGCTTCCCTAAAATAACAATTGGGGATGCCTAGGAAGAGATGATGAATTTTTTAGTAATATGCAGTTTCCTCCCAGATAGGAGCCACTCTTTTGAGAACATGTTCTTTGTTATCAAATGGTCATTTTTTAAAAAAAAATTCAAAGTTGATACCCTGTTGAGATAACAGGAAAAATACACACATCTCTTTTGCTAGGCTTGTTTAAGCCTCTGTAACTGGAATAATAATGAGGCAGTGTGCTATTTTAATATTGCAAAAGTCTATTTTTATAGTCAGGTGGACTGACCTAGATCCCCCCTCACCTTCAGCAAAAATGTAATGAAACTAATGAATTATGTGATTGTGTCTAAGCTAACAAGTCAGAATCATTCACATTTTAAAATTTTATCTTGTAAAACTCAGAAATAGTGCTTGTTAGCTTGACATACATAATACATCTCTACTTTAAAAGAAAGAGCATACATAATTAAAATCCTTTTTTTTTTTCTTGTCCTAGATTATTAAAGCTTATCATCTTTTTAAGAATATGGGCAGTCTTCTTTCTTTACAGTAACTGGTTTATTTTTCATGTTAAAAATTACGTGTGAATCAAATTCTTGTTAGTACAGTTTTCATTTAAATGTTTGAAAGTGCCACTTCCAGCCATTTGAGTGTAGCTATGAGCAACTGGGGCTCCAGGTTTAGGCCACTCTGGATCATGTTCTTGCTCTTCACAGTTACCAATTGGTCACCAAGACAGTGTCCTAAATAATCTTTCTGAGCCTGTAGTTAGCCATCTATTTAAAAAAAAAAAAAGAGGTGATGAGCCAGGTAGGATGGTACACACCTGTAATTCTAGTTTGAAAACTGAGGCTGAATTGTAAATTTGAGGCCAGCCTTGGCAACTTAGACCCTGACTCAGATTAAAAAGGGGCTGGAGATGTAGCTCAGTAATAAAGTGCCCCTAAGTTCTTCAGTTCCAAAAATAATTAATTAATTTAAAAAACGAAAGAGTTTAAGGCCGGGCTGGTTAACTTAGTGAGACCCTACCTCAAAATAAAAATAGGACTAAACATGTATTAAACATGTTTAATACATGTACTAAACATGCTCGTATAGTACTTGTCCAGCATGCACAAGCGTATGGGGTTCAATTCCCCAGAACTGAAAAGAAAAAAAAAAAACTTGGAAAATAAATAAAAATTATGATATTAGTCCATTCTTCAGGGAGTGACTATGAGTCTTACATAAGAGTGTTATTTAAAAAAAAAAAGTTAAGATTGAGCCAGATGTGGTGCACATCTATAATCCCAGCAACTTGGGAAACTGAGGCAGGAGGTTTAAAAGTTTGAGGCTAGCCTCAGCAACTTAGTGAGACCCTGGCTCACTAGTTAAGCACCCCTGGGTTCAATCCTCAGTACAAAAATAAATAAATAAATAAAGATTGTGTGCACTCAAATGTTAGCTATTTTTATCTGTATGTAAGGTGAATTTTTTTCTTATTCTGTTGGTGCCTTGATTACTCAGAACTGCTAGTCATTTTGAGTGCCTGCTTTCCCCCATCTCTCTAACCTAGGTCTTTCTCTGACATTTTTCTGGAATTGGTTTCTTCCTTCTGTACCCCTAGTCACCACCTACCCAGTTCAGCCATAAGGACCTTCACTAACTTCTATCCATCGTACCTGTAAGGACCCAGGTTATTTTCCCCACAGACCCACTTTCATTAGTTTCATCTTCAGAAAACAGATCTTGCTGTAGTGAAACTTGCTACTGGCAACACTTTGAGCTCTCTACTCATTCTCAGGCTTAGTTTCCTCTTCTACACAAGATGGGTGTTGTAAGGAATAACTGCAATGATGTTTACGAAATGTGAACAGAGCAGTCTGTGAATATTTTTCTAGCCAGTGACTTGTTTCATTCTAAAGAGTTCATTAAAGAGACTGTGAATAATGAATGGTGTTGCAGGCCAGACTTTTCTTATATTTGGGATGACTAGATTGATAGGGCAAGTGTTTTTTGAGCTGTGGATCCTCCTTCAGAGGAGAATGAATTGCCAACCACCACCAGCACACCCGCCTGTCACATCCGCTGTTGAGCACCAAGACAGCTGCTACCTGACTGGATCACAGGATGTGTTTTGCTTTAGACCCTGGGCTTGAGTTTCCAGGGCTGCTGCTAAGGTTAGAAATCACTGAGCGCTAGATGAAAATTGCCCACATCTTGACTTTAGGCGAATCTGCGGCATTCAGCCCTGCTGTTTCTGGTGTTTTTGTGTTTTCAATAGAGGGGGTGGTGAGAAAAAAGGAAGAGAACCATGAATCACTGTACTGTGAATCAGAATGAGGACTTTTCATTCCTTAGAAAAGGAACGTCAGGATGTATGATTTGTGCCTAATCCAGCCACTTCGTGGACTTGGGAGGGGTGCTGTGTGAAGCAAAACAGTAAACTTGTTGATTATTTCTCTGTAAGGAGGCAAACAGAGCACAAAAGAATGCTTACCAATAGTAGTTAATATGCACTGATTACTGAATGTACACCAGGCGATGGTAAGTACTTCAAATTCACTATCTCCTTGATCTTCACAGTATCCTGCTTACAGCTCCATTTTACAGTTGAGGAGGCTGAAGACCAGCCTGGTTAATAATTTGTTCGAGGTCTTGTGGCTATTGGGAAATGACGGAACAGCTTCAGCAGAACACCTACCCAAATTATGTGCTCTAGATTCTTACAACACACATTTTGCCAGTCTTTGAACATAGTCATATACTCATAAACTTTTGAGCGAATGCTGGTTTTGAATGATTGATAGTTTACGAACATTTTGTAACATCTAGGATATAAGAATTTGCCCACAGTTTGGGGAAGTCTTATTAAAGGCCGTTAAATAAGGTCATGATTTAAGAGCATGAGAAAAACATTCTGAAGCCTGATACTTTGTCTCAAGAGGATGAGCCACTGAAGAGCATTATGACTCTGGGTTTTCCTTGTGATCATTGAGTTCAAAGTGTGGCTTCAGACACATGTCTCCTCAGTAGATCCCTGTGACTGAACTGCATGTCCACATCTTCTGTTTTCTTGGTCCACATAATCAGTCACCTGGTGATCTTTCTGGGAAATCCTTCATAATATTTAGCCACTGCTTCTTGTGTCTCCCCACAGCACATCACATTTGAGGGACAGGCACTGGAGTGGTCCAGAGTTCCAGTTCTTTAGCCATCCTCCCCACAAGTCTCCCTGGGGCATGTTACCAAAGTTACCTTTTTACCAATAGTGTCATGATGCTTCCCTTTGGAGACTGTTGTGAGAAGTAAATGATGTAGGATGTAGAAGCATTGTCCAGCCAGCACCTGCTAGCCAGTCAGTTAATATCAAGATGGGAAAGGAATAATAATAAAATACCTAAGAGCAATGTAACTGTCCGCCATTGTAGGAGGTGCGGTTGAGTGCAGACTATAGGTGTGATTTCCAGTACTTTGCGTTTTCTTCAGAGACTAGATCTTTTGAAGGATTGTTTCTTGAAGTACCCACAAGAAGCCACATCTAAATGATGGTTGTAAACTTGTATCTGCCTCAGGTCTGAGGGGCTCCTGATAACTGAAAACACTAGGACGGTTTAAGGGAACTGAGAAAAGAATACTCCAGTGGCCTCACCGGAACTCTCTGTGGGATTCTGGCTGGACTGGATTGAAGGCACAGTCCTCTCAAAGGAAGAGGGTTGGGAGATTAGACTCCATGTGTTTTTGTGTTTTCAGCATGTTAGAAGTGGAAGGAAATTTATTTAATACCCTCAGGCATGTTACTAGAGTTTTTTTGTTTGTTTTTTAACAAAGAGTGTCATAATTCTTCCCTTGGAGAACTGTTCCTGGTTTCCATAGAGAATTTTATTTATTCATTCATTCATTTTTTTTTAAATCCTGGAGCTTGAACCTGGGATATCATATATGCTGAACACGTCGTACTCCACCACTGAACTACCCCAGACCCTGGAAAGGAACTTAGATGTTAATTTCACGTCATTTCATTTGCAGAAGTAGAAAAAGTATGTCAGCCAGACTATAGCCAGTAAAATCATGTAACTAATACAGATTGATTAGGACTAACCATTATCCTCTCTTCTTAAAAGAGAACTTTGTATGTCATATATTTGTTTACCTTGATACTCGCCCCCCCACATACACACACTAAGACAAAAGAGAGAGTGTGTATCCACATGCACACATGTGCTGGGGATTGGGCCTACCAAATTAATTGCTTAATTTTCTTTGATTAAACTAGGTAAATTGAGAACTTAAGATTATTTTTCAGGAGAAAAATCGATGAACAGTTTAAAATTTTTGTTAATTTTCTAGGTGAAAATGTGTGTTTGAGTGATTTATTGTTAGGTTATTATCCTTCTGAGTTTTCTTTCCAGATTTTTGGGGGGAGCAGGGCTGAACTGAAGAAGGGTGACAACATAAAGGTACATAGCTGCACTGGATTGTTGCCACTTTTAAAAAATTATAATTTCAGAGGTGCCTTTTAGTGTCTTTGTATTTTTCAGCGTAAATTTTTGTGAGATAGTCCACCAGTTGGGGATGGGATGTTTGGAGAAAGGGTATGCAGATGCTTAAGCCGTAGACTGCATCTTATATTCTGGAACCTAGAATTCCACCTGAGTCTGCTATTGCCTCTGAAATGCTCAGTTCTTGTGAGTCTCTGATTGAGAGCATCTCACAGTACCTAGTGTTTTGGGTATACAGGTTGGTTATCTCTTACTTACAATGCTTGAGACTAAAAGTGTTTTAGATTTTGGATTTGCTTTTTAATTCTGGAGTATTTGCATATGCACAGTGACATAGTTTGGGATGGGACCTGTATCTAGACACAAAATTGGCTGACTTTTCATATACATGTATACACATAGCCTGAAGATAATTTTATACGGTATTGTTTTGTGTGCCTGTCTTTTGCAACCTGTCATATAAAGTTCAAGTTGAATTTTCCAATTACACCATCATGTCAGTGTTCAAAAAATTTCAGATTTTGGAGCATTTAGAGTTTGGGGATTAGGGATGCTCAACATGTATATAACTTAAACAACACATTCCTTAAACCCAAACCAAAACCTTGATCTGTTTCTTGGCCAAAGAAAGTATTATCTGCTCAGCACTGGGAGGAAGACAGTCACAGCTGCTAATGGCCTGTTGAGTCACAATGGTTTACTGAGAGATGGTATGTCCAGTGCCTAGCCCTACTGTAGTGCCCTGCTGAGGGGAAATCCGTGTGACTTCTGCCCTACACACTGACTTGAGCCCAACCCAATAGTAAGGTGTGGCTTTTATTGCAAAATACAAAACATTTATTCCCACCAAGAAGTCCCACATGCATATCAAAGTCTGTTTGTCAGACATCATTCTCTCAATCTCCTGGTTCCCATTAGTCTCTTCCCATCCAACCAGTCCCCAAACCCGGGAGGCTTCCTCCGTCTCCCCACCCCGCAGTCCCGTGGTTTACATCTTAGATGTTGCCCAGACACCTTTTCCTCATGATCTCCAGCTTTACTGACTCAGTGGACTCAGGAGTCAAACTTGAAAGTCAACTCTTTCACTCACCAGCTGTGTGAGCAACCACGGGAAGTGGTGTTAGGAAACCCATTACTAACAGCGTTAGTTGTTCTGGTGTTGAGTCACGCACGGCCTACCACAGAGTCTCCCAGCCTTCAGTCACCCCGTACCTCCTACATGTCGCTTGTTACCACCTGGTCTATAATTTACCTGATATTTCTAAATCAGTTCACTCCTTAACTTAAATTTGTTTTTCAAGTATCATTGTTACTATTCCAGCTCAATATCATTTGAGTTTAGGGCCTGCAGTGCCAGAATCAGTAGCTAGTGAGTGATGGAGCATTGCTGGGGAGCTTTTGACCCCACAGAGTGTTCCTCCCAGACTGAATCAGCTGGTTGGGATTGAGGGTTGAAGAGGGAGTCACCGTTCACGGTGACTCTGTTCTTTAAAGCTTCTGTCTTAGGCCACCTAAAGTAATCGAAGATCATTTAGAAAAACGCTAGTCTTAATATATCCTTTCTTCTTAGACCTGTGGCCTGGAAGATGCTTAGAAATACTTTAACCCCTAATGGATTATGAAAATTTGAGTTATTAACTATTTCTCTTTTTACTTTGGCCAACAGGCAACTCAAATTCAAATTTCAATATAACTGAGTGAGATATTATGGACTGCTTATTTTTTATATCTGAATTTGTGTGTGTGTGTGTGTGTGTGTGTGTGTGTGTGTGTGTTTGCTAGGGATTGAACCCAGGGCCTTCTGCATGTTTACATCCTGCTTTTGACTTTCGTTTGTAATGTACATTTTATGTGGTCTGGTTTTAAAGTAAGAATGTGTGTCTGTGGGCATGTGCATGCATGTACACTTACATTTGTGTATGTTTACAGGATTTGATAAATTATATGAGCCATTCAACACTTTATTATAAAATAGGCTTTGTGTTAGATGATTTGTTCTGAGCATGTTTAAAGTATCATATTTCACTGCATAATACAGATTTTATGCCAATTTTTTTAAAGTAGGGTACAACCCTTATGTGAAGCTAGTATTACTTAAAAATCATTTATTAAACTATCTTTGGTGCAAGATTAGGATGCACAGACTAATCGTGAATGTACATTTTGCAGTGGTGGTGATGCAGCAGAATACCATGGACTAGGCTGTGGTGCCTGATAGGGTAGGTGTATTCTATGTACTTCCAACATGTTATATTCAAATTAAAATGGGTTTATTGGGAAGCAGTAGTGTATTGTAGAATGTCATTGATTTATGAACACGTGTCAAAAAAGATAAAAAATTGAAGTTCAATTTCTGCTGAATGTGTGTCAGTTTCATACCATCCTAAAGTTGAAAAATCATACATCAGACCATCACAATCCAAGGACCATCTGAATGTGTGTTTCCTTTAATGCACCCTGAATGCTTTGTGTACCAGATGGAGTATACATCAGTTGATTTAATGTTTATAAATGATATTTTGGATGAGGAGAAGTACTCTGGTAAGTGGATGGCAGTCTTGACTGGGTGGGCACTCTAGAGGGAGATTGGAAATGAGTGCTGCTCACTGCAGGAGGGGTGTCTCCACATGACTTTGGTCTTCTGAGCACCTAAGAAAAACTGAGGCAGGTAGTAGAAGACCTTAGGAGCCAAAGTATAGAACATCAAGAAGATGGGGATTCTTTGGGAATTTCGGGCAAGGAGAGATTGGGGACAGTGAAGAAATATCAGCTGTTTTTTATGAAGTAAAGTTGAACCTAAAGATAGGTATGTAGGATTGTTGGTAATGTGAGGACATTAAATAGTGCCTGGAGCTGCAGCCCTTCAGAGAAATTTGGATATAAGCTCTTGTCCAAAAATAAAGCATGCCATGCTCTTACTGGAGACAGTGCTTCAGCACCTAAGTGTGTGTCCTTGGTGTGTCCAGCTGAGGGTTGGGGACCAGAAGTCCCTTTTATCTCTTTGTAAAGCTATTGTGATCAGCCCAAAGGCCTGAACTTGACTTCAGATATTAGCAGTGTACTATTTTAATCTCACTAATTGGAACAGGTGGCCTCTATTTGAGACTGAATCACTAGCTGGCATAGATTTTAATTTATCTAACAATATGAGGCCCATTCAGTAAGAGCTGTGTCTGTGGGCACCTCTCCTCTCTGGGGTTGATTGTGTTCTTTGTATTGAGGCATGGAGCCTGGCACATGGGTGGGGTTTGGAAATAGTAGCCGAATGAGTCTGCTGGGAAACTGCACTGTGGGGCTCAGAAGCTGGAAAGCGGGTTCTGCTCTTGATCCATCTCAGTGCAGATTAATTCTTCTTAATTGTGGCACAAGATTCCAGCATATGGTGATTCCATCATTTATTTAACCATTTCCTTATAAAAGGACATATGGCTTCCAATCGTTGGTGATTACAGACACACCAGTGGCTTGGACATGCTTCTTTCTGCGCATATAAAGATATGCTAGTAAGCTAAATCCCTCACAGTGGGATTGCTCAGCTAAGGGGCACATGCATTTTAAATTACGATATTGCCAAATCGAATATGGTACCTACTCTGTGTCAAAACACCAGGAGCTGGGGTACAGCAGTGAGCAAACTGGTGACAGTTTATGTAACTACCCGGAATGTGTGAACATGCCTCAACTCACATCCTTCCAGTGCAATGTTGATATTATCAAGATTTTTGATCCTTGCCAATCTGAGAGATGAAAACTGGTACCTTATTTTAATTTTTTTCCTCTTATAAATGAGGTTGATCATATTTTACATTTTTTACTTTGAAACATTTAAATATCAGGAAGTTGCAGAAAATAGTAGAAGTGTCCCACGCACCCCTCAGCCAGCTTCGCCAGCAGTTATGTCTTATGGAATTATAATCCATTAATTGATCAGATTTTCTTATACTTAAAAAACAGTTTGTTGCCAGGTGCCGTGGTGCCATGGCATACACCTGTAATACCAGCGGCTCGGGAGGCTGAGACAGGAGGATCCCAGTTCAAAGCCAGCCTCAGCAATAGCGAGGGGTCAAACAACTCAGTGAGACCCTGTCTCTAAATAAAAATAGGGCTGGGTTTTTAGTCAGTGGTCGAGTGCCCCGAGTTCAATCCCCAGTACCAAAACAAAACAAAACAAAAAAACAGTTTGTCAACTGTTTACATATTCTGGCCATTTATCTGTTGATCTTTTTAAAGATTTATGGCAGTTTTTCACTTATTAAACAAATTGCTTTGCACATGCATGTTTCCCAATTTGTTATTCCTGGATTATATTAATTTTCTACTATTGTGTAACAAATTACAAACTTAACAAATGGGTGCTGTCTTTTTTTTTTTTTTTTTAATCTCACAGTTTCCACGGGCCTAGAGTCCTGTGGCAGCTTGCCTGCACCCTCTGTTAAGACGTTTGGCTCTGTTTCTGGGCTCACTGGTGGATTACAGAATTAAGTTCCTTGGAGCTGTAGGACTGAGGCTCCTATCCCCCTGAGGCTTCCCACTGTTCCCTGACATGCTCTGGAGAACATGGCAGTATGTTTCTTCAAGCCTGTGGGACAATAGTCACAGAGGCATTTTGTCTTTTACCCTTAGATGCTCTTTTTATAAAAGCTAACCTGCTTAGGTCAGACCCACCCAGCATGCTACCTTGATTAAAGTCAACTGATTAGAGGCCTTAATTATATCTGAAAAAAAAATTTCAGCTTTGCCATATGAGATAACCTAGTCATGGGAATGAAATCCCATCGTGTTCACAAGTCTTGCTCCTACAAGGGGGATCCTAACGTGGGGGCTGTCATAAGAATTCTTCCGGTTGCTGGTGTCGTTGTTTTACTTGTGCTGAACATAGAGGTTGCACATTAAAAGTATGAACATATATTAATGAGATTTCATCATGAAGAAATTTGAAAATGTTAATGATTATAGATTGTGTCATTCTTTCAGAGGCCTTTGTGCTTTGAGATTCTTTTTAAAAAAAACTAACACGCCCATGTTCTCCTAGTATATTTTATGATTTTTATTTTTATGCTTGAACCAGTTAAAATTATTTGATTCCCTTTCAGATGTCTATGCAGTTATCCCAATATTATTTTTTGAATAGTTACCTGTCTTTAAAAATACTGCTGTCCACGTGTATCTAGTTTTATTTTTATAAATGTTTGTCTTTTCTTTGAGTTTTTTTTTTTTAATTTTTATTGTTGGTTGTTCAAAACATTACATAGTTCTTGACAAATCATATTTCACACTTTGATTCAAGTGGGTCTTTTCTTTGAGTTTTAAAACTGATGCACTCAGAAGGTTGTGATTCTGGAGTGTCTATTCTGGATTGATAGCCTTCATGTGCCTGCCTCCTCCCCCTGAGGATTTGATGTGAGTATTTTGAGAACTCCAGCTCTTATATTTAGAAATTTTCAAACAGGCCTGACTCCGATATCATGTACATTAAGGAAGAACAAAAGTGGAGGGGAGAAAGGATAGTAAAGGGGCGTGTGTGTGTTTAAGTTTTCCTTTTAGTTCCCTTTGGAATGAAATGTCTCCTCTCAACAAATTCTGTTTAACATTATAAAATCCTGTCCTTTAAGCTGGCTATGGTGGCATGTACCTGGCATCCCAGCTACTCAGGAGGCTGAGGCAGGAGGATCACTTGAGCCCAGGAGTTAGAGACCAGCCTGGTCAACATAGCTGTCTTTTAAATAATAATAGAATAATCGTGACCTCCCATCATTTGCCAAAAATCTGCTACCACATAAAGAATGTGCATTGTTTTCCAAACCACCATTGCTTCTCTAAAGAATTGGTGGCTTATCCCAGCTGGGGAGAAAGAAGGGCAGAAACCCAGCCTAACTTTTTGTCCTGCAGGGCCCAGGACTGCTGCTTTGTCAGGCTCATTTTCTCATTTGGTAAATGTATGTAGGATCCTTGAGTTGGGCCCTGTACTGAGAAATTTTAAGGTGATTTGTCATTTTTCTTTTCTTTTAAAATATATTTTGTTTTTAGTTGCGGATGGACACAAGCTTTATTTATTTTTATTTGGTGCTGAAGCTCAAACCCAGTGCCCCAGACATGCGAGGCAGGTGCTCTACCACTGAGCTACAGCCCCAGCCCACAGTGATTTGTCATATCTGTTAGGATACAAATACCACAAAATTTCGGGTTTGGAGGGAGGAAGCTGTCTCTTTATCTGGCTCATTAGTCTTACTTGTATGTTACCCCTGTGCCTGGTTAATAGCTACTTAGGGGTGGCTCTGTGCACCTTTGATAATTACTGAGCCATCCAGCTGCCCTTATCTCTGCATCTGACACAGAGGGAAGCTAAAACTGTTTGTTGGCTGTACTAACACTTAACACTTCATAACCTTACCTAAGAGCATATTAAGGGTGGAGTGAAGGTGCTTTTATTACATGTGCTTTTGTTTGCAAACAGCACTGTGCCTATAAAAGCCTCCTGACCTAAGCAAATTATCACGTAATATTTGTTGTGTAGAGTCCGCCAAAGCTTACCTCATGTGCGTGCAGTTTAGAAGCACTCCCTGAGTTGGCGTCTCTTGGGCGTTTGGGCACCAGAGGACAAGCCAGGGTCTTCATTCAGCTGGCTCGTGTGTGCCCTCCCAGTAGCAGTGGGGATGCTCACACAGATCGTTAACTGCACTCCTAGAAGTACTCTAACCTTTGGGTGGCTGGAGGACATTAAACCACTGCTGAGAAATTTGACCAGCAGTTTGGCCATTTAAAATGGGCCAAAAGCAAGAAAGTTGTTGAAGTACTCAATATTCGCATTAAGATCTGATTTTATAGACTTAAAACGAGATCTGGAGCCTTGCTGTGTAAGGCCATTTTTCACAGTGAGTCCAGGGCTCCAACATTCTTTTGAAACTTTTTATTTCTTTAGGAAATGAACATAATAAACCTGTGTTCTTGTGACTTTCCTTAAATCCTTAGTTTTAAAATAAGTTGTGTGTTTGGGGTAATTTTAATGGTAACAGATTGATAAATAAGAATAATATATATATACTGTTGAAAGACAAAGAGATACTAATTCTGGATACAAAGGCATTTTATGTTTTCTGATACTTTGGACATTGCAGAAATCAGCTACTTTGTTAGTAATTCATTCTTTAAAATAATTGCTTCTTAGTTTATTTACTCAGCCGCCTGAAATGAGCCTGATGGTTTTTCTAGGGCAATTAACTTATTAAACTCTCAGTGGATTTTAATTTTCTTATGTTTATGAATACTGTGGTTGTTGAATTTAAAGTTGATATTAATGACCTCTGGACATAAATGCAGTGACATCAGATTCCAGAATTATAAGGTAAGGAAGAGGCCCATGAGAAATAGCAGCTGTTTCACAAAGGGGACAATGTTCTGAGCCTGAAGAAAATCCATGTCAAAGCAGAGCCAAGTGGTTCTGATTAATTATAGGAAGTAGATAAATTCATGTTTAGTTACTAAATCTTAAATCTTTCACATATGGAAAAAAGGCATTTTAAAAACAGTGAGACGCATATTCCTGCCTCCCCGAGTCAACAGATGTTGTTAGCCTTTTGACTTGTCTGCATCTGATTTCAGTTATTGTTTGTAAGAAGTAAATGGTCCCAGGTACAGTTACATGGGTGCATCTTCCTTCCTACTTCCTCGGAGATCTCTCTAACCTGAAGTTGTTAGGTGTTGTTTCTTTATGT
Source organism: Marmota marmota marmota (assembly GCF_001458135.2). Lineage (NCBI taxonomy): Eukaryota > Metazoa > Chordata > Mammalia > Rodentia > Sciuridae > Marmota > Marmota marmota. The sequence goes on from NW_025999853.1 coordinate 15,974,760, forward strand.
GTTTTTACATCTTGAGTGAATTAATAAGCAAAATGTTGTTTCTTGGGTTAAAATTTTGCATAAATGACATCTCTTGTAACTTGCTATTTTTTCAACATGGTACCTTCATTCCCTGAACCAGTGTGTGTATATAGCCCTTCTTCTCCCTTTTTTTTTTCCTGGTGGTATTGGGGATTGAATTCAGGGGCCTCTACCACTGAGCCAGATCCCCAGATCCCCCCCCCGCCCTGCTCCTTTTTTAGTTGTAGTTGGACACAATACCCTTTTTTTTTTTTTTTTAAATGTGGTGGTGCTGGTGATTGAACCCAGGGCCTCGCACAAGCTAGGCAAGTGCTCTACCACTGAGCCACAACCCCAGCCCCTCCCCAGCCCTTTTTAATTTTTTTTATTTTGAGACAAGGTCTTGCTGAGTTGCCTTGAACTTAATGATCCTTCTGCCTCAGCCTCCTGAGTAGCCAGGTGTCTGCCACTGCCTGCTCCCAGCTCCCAGCTCCAGTGCACTTTAAGAATCTGCATAACAGAACATTAGTAAAGCTGGCGTAGATGAGTAGGTATTTTGCGCTAGTGCTATGACAAGGTTTTAAAACAATCCTCACCACAGTATCAAGAAGTGTATAAAATTATACTCATGTTGTGAATGAGGAACTAAGGCTCATACAGAGATCAGCTGTCATGTCCAAGATCATATGCTAAGTGTAAAGGCTGGAACTTAGTAAACCCAGGTAGATCCACATTCCTGAGCCTTTGCCCCCAACCAGTAGGTGGAACTGCCCAAAGTCAGAAAGGGTAGCAGGTACTGTTTAACCTCTGCTGGGTGTTTTATTTTCCTCTTGTATCTTCTAAAATAAGTAGGTTTTATAATTCATGGTAGTTAAATGAGAACATGTATAACTTTTAAAAAAATCTTTTAGGACACAGTATCTTTATTTTTATTTATCTATTTTTTTATGCAGTGCTGATTGAACCCAGGGCCTCATGCATATGAGGCAAGTGCTCTACCACTGAGCCACAACCCCAGCCCAAGAACATGTATAACTTTTTATAAGAACTTTTATCAAAGATGGTAATGATGGTTAAATAGGCAGGTTTCCATGTGACCCTATACATTTAGATGAGCAGCCTTTGTCCTGAGAAAGAGAGAATAACTCACATGAATGAATATAGTCTGATTTATTCATCACTGAGCTCCTCACCTGAGTCAGTGGTCAAGATTGGTGACCACAAAATGGGAGCTAGTGGCAGTGCCAGGTTGTGGGTAACCCAAGGTCACTCCCCAGAACAGGGCCTAGAATTCTCCCCTGGCTTTCTTCCAAGACAGGGCTGATTTGAGGCAGGCTAGACCTAGTCAAAGAATGTGGGAGAAAATATAAAAGAGAGGTGGCACTGTCCCACAGTTCCCTTCAGTGTCCTCAGGGCGTTCCCTGGTGCTCAGCACTGTGCTAGGCCTGAGTAGGTACTCAGACAAGGGCAGGTCTGCGATGGATCATGGTGCTGCAGGGTGGCAGGGACTGTTCTCCAGGGAGCCCTGGCTTCACAGGGTCCCCTTTAGGAGAACAGACCCAAATCTACCCTGAGAGGTTCTGGACCTGATGAGTGGGTGTCAGCTATTAAGGCTTCCCAGCCCACCCTCCTGCAGGAGTGTCTCCTGTGGTTTGTAGGGCATTTGTGGCAGAAGAGAACAGATGGTACCCATGTTCAAGGGTTTGGTTCACCTCTGATTAGCCAGCCCTTTGATGTGTAGTGTGTGTGTGTGTGTGTGTGTGTGTGTGTGTGTGTGTGTATGTATTATCCTTCTGCAAAGGAAATACTAAATATCCTGCGTGTTGCAGATAGGTTCTTTGATTTTACTCAGATGGAAGATGTGCACAAGAAGGAGGAACAGGGATGTTAATTGTCATGGCAACCAGCAGGTTTTTATAGTGGAACACTGCCTTTGTAACCCAAATCCGTCACCTTTTTGCAAACTGCAGAACACAGACTGATACAAACTCAAATTATAGTAGCATTTTTCGTGGTGGTGGGGGGTGGGGTGGGATTTGCTTTTTGGATTTTATAGCGATTTCAATCCCTTCAAAGAATTTCAGAACCAAAAAGCACCCTTTGAGTGCCCTAGAATTTTACAAAAGTCGGGCACTTAAAGCTTTCCCATTACTGTTATTTGTCACTCCCATTTCCCATCACCACCACCACCAACAACCACCTGATCCATAAGAGACATAGAATGAAGTTGAGTATGGAGTTTGGCAGGCATTGAACATTCTGTGGCACAGGCTCCTCCTTGGGAAAGTATTCAGTCTCCCATCTTTCGCCTTTTTACTCTTTGATCTGGTGCAGTCTTATGCTTGTTTCTTCAACATCCATCAGGTGCTGAGATGCTCAGGGTATCTCATTCCTGCAACCTATGTAGACAAGTTCATAGCCCACTCTGGGCTGCCTAAGACCTCCTGGAGAATTGAACCCTTGTGGAAAACCTTGGTAGCTCTGGTGAGGTTTCACTGGGGGTACAAAAGGCAGAAAAAGAGCCTTCACGTGAATAGGTGGAGCTTAACTAGGGAAAACAGAGACCTCCTTGAGTGCTTAAGCAGTGTTTTTTAATGATGAGAACTTTGATCAGAAAAGTCAAAAACAATCTGCTCATTACTGCCCCTAACATCTTGGCCCGAGGACTCCTTCCCTGGCCCACACCTGGAGCTTGCTTGCTCTGGGACTATTGGCCCCAGTGGAAGAGAAGACAGTGAGTGCTTCCTTGGAGAGTAAATACTGAGATTGGTACGTGCATGTCCCCAGCATGTGGCATGGAAAAGGAATCTCTCAGGCACCCTTTCCTGGCACTGAATTGAAGAATGAACTCCTTTTGGCCTCTTAGATTGGCTTCTTGTCCCTCCCCACCACCAAATTGTCCCCTTATCACCCATCTTTATCCCAAGTCAAGGAGCGTGGTATGTGGGGATGTCAGGCTAGAATTCTTTCGTGCAGCACACTGTGGCTCATGCTTGTAACTCATGAGCTCAGCTTCCAGCCTCATTCAGCACATTCATTTAGTAAGCATTGAGCACCTGCTATGTGCCAGACATTCCAAGGGATAAAACAAAAATTCTTGCTGTAGTTGGGCCTGATTCTAGTAGTGCAAGGCAGACAGCACAGAGTCATAGATAAAATCCCCTGCATGTTAAGTGGTAGTCAGTGCATTATTGAAAAAGCAAAGTTGGGAAGAGGACTGGGAGGCTCACACAGTTTTAAATAGACTGTTTAGGTCAGCTTTTTCGCGGCTGTGACTAAAGTATCTGACCAGAACAATTTTAAGAGGAAAAGTTTATTTGAGGGCTCACAGTTTAGTCAGATGTCTTAGTCCATAGAAGCCGGCTCTGTTCCTTAGGGCTTGAGGTGAGGCAGAACATCATGACAGAAGAGCGTGGCAGAGGCAAGCAGCCCTGATCACTTGGTGATCAGAAAGCAGAGAGAGACTCCACTCACCAGATATAAAATATATATACCCCATAGCCACACCCCCCTGCCTCCAGCTGCCTCGCAGTTAATCCCATTGGGGGGGGGGGTTAATTCACTGATTAGATTAAGGTTAGAGCCCAATCATTTCTCCTCCAAACCTTCTTGCATTGTCCCACATGTGAGCTTTTGGGGGACAGCTCACATCCAAACCAAAGACTCAGGGAAAACTCCTCTCAGAGATGACATAGTGGGAAGACCCTTTGAAGTAAGCTGTGCAGCTACCTAAGGGAAGAGTGGTCCAGGAAGGAAACAGCAGATGTAGACGCATCCCCAGGCAAGAGAGAACCTGCAGTGCTTAAGGCACATCAGGAGGCTGTGGCTGGAGTGAGGAGGAGGACCCGGGGCCTTAGAGGTATGGGAAGGCCAGTGTATGGGCCTACACATGGACGTCCTTGACTGATGGATTACAGAGAGAGTACAGATGGGCATGCTGGCCCAGAGAGACCCATGGGGAGTGACAACAGTGGCTTGGACTAGAGTGATAACCATAGAGGTGATAAGTGCTCAGATCTCCTAAATTCAGGCTGCATGACAGCCCTCCTTCAAAATGCTGAGAGTTCTGCATGGTAAAGTGAGGCGGCAGTGTAGTGCTAGGGCTTTGGGGACAACAGGCCTGGTTTTTAAATCCTGGTTATTCCTCTGACAAGCTGTGTGAAGTCATCTTAGCCAACTTGCCCAAGCCATTTGAGCGTCACACTCCTCATGTTAAACAATAATTCTTTCCTTATAAGGGTGCTGGAGGCTTATGTAAGATAATGTACACATAGGCCTTCCCTGATTCCCTTTCTCAACTTACAGCCAGGTTGGGAGCTCCTCCACCCACCCTGCACCTAATCTATTGTGAGCCTTTGCATCCTAGTAACTTGTGGTTTGCTCACTGTCTGTACCCAGAGGTGGGTAGGGGTCATCTCTCCAGTGCTTGGCACACAATGCAAAATAAATGTTTGGATAGGCAGAGAAATGAGGGAGGAAGCAAGGAAGGAAAGACTATATTACGAATTTCCTGGGCTGGGATTGTAGTCCGTGTACCTAGCATGTGTGAGGCACTAGGTTCTATCCTCAGCACCACATAAGAATAAATTAAAAAGATATTGTGTTCATCTACAACTAAAAAAATGTTAACTGTAAAAAAAATTTTCATGCATAGATATTAATATAATATTTGAGTTCACACATTACAGCAAGACAGCAGGATTTTTCCTTACAGAGTTCAATGTTTAAGTACATCAAACTGATTAGTAAAGGCCTTGGCTACGTTTTTTATTTAAATAAGTCTAATTAGGGAAGGCATGTACTCTTATTTCCATATTTTAAAATTTATCTTCTCCCTGATTCTTGCTTATAGAAAATGTTTGTTTCTTAGATGCTAATTGATGTTTTTACTTAAGATGTTCTTCAAGAATAAAGATTTTGGGGCCTGGGGTTGTGGCTCAGAGGTAGACCACTCACCTAGCATGCATGAGGTACTGGGTTGGATCCTCAGCACTACATGAAAATAAAATATTGTGTCCAATTATAACCAAAAAATATATTTTTTTAGAAAAAGAATAAAGATTTGTTTTAGCATATTTCATCAGCCTTCTAAGGATATTTTTTTCCTCAGCATTTTGTGCTGAAAAATGTCAAACAAAAACAGAATACAAAGGTAATAATTTAAGTTAGCACTAACTGAAGTTCCTGGTGATCAGAAGCACTTCTCACACTGTCAGAACAGCAGTGACCACTGCTGTTTCAGCTGAGTTTGGAATACTTTATTATTTATTGGCTGATAGGCTTAATCCTAGAATTGTGTCAGAAAAATTCTATATGTGACACCTTTGTTCCCTCTGAGACCCTTTGCTCTTTATCAGAACTGAAGTGTCATTTATAGTTAAAGCCAGTGTTATAGATTAACTTGTGTCCCCCAAGAAGACATGTTGAAGTCCTAGCCCCCAGCACCTCACAGTGTGACCTTATCTGGAAACAGAGGTAATCCAATTAAAACAAACTTGTTAGGGTAAACCCTCATCCAGTATGACGGGGGTCCTTATAAAAGGGGGGAATTTGGACATTGAGATGGGCACACAGAGGGAAGATGATGGGCAGATGCAGGACCGAGAAGACCGAGGGTTGGAGGGTGCATCTGCCAGCCTAGGAGTGTGAGAGGCTGCCAGAAGCAGAGAGGCATGGAATGTTTATTTCCCTAGCATCTTCTGAGGCAGAATGGCCCTGCATACTCCTTGATTGCAGGCTTCCAACCCCCAGAACTGTAAGGTAATGAATTTCTGTTGTTTTAAACCACTCAGCTCATGGTACCCTAAGTTATGGGAGCCCTAAGAAATAATGCAGTCAACTAAGGTATTTCCTTATCGACCTGCACTGACTACATACTACATACCTGGCTCCAGCAGAGGTAGGAATCCAGGAGGCCCAGGACAATTCTTGGCCAGCAAATGGTTATCTCTGTGATTATTGAAAATGCAGTTATATTCTTTACCATCTAAGTAAATGCAGCATTTCTAAGTATTTCTAAGTAGCAAACTCATGGAACCCCAGAAATAAGTTCATGGACCCAGTTTGCAAAACAGGTGTAAGAAAAAGAGAAGCATCTCCAACTTCAGCTCCGAGTTCATATTCTGTCTCTGCCACTTTGCAGCTTTGCAACCATGGTTACCCTGTGTACTCTTTCTGGCCCTGTTTCTGCACCTGGTTGATGAATATCTGCCCACCCCACCCCCGGTGGATTGTTTTGAGAGTTGGAAATAGTGAAATGCTCTAGCGTCATGCCTTGCACATGCCAGGTGTTCAGGAACTGATTGAACCACAAAGCCTGGGGTGAGAGGGAAGAACCAGAAGGAGCTGGGTACCCACTGGCAGACAGAGGGGTCTGACTCCTCCTTGTGGTCTTTACCTGAGAGGTTTTCACCAAGTGGTTTTCCCCTCCAATGGAAAGTCACAGATTTCTCCACTGGGTGCAGTGGTGCACACCTGTAATCCCAGTGGTGACTCAGGAGGCTAAGGCAGGAGGATTGAAGTTTCAAGGCCAGCCCAAGCAACTTAACAAGGCCCTAAGCACCTTAGTGAGACTCTGTCACTAAATAAAAAATAAAAAGGGCTTGGGATTTGCTGAGTGGTAGAGCACCCCAGATTCAATCCTTGGTAAAAAGAAAAAATCTCAGATTCCTTTGCGTAAGGGAGAAGACAATGTATGGTTCAGGCATTAGCCTTGTTTGCTTATTAGCAAAGGAATGGAGACACCCCCCCCCCCCAGAGGCTACAAAGTCACATGTCCAGGGTTGGCTGGTCTTGGCATTTAGGCTGTTTGGTTTTTGTTATGTTTTCCTTTAAAAATTTTTGTTATTGAAATGTAATTTATATACCATACACTTTGCTTATTTAAAGTACATCATGGTGTGTTTTTAATATATTCACAAAGTTGTATAATCACTGCCACAAGCAATTTTTTAGAAAATTTTCATCACCTCAAAAAGATACCCATTAGTAATTATGCTCCATTCCCCAACCTCAAAACCCCACGCCTAGGCAACCATCAATCTACTTGTGTCTCTATGGAGTTGCCTATTCTGTACATTTTTCCATAAAAGGAGTCACATTATGTGGTCTTTCAGTTAGTGTGTTTTCCAGGTTAATCCATGTTGTAGCATGAATCAGTACTTTGTTTTTATGGCTGAATAATATGTATCGTATGGATATAGTACCATATTTTATCAGTTGATGGACATTGGAACTGCTTCTACTCTTGGGCTATTAACAATGTTACAGTGAACATTGGATACAGATTTTTGTGCGGGTATGTCTATCCTGAGTATATAACTAGGAATAGAATTGCTGGGTCATATACTAATTCTGTTCACCCTTTTAAGGAATTGCTGGTGTTTTCCAAAGTGATTGTATCAATTTACATTCTCACCAAGAGTATATGAGTGTTCCAGTTTCTCCACTTCCTCACCAGGACTTACTATCTTTTTTTATTATTATTATTATTATTATTATTATTATTATTATTATTACCATCCCAGTGGGTGTGAAGTGGTACTGTATTGCAGTTTTGTGTTGTTTTTGAAAATTTCTTTTTGCTGCATTCATTATATGGTAACTAGGTAAAATATCAACTGAGAGACTGGTGTAATTAATAATGTAACTTCAAAATTCCATGCTTTGCCACACTACTTCTTACTAGTCATTTCTTAAAGCAGTTTGTACAGAACCGGGTCGGAATAACTTAAAGAGTCTGCATAGCTCAACTCTTGTACTCAATGTTGCTATCAGACAAGAGCAAGCACATAGAGCTTCCTGTTCTCCCCACCATGTGGTCCAGGACTGGAAGGCTTTAGGCAGTGGCCACCCTCCGGAAGGGTGCAACAGGGTCGCAGTCAAATGGAGGGGGCATTTCTCATGATTCTCCCAAGGGGTAGCTGCTGCTGTTTTGTAAGTGTGGTAATTGTTAAGATGAGTATAGCTAGAACTAGCCCTTGTGCCAGTGAAAACAGACTGTGTGCCCTCTTTACAGACAGGTTTACAAGCCTGTGAATTCTCTCATAAAGAACAAGAAGCCTAACAAAATGCATAGCACCTGTGAGACCAGAAATAAATGCTGGCAATGAATGAATCGGTCTGCCTTTGGAGCCAGACACCATCGTAGCACACACAGAAGCCCGAGCAAGCTACTTACAGTTCTGTGAGCCTTGGTCCCTTATTGGTCAGAGATGGAAATGCCTGTGTTGCAGGGTTATGATTGTGACTTAGAAATGCCTGGCTCATGGTAGGCACTCAACAAATATTAATTCTCTTTCCTTAAATAGCTCTGTTATTAGTCTTGGATATTTTTCTCTATAGATTTAGTCCAGTTTTAGATATGGCAGGACATAGGATTGATTGTATTGTTTAGAATATCTTTTCTTTACAGGGAAATAATGAGCTCTTGGCAAAAATTAAGTACTGGTAGAAATGAATATTACAATTTGGTAGCTGCTGATTGACACATGTTTGCTAAACAGCTACTTAAATTTCAGAAAGCTTGCCTAGAAGAAGGGGAAAAAAAAAAGGAAGAAATTCCAAGATCGTTTTTACCCTCTTTGTCAGATACTTAACAATTTGTCTTCTTTGTAAAGTCCCAGAGGAAAAATTTTTAGAAAACATTAGCTGCCTTTGGCTCAAGAGTTCAGATCATAAAAAGTTAAATGTCAGTGCATATATGAAGATGTTGGATCATCTTTGCCTTAGTTTGTTTATTTTTTTGTTCATTTTTAAGAAAAAGCTGATCTTTTGGTCACTTGGTCTTTTTTTAGACCTGCAGGGAAGTCATAGTAACAGGCTTCATGTCTGATTGGGTTCCATGGCAACAAAGGGTTGTGACTTTATTAAAGGAGAGTCGAGCATGCCAGGAAAGATAAAAATCAGAGTGTGGAAAATGTCTGATCAGAGCGTGTGTTTTTTGGACTACGTGCCATAGAACGGAAAGGTTTCCCCAATTGGCATCGGTCTCCATTACAAATTTGAATCCCATTGGGTTATCATTAAGGTCACAGGGAGCAATGCTTATTTCTTTTTTTTAAAAAAAAAGCACCTTTGCTTTTTTTCATTCATTCATTCATCCTTTTTTTATATCTTGGTATATTTTAAAAATCAAAACAGTAATGTTAAGAACCTAAGAAGAGAGAATTCTGATTTTAAAGTTAGAAAAGAAGTATAGCACATCCTTTGTGAAACTGATTACAGCTGTAAATTGTGAGACCGTGTGGGAGGGCCAATTAGAAGCAATTATAACTGGATTGAGCTCTTCCTGAGTCAAAGCTCTCCGTGTGCTTTCCAGGCTGCAGGGGGTGCTTCCCATCCTGGTGTAGAGACACTGGGTCCAGGGTATGGGTGTAGAGTCTCTATCGGAGCCGCTCTTGTCTGTCTCCCCACTACAAGGTACAGGTTATTGCTGGTACTGAACTGTGAGGTTATTAGAGTTCTTTTGCTGAAGGTACTAATATTTGACCAGCAAAATGATAAGAATTTGGAGTCATCCTGTGTTCCTGCTTCACAGGCTATATTTGTGTGGGGCTGGGATTACTTTTCTGTGCATTTGTGTATTTCTCCTCATACTGACACTGAAAGTGAAAGAACTTGGAAGGAAACGTTGCTGTTGGACAGCTTCACTATGTCAATTATCCTTTAAACCAGTGGCACGTTCTGACATGTACCTTGGTCTCAGACTTGGTTAGTCACTTACTTATGACCTCATTGTGGTGAATCAGAAACTTGACAGATGCTCTGGCTTTCATGATTAAACGTAACGCCAGCAATATTGGTCTAAGAGGAAAGAATTAGCTCACCGCAATCTTTCAGGTCTTCCAGCTATGGTTAATCAGATGTAAATCCTTGGGGGAATTACCTAAATTTTTAGGCCTAGATTTCCTTATCTTAAAAAGAGAAGTTTGACTTGAACTGGTGTTTCCCAGACTCCCCCATTTTTAAGAATAACCAGAGGCCCTGGTTTGAGAGACAAAATTTTTTATTAGAGATTCTTATTCCCTAGGTCTGGAGTGGGATGAGGATGGTAGGCACCTGTGGTGATCTTAGAATTGGATGTTCAGGAAATACCAGTTTCACATTTCACTTGGGTGTAAGAACAGGGTAGAGGTGGAGAAGGGAGGCTGTCAAACACAGATTCCCATGTCCTGCACTGTTGATCTAGGCTGGAAGGTGAGGAATCTACAACTTGAGAAACGCCTCCACTGTTTAAGCTCCCTTTCAGCCCCAAAGATGGCTGTCCCACATCCTGCCTCTTGCTTCCTCATGGAGCCATAAGAATATAGTGAAGGGAGAACTGGTGGGTTTGCTTATCCAAACCCCACATCAGTGATCCAAAAAAAAAAAAATTTTTTTTTTTTTTTTAAATCTTGGCATAGTAGTGAACACCTTTGTAAGTTGATGCTGTGTGATATTGTTTCCTTGAATCCATAGGTTGGATCCAAAGATTCAATAACTCCTACACAGGGCCTAGGCACCCATATTTTTGTTTTGTTTATAATCTGAATGGCTTTGTAGGTTTTTTTGTTTTTTTTTTTAATCCTAAGTTTTAAGGTGAAACTTTAAAAACTCACTCCACCCTGATCTCATGAGAAAAACCATCTTTAAGTCTAGACACATATTCTGCACAAGGGAGATGGCTAAATAGAGCCCCTGGATTATAAAAGAGTTCATAGCTGTAGATCCAGGGCCTTAGAGAAAACTCTGATTTTCTGAGAGTCTGAGTTTAATGATTAAATCATTAACTGCTGAAATGAGTGTATTTTAATGTGTATCTGCTCTAGAGTTTATTTGTGCCTATTTTTTTCTATTTCTTGTTTAAGATTAAATAACATTGTTAAATGAAGTATTTTAATAGATAATCTGGGGGCTAGGGTTGTGGCTCAGCAGAAGAGCACTGGCCTAGCATGTGTGAGGCCCTGGGTTTGATCCTCAGCACCACATAAAAATAAATACATAAAAATAAAGATAAAAAAATAGATAATCTGCATCAATCTAAATTATGAATATTCACTTTTTTCTAAATGTTTCTAAAAAATGTTAGTTCATGGGGGAAAAATTCTGTAGTATTAAGGATTTTAAGTGAAATATAAAGTTGTTCTTTCCAACTTTTTATAATGTATATATCTATTGTTTGTTTAACCAGTCCTCTCTTGATATATGTATAGTTTAAGTTCCCTCGGGGATTTTTTTACCCGCATGTTTGTTTTTCTTTATAATACTGTATTTAAAGTCCTTCTATATCTTTTTCCTATAGCCACATAGGATACATTTTTTTTTGTTTTTTTAATGCAGTGCCTGGCATTGAACCCAGGGTCTTGCACACGCTAGGCAAGTGCTCTATCACTGAGCTATATATAGTTCAAGTCCCCCATAGATGCATAAATTTCTAAAAGCATAATTATTGGGTCTTTAAGGGATAGATAGAAACACATTGTCCTCCCAAAGCTTGCACCAGTGTGCTGGGGAAATCTTTCACTTTCTGATAGTTTCCCTGGCTCAGCTGATGCTGATGGAGAAGGCAGACAGGTACCTATCCCTGTCTACTTACACAAGACCTGAGACCCATTTAAGGACCTCTGGCTAATAAAATTAAGTGAATTACCTGTGAGAAAGAGAAGAAAGAATTTAAAATATTTTAAATGTTCAAAGGGAGATGGGGGAGGGGGGTAGATAATGACTTGGTAGAATTTGCAAGGAAAATGCTTTAGGGTCACAGAGGTCACAGATCCTAGTCTCAGTTCTGAAGAAAGTAAGACCTAAACTGGATTCTGAAGAAAGAGAGAACATCCTGGAGTATAATATGATAGTGAGAATATTGTGCTCTGAATTATGCTGAACTGTTTCCCAGGTGTGACCCAATCCTTTATTAGAAGCCATTGGGCTATTTTGGGTGAGGCATTTTAGTAATGACATGCTCTTCATTTTAAACATCTTTAATGTGAGTCATGGTTTATCACCTGTGTGTGTGTGTGTGTGTGTGTGTGTGTGTGTGTGTGTGTTTATTTCAAAGTAATGTCTAAGTTGAAAGAATTATAACTCAGTAGTCTGTCATTCAGGCTGCATGCATCACCTTGGTATCCAAGGAATAACTAATGCAGACCAGATGCCTGGTCTTATGGGAATGTGCTGGCTTAGTGACAGATGCCATCTAATCTGATCATTTATCTGCCTTCATTTTGTCCTTTAATGGCAGCGAAGAGACAAGGATTTTGTGGACACAAAAACATTTGTTATTCAAATCTGGGAAGTTTAGGTCTTTTGAAAGTAGGGAAGAATTCCACCATAGCATGGGGCAGTCAAAATCTTAGGGGTTGGTTGAAACAGGTGGACAGGTATATTGTGAGTTTAAGGGGAACTATCCAGAGTCCAGAACAATCTGGGAACAGCAGGGACCTCAAGTTAGGACCACACGTGTGAGGTGAACGGTGCATATTTTTCCTTGATGCTTAGGGACTAAAGTGCCCTCACACTAGTCATGTTTGAGCCCCATTACATGTGCCAGGAAGAGGGTGGCCAGGAGTAAGAGAAGTCCCAAAGACCAAAAGCTGCAAATTGAATTATTCTCCACATTTAATCCAAATTAGTTACATGAGCCAAATGATTAGGGACCTTAGAGCAAGTGTCAATAGTTTCGTATTAGAAACTTGGATGGATTTTTTTTTTTAGATTTATAACCAAGATATAAAATTAAAAGTAGGTGAAAGAATGTGAATTTATGAAGCTACCATGGAAGGATCAAGAAGGAAGAGGTAATTGTTCATGTGTTTTAGCAAGTAAGTTGGAGATAAAATATAATTTCCAGTCTCCAAGACATGTTCAGATTAGTAAAACATCCATAAAGTAGGTAGGACAAGTTGGAGTCCAAATTTGAAAACAAAATTGAATTATGTAGGACATTAATAGATTGGCTTTTAAATTTTAATATATAGATCTCTGTGACTTTTTGAGGGGTTTTCATCCTAATAAACCCATCCTAAGTTGAAAGTGTCCTACATTGAAAATGCCTTTAATACACCTAACTACCAGGTATTAGCTTGATACAGCTCACTGTAGAGTACAGGTGGTTTCCCTCCTGACAGAGTGGCTGATGGGAACTATAGTTTGCTGTGCTGCCCACCATCACAAGAGTGTTGTGCCACATGTCCTTAGCCCAACAAAAGATCCAGGTCTGAAAATAGTTTCTACTGAGCACACTGTTTTCATCATAAAGTCAAAAAACTCTGAAGTCAAACCATAAGTCAGAGACCATCTATAGTTTTAAAATGTTCATTTTAAGAGTTATAAATAAGAAAATAGCTTAGCCCCACCCCACCCCAATAAAGCATGTATTTCTTATATATAAAGGATACAGTTGGGGGCTGGAGTTGTGGCTCAGTGGCAGAGTGCTTGCCTAGCATGTGTGAGGCACTGGGTTCGATCCTTAGCACCACATACAAAAATAAGCAAATAAAATAAAGGTAACTACCAAAAAAAATTTTTTAAGTGTACTGTAGACTTAACATTTGGTTTAAGGCAAAATCTGTTTGCTAGATTTATTATTTAACATTCTTTTAGACCCGTTCTTGAAATGAGCCAGAGGACAGAGGCTATACAATATTAACTTCAGTAGACACTTCCTCTTAAATATTACAGCATACTTTTACACAGAGTAAACTTCTGTGGCTTTGACTAGGTTTTATTAGACTGACAAAATTCTCTTTTCCAACCCCCATTGCTCTTTTTCCCCCCTTCTCAACCCTCAACACAGAGTTAAATCAATACCACTGAAGCCACATAGCAATTTTGAGATCTTTGCATTAGCTGTTTAATGTCAAGGGCAAGATATTCCTGGTCCCCTGGACCACTCTGGCCTGAGTTTTTCATATGACTTGTGGCAATTCAAATATTTGAGAATCTGTGCATACAAGAAAGGTGAATCAGGATTTAAAGATGAGTGACAGCAAAATGGCTTGTAATCTGCACAGTTTAAGAACTAAAATTATAATTGAAGGCAGTATATATGATCACAAAAGGGCAAGAGGAAAATATTAAATATCTTCTGACTGCAGTGACATTAGGTCCTTTTCTGATCTCGTTAAATCCCAAGAGGAATTTCTGTAGGTGGAATCTGAGTCTTTAGAAGGTTAATTTACTTGCCTGCAGGATCATGCAGCTACCAAGAGACAGAGTTGAAATTTGATTAGGTCTGGCTGACCCTAAAATCTGTGCTTGTCCTCGATGAGTAAGGTGTTCCCTAGCACTGCTACTGATGGCTCCCAGGCTCTTTCTCTCTTAGAGCACTTGTCAGGACATCTGTGCTTAAATGTCTCAGGAGAACCTCAAGTTTCTTCTTCTAACCCCAAATCCTCTTGCCTATTTTGTGAATGATCTCACAGCCTCCTGAAGGAAGACCACAGAAGTGGGAGGTTTTCCTCACTCCCCCTCTTTGCCCCACATTCAGCTGGTGCCAGGTCCATCCGATTCCACCACCTTTTCTTATGCCTCAGATGCTCCTCTCAGGGTTGCTGTGCAGTTCTAGTTGGCTGCACCGACATACATTTTCCATCTAAACCTCCAGGACTCCAGGCTGCCAGGAGGTTTACTGGATGAAATCCCAACACCTCAGTGTCATTTAAGTGGCATGTTCAAGGTCCAATCTCTGCCTGCTTTCCCAGTTCCTTTCTTAGCAACTTTGCCTTGAACCCTACCTCCAAATCCTTGCCTGTCCCTTGTTTGATTTAGAACTCAGTTTACCTGGAGCTGCTTTTGATAGACAAGACTATTTTCTTCTTTAGAAAGAAGCCAACCACCTCCTGTCCCTTTCAATAGCCCCTCCCTGGTGCTCCTTCAGCACCAATTATGCCTGTCCTCAGGCTTATCAGTGGCTGTCATTGTTTCCCCTCCCCGAGCACTAGACTGAGAGAGGGCCAAGCCCCTTTGCCTCTTGAGTATGCCTTGCTGTGCCTGGCACATGGAGGCGCTGGAGCATCTGTCCTATGAAAGGCTCAACAGAGGAAAAGGTCTCCTGACTGCTCGCTGCCTCTGCCCTCCCTCAGCACTGACTGGCCACTTCACTGCCCACTCTCCCTTCATGCATCCTCAGCTCTGTCTGCTGTTTTCATTTGCTCTGCCCAACCTGGTTTGTTGAGTTGAGCCCTTTGTTGGTAAACCAGGAATACCAGGTGGAAGGTTCGTTCTCTCGAAACCCCAGAGTTGTGTGATTAGCAGGACTCCATTCTTGAAGTTGACCTCCCTGCCAGAGTGTGGATCGCCTCTTCTAGCAGCACAAAGACCTTGTTTGTGCACCAGTGTGCTGAATGAATACAGGGCATTATTGCTGGCAGTAGTGTTGGGCACAGTGCAGGGCGTGGGGTTTCTCTGAGACAAGCACAGGAATACCCAGAGATAATGTGAGCAGTATCTCCAAAGTCCAGGGTGAGTCACTGGTAGGTGCTATTTAGAATATCTAGCCTTCTTCCCTACACACCCAGCTGCCTCTCGGGCAGGAAGGTGAGCTGGCTGCTACTCCTGCTCTGCTCCTGATTTGTTGTGTGGCATTTGGTAAGTCTCTTCTCCGCCCTCACCGCCATAGAGCTTTATGGTAATTAATATCCTGTGAGATGCTAGAAAGAAATACAGATTATTTTGGTACTCTTCCTAGTTATCCTTGTTCTTGCCCAAATCCCTCCCTAATTTCTCTGTGGGTTTGTAGGTATTTAAACTGCCTATACTCCTAATAGATTCCAAACTCCTTTGTTGTTTGGTCTTTTTAAAAATGTAAATCCAGCATGAGTTATTAAGAGATGGACAAATATCTGGGTTTGACTATGCCAGCTACTGGCTGGAAAAGAGCCAATTCTCCTCCCACTTCCCTGCGGGCTGCAAAGCAATCCTGGGTCTTACAGGCTCCGAGGTGGAATCTAACTTTGTATTTTTAACATCTGGTCTTTCTGCAAGCTGCATCTTCAAGATCCCCCCTTCCCTGGAAATGTGAGCATCCATAAAACTGATGGAGCTACATTGTAGTCTACTGTTTGCCACTGAGGGGAAGAAGGGTGTGGTGGGTACCGAGCTGTGGGTGTGGAGAGGAAGCAGCCTTGAGGAACATGTAATGAATCAGGGCACCTCTGGCCATCCCAGGGACACTCACAGTGGGAAATGAGGCTCTTGCCTTGGTGAAAGTTCTGTTTCGTGTGAATTCTGCCCCAGGAGCTGCTGATCTCATGGGAAATCTGTATTCAACTTGTGGCCACTTGTGTGTCTATGCCTTGGAAGACTTGTGTATATAAATTGTGTGTGTGTATGTGTGTGTGTGTGTGTGTGTATATATATATATATATATTCACACATTAATTAAATAACAAATGTGTATATATATATATACATTTGTTATTTAATTAATTATTTTATAAATATATAATAAATGAATTAATATATAATAAATGTAATCTTTCATTCATTAGTCATTGAAATATCTGAAAACATTTAACTGAGGTTTTTTTTTTTTTATTTCCCAATTCTGTATCAAAGGTTTGTCTAGAATGTTACAAAGGAGAGCATGTTGTTGATCACTATTCCAGGCCTTTAGAAACTGCATCCCCTAGTCTTGTAGCCTGGTAAGTTTAGCAGTTGACAGAGTTAGATGTGTACAGTTTCAGTTGGAATGAAAAGGAAAATTGCTTCCCAAACTCCTGGAGTGCTGCTTATGAAGTTGCCTTCTGTGCCAGCTAGTTGATAAAGATGCAGGCAGGGCTCATCAGGCCAGCCACTGGTGGACAGGCCATTCTGGGGAAGCGCTTGTGGTGCTGGCTGGCTCTTCTGCTTGCCCTCCTCCCTGGCTCCTCTCCTCTGAGCCAGCTTAGGGGGAGTGAATTGGTTTTGCTGGTAGGGAATCTGCCCTGTGGCCTGGGGGGGAAAGGCAGGGCTTTCTCCTGACTATCTTTCACATTCCTGAGTTTGACCCAATAAGGATAATGATCCTGGAAGATGGGACCTATTGCAGTGGTGGCCTGAGGGCCTTTGAGTGCCGGTCACAATTTAGATTTTAACATTATGACTCAAAGAGTTCAGGTAGAGCAGAGATAGAGCAGTAGGATTGTAAGAAGATGTTATTCACTCTACAGCTTAGAGACAGATATACACGTACACATTTAGTTTGTTTTACAGTGTAACTTATTCCATAGTTTTTGTTTGAAAATGTCTTTAAACTGTTAAATATTACCTACAGAAGATGTTTTGTTTTGGTGGACCATGAAACACCCCAGTGCCTAAGCCCAGAGTAAGGTGTTGAACTTGACCCCGTGTGACCTTCTTCTCAAATTAGATATACACCATGATCCCTCTCCACCTGAAAAGGTCATCTGTCTTAAGATTCCTATTAATCATTCCTTTGCTTTTTCTCCACCATTCTACCACCTATGTGTTTATACATAGGCAAAAATCTGTCTTCATTTGAGCTTTATAAAGTGGAATTCCTTCCGAAGGTGCTCTTCTTTAACTTGCTTCTTTTAAGATTTAGCCACTTAAATTCTTGTAGCTCTAGTTCCTGTCATTCCTTTGTTCAAATACATACAATGCACACATGTCTGTTCTTTTGCCCATAGGCCTTTGGATTCTTTGCAGGTTATTTTGGTTGATATGATTTTCTTGTGTGAACAGTGCCACTGTGAATATTTTTAATGCCCTCTTCTAACTGGGGAATAGGATTTCTGAATCTCTAGGGTGCGTACATGTTCAACTGCCACCCCCCCCCTTTTTTTTGTAGTGCTGAAGATTGAACCCAGGACCTTGTGCATGTGAGGCAAGGCACTCTACCAACTGAGCTATATCCCCAGCCCCTGCCAAACACTTTTTAAGAATTACTTAAATGTAAACATTTTAAATATATCTTATGTGATTTTACATTGCTTCATTTTAAAATAAATACTAGAACCACCAAGAAAAAATATTTTTTTAGTCCAAGTACTTCTGTTCTGACTTCTGAGAGATTAACTTCAACCTGAAGAACATGGCTTTATTGCTCTTTGTAGTTATTGTTATAGAAACCATTTTTTTTAAAGAGAGAGAATTTTTTTAATATTTATTTTTCAGTTTTCGGTGGACACAACATCTTTATTTTATTTTATTTTATGTGGTGCTGAGGATCAAACCCAGCGCCCCACACATGCCAGGCGAGCACGTTACCGCTTGAGCCACATCCCCAGCCCAAGAAACCATTTTTTGAAAGACAAAAATGAAACATTAACACCTAGAAATCACAAATAAAGCAGTCTAGCCCTCAGGAGTCACATGAGCTAGAAGCACACAGTCCCTAGATGAACTCTGTCACTCTTCATGGATATATGCAGTCATGTATCAGGTAATGATAGGATTTGTTGTGGGGCATGTGCTCTGAGAAGTGCTTTGTTAGGTGATTTTGTCATTGTGTGAGCATTGTGGAGTGTGCAAACCTAGGTGATAGAGCCTTTCCACACCAAGGCCGTATCCTATTGCTCCGGGACTGTAGAGCTGTAGAAGGTGTTCTATACTGAACTCTGGAGGCAGTTGTAACACAGGGGTATTTGTATATTTAAACATATCTAAACATGGAAAAGATACAGTAAAGATACCTATAAAAGAGGCCAGGTGCAGGCCTGTAATCCCAGCAGTTTGGGAGGCTGAAGCAGGAGGATCTGGAGTTCAAAGCCAGCCTCAGCAACAGCGAGGCGCTAAGCAACTCAGTGAGACCCTGACTCTAAATAAAATATAAAATAGGACTGGGGATGTGGCTTGAGTGTCCCTGAGTTCAGTCCACGGTACCCTGTACCCCAAAAAAGATACCTGTAAAAGATAAAAAGGGTCTACCTGTGTGGGGCACTTACCGAACATGGAACATGCAGAACTGGGAGTTGCTTGGGTGATTCCGTGTGTGGTGAGGGGGTGAAGGCCGAGGACATCACTGTACACTACTGTGGACTTTTCGAACACTATACACTTAGGCAATGCTAAATTTATAAGAAATATTGTTCTTCAGTAATAATTTAATCTTAGCTTACTGTAACTTTGTAAATTTTTTAATTTTAAGCTTTTTCACTTTTGTAATAAAAAAGACAAACATTGTGTAGCTGAGCAAAATTATTTTCTTTATATCATTATCCTATAATATTAATTTTTATCTTTTACTTTTTAAACTTTTAACACAAAAGTTAAAACACACTCGTGGAGCTGTGCTCTTCTATGATAACAGTGCCGCTTTTTGGAGTCCTTCCTGAAGGACCTGCCTGAGACTGTTTCATAGTTAACCATTTTTTTTAAATGATAAGTAAAAGCTGATTCAAATAATGATAAAAAGTGTAGTAGATACAGCCCACTATGGTGGTGCATATCTGTAATCCCAGGGGATTATATTTTTAATCCTCAGGAGATCGAGGCAGAGGATCACAAGTTCAAGGGCAGCCTGGGCAATTTAGCAACACTCTATCTCAAAGTAAAATAAAATTAAAATAAATAAAGGGCTGGGGATATAGCTTAGTGGTAGAGTGCTTGCCTAGCGTGTGGGAGGCCCTGGGTTCAATTCCCAGGAATAAATATATATACACATACACAAAACAACAACAACACACACAAAGTATAAAAAACACATAAGCCAATACATAATTCTTTATTATCGTCAAGTGTTATATATTGTGCCTAAGTATATGTGCAATAGTTTAAATGACTGGCAGCTCACTAGGTTTGTTTAACCAGCATCAACACAAAGATGTGAGTAATATGTTGTGCTATGGTTAAGGCAGCTCTGACGTCACTGGGTGATGGGAATGATCCCATGGGACTCCTGCATACATGCAGTCCTTGGTCATGTTGACAAAAAATGTCATTTACAACATATGTCTCTGCATGCCCCAGCCACACACTACTTGCTATGCTCCTGGTGAAGAGTCTGTATAGAAATGTCTCTGCCCATGCAGTACAGGATTCAATGCTGTGAGCACTGGGAAACCTAGATCTTAATAGAAATGTTTCAGTAGCATTGGTCCCTTGAGAAGATGATATTTTTAGGAAGAGCTCTGTAAGAAAGAAATAATATTAGTATACAGTGTTTTTTATGTGTCTCTTGTATTTATGACTTGACAATTTCAGTTTGGTTTTGCAAAAGTTTTTAGACCTATGTTTTAAGGCTTGGATTTACTTCCTTGGGAAACTGGATTTAAAAGCCCTCTCTTCAGTAGAGAATTACCTTTCTAAAAGTAATCACACAAGCAAAATTATTGTTAGTGTGTAGTTACAAAAATTTCTGCTATCCAGGAGGCCAATTATTTTGCTATTAGTAAAATCACAGGTCCTTAGAGAAGCCAAGCAAGTACCTTGTGTGTGCTAGTGAAATTTTTCCAGTGTTTGTATATTAGTCTCACTATGAAGATGCAGGCATTGGGGACTTTGTTTAAAAATAGAAAATAAAGTGAGTAAAAATACATTATATCGAAAATAATATGAAACAAAATATGTCTACTGTTCCCACATTTCCAATCCTATTTCCTGCAGATAGCTACCATAAACAATTCTTAGGATATCCTTCTAGAAAATTCTGTGCAAATAAAGTACAGTAAACCCCACTTCTCTTTCAAAGCACAGTTGAATGTGCACTGTGCACATGGCTCTGCATCTTGCTTTTCTCTCTTACCAGATTAGCTTGGCCAGCTTCCATGGTAGCCCATTCAGATCCATTCCCATTTTAGTGGCTGCATCATTTTCCAGCGTACTAGAGTTTTTTAAGTGGCTCACTATTGATGGATGCCTGTGCTGTTTCCAGAATTGGAAGCAGATGGTGATGGTGGCGGCAGACTATCATGTTAGAAGCAGCAAAGAAGAATTGAAAAAAGAGGCAAAAGACATACGTACTTTGATCTCAAATTCTGTTCTTTAAATGTCTTGGAGTTGTTTGTTTTAAGATGCCTTAAGAACTATATGGATATTCAGAAGAGCTAGACTTTTTTTCTTCCTCACCCTTTTTTCCTTGTGATGGTTATGATGGTAGAGAAGGAGATTGTGATATTGAACCCAAATTATGAGGAAAAGGAATGTATTTATAACTTAGTGGCCAAAGACTCAAAAGGCTCCAGTTCCCTTGTCTCCTACCTCTAGTACAGGCACACACCATGGCAACTGGATTCTTTTTTATAACCTCATTAGCAAACTTTTCTCATGATATTACCACCTGTTTGGACTTGGAGGGTTTCCTGGTGCAGAGCTTATCATTGCATGGACATATTTGCAAATATGCAAACAGTGGTTACTGGTCCACATGCCAATTTTACCTGGCTGGCCCAGCCTATTCCTGCAGTAGAGATTGGAACTGTTCAATTCTGTCCCCCAGTCACTTCTGCACTTGGGGCATGGTCATGTGACTCATTGCTGGCCAAAAGGACCCAAGAGGAAATCTGTTGAGGAGTTTCTGGACAATATTTCCCTTCCTAATAAAATAAAGAGAAGTGTCTTCATAGCCAGGATGGTCGTCTACATATGATTCCTGGAACTCGTACCTCCACAGGGAACAAATAAAATGTTCCGAGGATAGTGAAGTGAAAACAAAGGAAAGCACTTTAGGTATTTGATATTTTTAAGTCTCCAAATTAGCCCTGTTTTTCTGATCTTAGTTTGTAAGATTGTAATAAGTGCCTTACTGTTGAATCTTCTTTTGTTCAGTTACTGAAATCAGCCTGATAAGGAATTCTACCCATGGGAAATAATAGTAAAGTAGCAAAATGGTTTACTTACAAAGACATTTAAATGTCTACTGTGTTCAAGAGATAATATGAGGCTCTGAGGCTGCCAAAATAAATAAATAAAATTAATCTGAAGTAGTAAATGATTTAGCTACAAGAGTTCTGAGCGACACTGATTACTAGGTTGGGATGATCAGAATATACTTTGTATGGAAGAAGTTAAGTTGAGCCATAAGCGAAGGATCCCTAAGAATTTAGTAAGTAGAAGGTTAGGAATGGCATCCCAGGAAGCCTGAGACTTTGGAAAAAAACCCACAAGCTGTGGAGTCAGACCTGGACACAGACTCTGCCTCCACACTCCCTAATTTACACCCTTGTCATGTTCCTTAATTTTCTTTGATATAGTAAACATGATTTGCATAATTGAGGTGAAAACTAAAGATAAAATACGTCAAACATCTGTCACACTGATGGGCATATAGCAGGCATCCAGTATATGGTGGAGGATAAGGAGTGGTAAGGACTGTGCCCGAGGTCAGCCAGTGAGCAGAGGCCAGGGGGCTGGTGCAGGTGATCTGGGCTGCTGTGCCTGATCTGAATCAGGCTCACCTGGGTCAGACCAGTGGGTCTAGGGAAGAGAGCCAGAGTACAAAATCTGGATAGAGACAAGGTTGGGTCAAGACATGGAGGACCTTCGCGTCCAACTTGAGGAATTTCATCCTCATCCTGAAAACAGTCTGTGTGACTGTTGAGAAGGCAGCTGGGAAACAGGTGGGTGAGAGATTGTTTCAATGATCCAATGTGCAATATTTTTAAAGGCTTGGCCAGACAGTTGTCGGATGCTCAAGAGAAAGGAAGAGTCAGCCATTAGAAAGACAAAAGAGAACTCATGAATGTTGTAGGCAGGGGAGAGGAGAGACTTCATGATAAGTCCTAATGGCTGAATGGCTGTCACTCTTGTCATGTGAAATTCAGAACAGATTTCTAACACTTTGAGATAATCATATCCTAGGTTAGGGCAAGAATAGTTTGGTTCATTTAAATTTTTGATGAAAGATACCGTGTAAGTAGAAAGTTAATGATTGTACCCAAGTGTGTTTGTCCTTTAATTCTTGCCTAATTATGCTTGCCACTTTCCCTCTGTTTACATATATAGTTTAGTTCCTTTGAAGGATGTTCCCTTTAATAAAATAAATATGCCTTGTGTCTAATGAGGTGTGATTGAACACTTGGAGTCAGTGCTGTACCATGAAGTGTATATTCACTGGTGGTTGGCTTTGTATTTAATCAGGATGAAATCAGTCCAGCCAAGTGTTTCAGGTACAGATATTTCAGTGTTTGCAGATATAGTTATGGTGGCCTTAATAATAAAACAGTCATACTAGCTTCTAAAGTAATGAATGGCATCAGAGACATCAAAGTATAGAAATCAAAGAAATCTTAGTTCATCAAGTTCAGGGTATTATCTTGAGTGACACAAAGTTTCATAATGTTCTCAGTTGGTGAATCTTGAGCAGATGGTCTTCTAACATTTTGAAATGCTGATTAGATGGACTGAGTCAAATTAATGAATTGTGCCAAATTATAGATACTATTATGTAGTTAGCAGCCGTTGGAGTCAGCTTTCCCAAGGCAAAGAAAAAAAAAAAAAAAACTCTATCATTCATATTATCTTAGGGAACTAAACATGAATAAAGTCTCTTAAGAAAGGCATTTTGTCCTTTGGGCATAAAATCAGCATGTTTTCAAGTGGTAATTCTGCACACAGACACTTCTGTAATAAGCTCAGAGCAGGTGTTCCTATCTGAAAGTTCTCATGGTCTCTGGGGGAGTTAGGGCTCTGTGCCAGGTACAGACCCATGATTTGGTCTATTGCAATTCCCAGTAAAGAGGAAAAAAAGCATCTGGCATCGAAACTTTCCCAGACTGCCTTCTCTCTCCCCTCCCTACACACACTTTTCCCCCCTTTTATTAATCTAATTTGTTTTTTTTCCCCCCCAGACAGAATTTGAGTCACAGTACTTAGTTAAATCGGTTCACTGTGGTGTTTTCCTGCAGCTGGAACAATCTGGAAGCTCTTCTGTAACTGTGGCTTACTGTGGGGAGAATATGATGTACAGCATACATTCAGGGATTTCTCTTTTCACACCTGCACCTTTCAGGGAGGTTGTCCTTCCTTTTCTTTCATCCCAGGTGGAAACTTTGCTCTTTGTAATCTGTCCAGCTCCCTGACACAAACTACCAAGGATGTGATAATAAATTGGAATTTGGTGTTGTTTTTTTTTTTTGGTATCAAGGATTGAACTCAGGGGCACTCAGCCACATCCCCAGCCCTGTTTTATGTTTCATTTGGAGACAGGGTCTCACTGAGTTGTTTAGTGCCTCGCCATTGCAGATGCTGG
Source organism: Marmota marmota marmota (assembly GCF_001458135.2). Classification (NCBI taxonomy): domain Eukaryota; kingdom Metazoa; phylum Chordata; class Mammalia; order Rodentia; family Sciuridae; genus Marmota; species Marmota marmota. Next base: position 15,998,869 of record NW_025999853.1, read on the forward strand.
CTTTGAACAGCCTCCCAAGCTGCTTGGGATTACAGGCATGTGCCAGCGCACCCAGCTAATGATTGGAATTTGTTTAGGATTTTAGATCCCCAGAAATGAGTGGGGATGACATAGATTACCAGTCTTATATTTATGATACAGAGTGCTTGATTTCTCATCATGTGATTGATAATATTCTTTTAGGCGAAAACTCAATTATTCTTAGTGTCAGATGCTGCTGCTACAAGTGTGTTTTCCTAATAGTACATCAGGTTGCATGCTCCTGGCATCCCAGACAGAGACTCACATAGTATTGGTATTCAGTGGAGTATGAGTGTCCTGGAATATGTTGACCAAATCATGCGAATACATTAGTTATCCTTCTGTGACTTTGCACAGCCCATGAACCAAATCAAAATCCCTAAATACAGTATAATCAAAATTTTGCAATTTTACAAAATTAGTAAGTATTTAACTGGTTTCAGCTGGATATTCATCTATAGTCCCAGCTACTTGGGAGGCTGAGGCAGGAGGATCTCTTCAGCCTAGGAGTTAGAAACCCAGCACAGGCAACATGAGACCTGACCCCCACCCCTCAGGTCTCAAAAAATATTTTAAATGGCTTGTATTTAAGATAGGATGTAATGGGTTCTTTTGTTTTCTTCTTTTTTTATGTTTCTGCTTCTCTATTTCTCATTGTTTTATTTTCAGAATCAACATCAAGTGTAGCATGGTTCACAGAACCTGCTGCCGGCTGTGTTCTTCAGTACCTTATTCTTCCCTTTAGAAATACTTACCCCAGGGCTGGGGTTGCGGCTCAGTGGTAGAGCGCTCGCCTAGTGAGGCCCTGGGTTTGATCCTCACTACCACATAAAAATAAATAAAAGGTATTGTGTCCAACTACAACTAAAAATAAATAAATATTTTTTTAAAAAAGAAATACTTCCCTGCACATCTGTTTTGCCTCATCCTTCAGTTGTGCCCTGACTTAAAATGATTTTCAATTTTAGACACCCCGGGCAACTTTTACTTCCCCAAACATTCTGCCTACTTTTTTGCTTTGGCGTTGTGCTCCTTGCTCAGCTCTCTTGGCTGGTGTCTGAGCCTCTTCTTCCAAGTCCAAGTCAAGTATCTCCTTCCTAGAAGCCTTCTCTCCGACACCCTACTTCGTTTCTGTAGTACTTTGATTTCATTTATCCTTTTTTTTTTTGCACAGTACTTGGGATTGAGCCCAGAGACACTCAGCCACTAAAGTACAGCCTTAGGGTTTTTTTTTTTTTTTTTTTTTTTTAACTCTTGGATAGAGCCTTGCTAGATTGCCCAGAACGTGTGATCCTCCTGCCTCAGCCTCACAGTTGCACACTATGCAAGTGTGCACAGTGGTGCACACTGCTGTGCCTGGCTCCGTGTTCCTATATACAGGTAGTTCTCCTATCTCTGTGAACTCTTTTCTAGGGCTGAATTTATCATATCCCTATTTCTCATCCCAATGCTTTTAGCACAGTGTCTGGCTCACAAAAGATACCCAAAAGAACATTTTGGGGAAAAAAAAAAGTGGAAATTCTGTATTTTGGTGGGCCTGGCTTGTAACTTATATCAGTTCTGTCAGCTATCATAAAAACAATTTGGTCTGAGTAAGTGAGTAAGCCCTAATTGTACTTTGTGTGCTTTTAGTTAAATTCAGAGAAACTTTGGCTTTCCAAGTAACTATTATGTAATGAAACAAGGCATTAACAGTCTGCATCCGCATGGTATTGAAGATTTTGCTGTATTTTGCAGAATTTAAAATTAAATATTTTTGTGTCTAAATCTTATGTATTGAATTACACCATAGATATCAGTAGCTCGCTAATATACAGATTTCCATTTTCTTTCAATTTGTTCTTTTGTGTTCTGTTACTAGAAACAAATATTTATGAGGTAGTGTCATGAATGTTTTGGAAACTAAAAATGTTAAAGAGCTGAAAAAAATTAGCAAAATTGACAGACTAATGAAATCCAAATCCTTTCCTGAAGAATTGAATTATATTTTAATTTTTTTATTGAGCACCTGCAATGTTATAGGTACTATGAGGTAATAATTTTGACATCTCTTACATTTTCATTATCTAAGTCTTTTTCATTTTATATTTAACTTTTTTCAGATATAACTTGTAGAGAATTACATACCTCTCACCTTTGTAGGCACTGGGTGACTACCACCTGCATCCATGTTGTCAGTGCCCGGTGCTCCCTGGTGCCACCTTCTGGTGAATTGTTCTCGCTACCCTACAAGGGTAACCACTGTTCTCTGCTGAATTACCATGATCCTACATTTTTTGTGTACATTCTTGTGTGTGGTTCCTTTTTTTTAGGTATTATACACATAATGTGCATGTGTGTTGTGTTTGTTGTTCCTTTTACTTGCTGCTGCTGATTTTTAACTACTATTTGCATAGTTTTCATTTTGGTAAGATTCTTTAGAAGGAAGGGTAAATAGTCAATATGTGTCAGTTTATATGTGCTAGTAATTTAGTTCATTAATAAGATAATTGGCATTTTGTGTGAGGGCTGCTGGCTTTACAGACCCAGCAATAACAGGATTATTGAGTATGAGAACCGTGAAGGCTGTGTAGGTCACAGGTTCAGCCACCTTGTTTTCCCAAATGAGGGACCTAGGTTCTGGAGAGTTAACGCAAATGGAGGTCCCCTGGTTGATCTGGCTTGGTTATCTTCCTGAGGACACTTCTGTGTCACAACTTAAACTTGATCCTGTGGATGACCCTGATCAACAGGAACACAGTCTTGGGCATTTAGAAATTGAGAAATTAGTGATCAGCAAGACTTAAAAATTCAAGTTATCTGGAACACTTCCCACTTTGCGTTAGTTCATGAGATGTAACTGATTCTGTTCATAGAACTTAGTATTAAGACCAATTATTGAAGAAGGAAGGGGGAAAGTTTCACAAGTACAGTGTTTATTAGAGCATTTTTAGTTTCTAGGCATTGTCATGAACTTTTGGTGTTCCCAGATGTGGTCCTGATGAAAACCACAAGGATTTTTCTTAGGATGGTGAGTCTGGGAGTAAATTCTGATTCTGTGATGTTTGCAAGTAAAAAACTAGTCCTTAATCTTAGACCTTTCTACTAAGGTGGTAGTAGGTCATAGAAACCTTTATAGGAAGACTTTTGAAGGGAAGCTTAGTGGACTCAAAGCAATAGAAAATTAAGCCTTTCTTTGACCCACTGCCCAGGGAGTAACCAGAGAACGTTCTTCAGAATCTTAAAGTTCTTTAGATATAGTTAGCAAACATAGAAATAGTGGCTTATCCTTTTCCTAATTATAAAACAGTATTTTTCAAATAGAATTGAAATTCATTCATTGGTCATGAAGTAAGTTTAATAAGTAACAGGTATCATTTTGTTTTCATATACAAAAACAGAAGGAACAGCACAGCAGATGCCCATCTACTTATCCATATTCAACAATGCAAATTTTCATATTTGGTCTGCGTTATGTGTGTGTAGTCTCTTTCAAAGTTAGTTATATACAAACACCAGGGTACTTTGCTTCTGATATGTATCTGCAAATAAGGAATTTTTCTACATAATAAAATTTTCTAAGAAATTAATTTCCTTATATACTGTTATCCAAAAAATGTATTTAAAAAATACATACACATTGCATGTAGCAAAGTACTACTTTATAAAATTTCATTTCAATTTCCAGTATTTGTGCACATATATGTATGTATACATTGATAAATATGTATTTCTTGCTGTGGGCCTCATCCAGAATTTGCAACATATTGCTCTCTCTCTCTCTCTCTCTCTCTCTCTCTCTCTCTATATATATATATATATATATATATATATATATATATATATATATCATAAAGAAACTGGTTAGTGGGTAAGTGCTACTCAGTGACAACTGCCAGTTCTGTGCTTAATGTTGTGTGGCACCTTAAAAAGTAATGCTTTCAGCAACAAGTGTGCTCAAACAAGCAGGGACCGACTTAACAGTACAAATAAGATCCAAAATGGGTGAGGAAGGAGTCCTTGAGAAAGGCCTCATGGGAGAGGGTTTGGAGGAAAAGTGGGATTTGGATAAGAGGCCGTGGAAATCCTGTGTCCAGAAAGGGATAGTGTTAAAAATTGAGGTTGTTTGTTTGTTTGTTTGTTTGTTTTTAATGTCTGCTGTACTGAAATGCTAAGGGCCATCTGGTGGGTGGAGAAGGAAGGAAAAAGACATTGGGCAGTTGAGAAACCATGTAGGACTTTAGTACCAGCTGGAGAAGAAGCCCAGTTCCTTTACTGAAGGAAGAACCATTGAACATCAAAGGAGCTTAGATTAGGGTAATGACTTTCTGTGGATGGATTGAAGGAAGGAAATGCTGAAAGTGATGAAATCTGGTTAGACTCTCTGCTCTTTGTGTAGGAGACAGGAAATGAGGGTCTGGATTGAGCTGGGGAGGCCTGAGGAGAGGGAGGGAAGGTCAGTCTGGAGAGAAACTACTGGACAGAGACAACAGAATTTAGTGATAGTTTTTAATAAGGGATGAAGAGAGCCTGGACAGGCCATTGATACGTAAGATCGTGAAAGTAAGAGTAACCGAGTCCAAAACCCCACACATTATCTGTAAAAACAGACTTCTGTGCCATAATACTGATACTCTCAAGAAGTAGTCAGGCTTTTTAGAGGAAGCATCAAGGTATGATCATTAGATAAGTTTTTCTAATCCAGTGTCCCCTTGTTCTACTTTGTCTTGGCCATACAAAGTATTAGCCATCTGTCTAGAGTCTTAATCCAGGGTCTAAGGTTTACTGAAAATATCAGTATAGACTAATGACACCTCCTTAAAAAGGTTAAGGGCCAGATACTGAGATTTCAATTTTAGTCTTTTGAGGTACTAAACCTTTTTAAAAGATTCAATCAGTCAAATATTAGTTTCTGTAAAGCACTGTCTTAGGTTTTTGGGTATGAGGGCCTCTTTTAAAACTTATCTATAGTGGGCTACGGATGTAGCTGAGTAATAGAGTGCTTGCCCAGCATGTACAAGGCCTTGGGCTCAATCCCCAGTACAACAAAAAATAAAAAGTAAGTAAATAAAAACTATATTTACTGTTTGGAGCTGAGGATGTAGCTCAGCTGGGGAGTGCTTGCCTAGCCTGCACAAGGCCTTGGGTTCAATCCCTAGCACCAGAAAATAATTTTTAAGTTACTGATCAGGTTTGATTGAAACTTGATCCTAAGGGATCTCCTGCTGTGAGTCTGAGACCTGTTTGTCATTCTCCACACTCCCATCCCTTTCTGCTGCAAGAGGCATACAGGCAAGTTCCATGAATGTTGGGGCAGTGGAGATGAGCTCCTGCTGGAGGCGCTCAAGTCATGGGGCAGCAGCATCTTTGCTCTCGACTCTGTACTGTCCTCAAGTTCCACTTACTTGGGGTGTGTGAGATTTAATAAGTGATAGCCATCACTAACAGCTCGTACTCTGTACAAGGCCCAGTTCCAAGCACTGCACCAGTACCAGCTCACATAGTCCTCCCAGTCACCCTGTGAAGTACTGAAAGCTGTCCTCATTTTACAGATGAGGAAATTAAGGCATAGAGGAAATAGCTTCCCCAAGGGGATACAAGAACATGGAAGAGCTGGAATTTGAACCCAGGCAGTCTGGCTCTGAACTCTTGCCCCTTAGCCACTAAGTTATGCTCCCGCCAGGGAGTTGACTCTGTGTAGTGTAGAGGGCTGTGGAAGCCTGAGAAATCTGAGCTGCCTGGTTACTGTAGTGAGTTGTAACTGGGCCCTGGCAGGCTCTTCCCTCTGTTTTGGAAATAGTCAACCTAAAAATAGACTTGGGTTCTACGTCAGGTTGTGATTTGTGTTTTATCTTAAAAATTACAATCCAAAGTTCCTTTTATTTCTTTTCTCCCAGACTACAAAACAGTGTGTTCCTATAGCACGCCTGTCTGCCTAAAACATGAATCTCTGGTGCCTTTAATCTGACTCTGAGAGAAGGAAGTCTCCTCTTACCTGCATCTTGATAGCAGAGCATTTGATGACTGCAGAACCTGCTAGGATTTGAGCCAGTGGAGGGAGTTTATGTACAGTTTGGCCCTGAGAATCATTATTAGTGGTTAAAACAGAAGCAACCTACATTTTTCATTATGCAAGATATCCTGAGATTTAAGCTTGTTTCTTCTCTTATTATCAATGTCATATTGAAAACGTCTCCAGTAATTGCCTCGTGGCACCAAGACTGCCTAAAGCAGAAAAGTCTGATGACCTGTGTCTAGTCCATGGTTTGGCATATGCAGTAGACTCTCAATAAAAGGGAGGATATTCCTGGAGCCAGGTAGACCCAGCCTGGAATCCCAACTCTGCCACTTATCAGCTTGATAATTCCAGACAAGCCGCTTACTTTTCCCATCCATAAAATGGGAGTAATAATGCTAATCTCAGGTTCTTGAAAGGGAAAATAAAATATAATGTATGTGAAACATTTAGAAAGCTATTTGATGCTTATAGATAAAGTCCTTACTAACTAGTAAGTCCTTTTATTTGTTATTTATTATCTTCTGTGGTGTTGGGGATTGAACCCAGGGCCTTGCACATGCTGGGCAAGTGTTCTACCACTGAGCCACATCCCTAGCCATATTTTTAATAAATTTGAACTATCTTGCCCAGATGCTGTTTTCTCTTGTGTCATTTTTCTTAAGGTCTGTCCTTTTCCAATAAACAAGTCATTTCCATCTTAGTTTGAAAGATAAAAGGACACACATAATATAGTAAAGTATTATTTTATAAAACTCGTGGTTCAATTACATGTGTATGTGTGCACATATGTGTGTGTATACACACACACACACACACACATGTACACACTATAAATGTGTGTTTCTTACTGTGGTTCTCATCTAGAATTTGGAGTACATTGCTTTATAACAGAAAACTGTTTTGTTGTGGGGGAGCTGTGCTGGAGATTAAACCCAGGGCTGATGCATGCATGCACTCTACCAGAGCTACACCTCCAGCCCTGGGATACCTGTATTTTTCAGTTCATGTTATGTTGAACTGTGATTTCCTAATGTCACTGCAGGAGGTAAGAAGAGTTCCCAGAGAGGGTCCTGGAAACTCAGGATGAGTCAGGTTCTTGACATCATTGCAGAAAAATTTAAGGATGCATTGGACACAGATTTATTTAGGAAGACAGAAACACAGTCAGGAGAGAATGTGGCCAGTCTCGAGGGATTCCTTAGGTGTTCTTAGGCTCCTCTTTTAAAGGGTATTTGGTGAAATATGATATGAGGGTATCTCGTATCTTCCTTCGCCCAGTCTGTTCTAAAATTACATGTATTAGTGGGCTGTTTAATAGTGTACAGGGTAATTGTCACTCGTGGTGACAGGAATCTTCAGCAACTCTTAAGATTTACATAGTTCCCAGAAATTTGGGAGTGACAGGCCTGGGAGAGACAACTGATGAGGAGGAAAGGTTAGCAGAACTTTCAAGGCTGTTGGATTAAAGTTAGATTTCCCTAGTCCTTTCTTTTGTCTCCTTTTTACCTATCTTTTGTTTCTTCTACCCCACCTCACTAAGGAACAAGAAAGTATTTGAGAATCTTTTTATTGACAGATAATAATTTTACATCTTTAGGAGTTACAGTGTGATATGTTGCTACATTTATAAATCGTGTAATGACCAACTCACAGTACTTAGATTGTCTACCATCTGAATCATTTTATTTCTTTGTGGTAATTACACTCAAAATCCACTCTTCTAGGGGTGGGGATATAGCTCAGTAGTAGAAATTTGATCCCTAGCACAGACAAAAAGCAAAAAGTTCCTGTGTGCTATAATGCAATGTATTCCATATTCTAGATGATCTAGCAAGTGATTACAAGGCCCAGGATTCTATCTCTGGCACCGTCAAAATAGAAAAAGAAAAAACTCTTGTATTTTTGAATTATAGAATTGCTAGCTGTAATCACCCTCTATATAATAGAACACCAGAACTTATCCCTCCTATCTGACTGTGGCATTTTACCTGTTAAACCATCTCTCCTCTGCCTGGCCTCTGATAACCACTGCTGTGCTCTCTAGACCTATGAGCCCGGCTTTTTTTTTAGAATTCCACAAATAAGTGCGATTATGTGGTACTTATCTTTCTGTGCCTGGTTTATTTCACTTAATATTAAGATCTCTAGGTCCATCCATGTTGCAGCATATTTGATAATCTTGCTGGTACATTAGATACATTCAGAGTTTTTCAGTTAATTCAATACAAGACTTCTTTATGCCTTCACAAATAATGGATTGAATCAAAACATATTAATGTGTTTAAAGTAGCAGACACCTGGGTTCTTGGTAGTGATCCTGTTGAACCTGGGAGGAAAATGCCATTGAGGAAGGAAGGGACCACACCTGCATATTCTGTACGTTGTGTTAATGTTTATCATTTGGCAGTTGATCACTTTTATTCTGCTTGGAGCTTAGGAGAGCTATGGGACATCCCAGTTCCTGAATATTTGACCTCTCACATGAATCAAAGCCATGAACGGTTAGTTAGTTCACAGTCCAGTCTGTGAAAAGCAGACTGAGCACAGCCGAGCACAACCTCAGCTGCAGATTCTTGATTTCATTGCAAACAGCTGAGAGTATGTAAACAGGAGAGAAGAGGAGCTGCCCCAGTGGGCTGTTTGTCAACCACTAATTCACTCAGCAAGCACTGAGGTCCTATTGAGAAAGCCTATGGGATGGACACAGGTAGCTTATTAGGCTCTCCTCTTTAGAGAGGCTTCTGAGTAATGGGGAGCAAACGTTATGCAAATACTTACCTTACCTAATAGAATAAGCAATCTGCAGGGCAAAAGCAAAACTGGGAAAAGCACAAAGGAAGCCATGGATTCCAGCTCAGCATGAGCATCCTGGAAAAGACAGTTTTGAAATCTTTGAAAGGTACATTGGAAAGGAGATCTGGAAGCCTGGGCTGGGCAGAGGAGCTAACACAGAAATATCAAAGTTCTTGAAGTATTCAGGACAGCTGACTTAACAGACAAACAGAATATAATTAAGGGTGATAACTAAACTTTGGTATAATTCTTGGCTCTTGTTTCTTTTTAGGCTATAGCCACAATTATTTGAGGCCTCCCACTTTCAGATCTGTAAAGCAGAGCTAATGACCCCTGCCTTGTGGAGCTGTGGGGACTGCATGGGGGAGGGTGTGTGCAGCTCCAGCCTCACTCTGGTGGTTGTACGTAGACAGGCTCCAAGCATCACAATGGCCAGGTCTGTTGTATGTGTCTGTGTCGGTCAGCTCTTCATCACTATGACCAAAATACCCAACAAGAACAACTTAGAGGAGGTACAGTTTTAATTTGGGGCTTAGCTTCAGGGGTCTCAGTCCACCATCGGCCAACTACACTGCTCTGGGCCCAAGATGAGGCAGAACATCATGGTGGAGAGGCCTAGAAAAAGGGAAGCTGTCATGACAGCCAGAGAGACAAGATAGAGTCCAAGGGTGCATCCCAGTGGCCCACTTCCTCCAGCCACACCCTGCTTGCCTACTGTTACCAGCCAGCACAGTAGTCCTTTCAGATTATTAATCTATCAAATGGATTGATCCACTGACTAGGTTACAGTTCTCATAATCTAACTGGACATTCCTACATTGTCTAACATGAGCTTTGGGGGGGACACCTCACATCCAAACCTAACAGTGTCTGAGAGGATACAAAGCACCCCGCATGGAGCTCCTCGGGGTCCGAGGTGCTGAAAGACTGCAGGACAGGTGCTGGCCGTCTGTCCTTCAGAATCTCGATTAAGCACATGTGCCTCCCAAGAGTGCCCACCCTGTGTGTTTTGGGGTAAGAGAGGAAAAGGAGGAGACAGACAGTCCTCGGCAGTAGGCACATCTGCCCCAGGGCTGACCTTTTTTCTCTGCCTACTGACCCAGGGCCTTGGAGACTCATTTTTCTCACCCTTTCAAGCCACCTCCATTCCTCAATACATGAGGGTGGTTCTCCGGGAGCAGAGCATGGTGTTCCCACCTTGCCTTCCTCGCTGTCCTCTCCATCTTGTTGACTGACCAGAAACCAGTGGGAATGAGCAAATGTGGGTGAGCAAGGTGCAGCCCCCCTGCAAGGCTGGTTCAGTAGGACCCAGGGCTCTGGGGCTCCCTTTCCTTCTGAGTTAGGAGCCAAAAACCTCAGTGGACATATGTTCTGGGTTTAGTCCTAAAAGTGGGCTTCCTGCTTCCTCTTCAGAACTCACCCCGCCCTGTCCTCACAGGAGGGAGCCGGCGCCCTTCAGGAAGGCCTGGAGAGCTGGGGGCCCAGTGGCGGCAGGATGCTTCCCTCTCCCACACTACCCGTGTTCCAGGTGCCCAAGTTCCCAGAGCTGTTCCTGGAGACAGCCCCACGGGGTCATTTTTCCACAGTGTCCTCCCTGGGAGACATGACCTGCTGTTGGTGCTCAGCGCAAGGTCAGTTGTTCTTCCTTACCATGGCCTACCCCTGCTGTGCTTCCAGGGACGATCTTTTAAAATCTGGCCCTTTCCCCCTTTCATTTAATCCTGTGTGCATTTAGTGTGTAGCGAGTCTTTACCGAGTCAGAGTGATTTTGTGAGAGATGAGTTTGTATTAATTCAAAGTGTGACTTATAAGCTATTTTGAAGAAATATGTATTTTCCGGTGTATACAATTCAAAGTAGATTATCGTTGTTGCCTGGTAGAGGCTTAATGAGAAGACAATTATTTCTAATTACAGTATCTAGTGTGTGTGAGTGCTTGAGGATGCTTGAGGAGTTTGTTTTTGAGACCCTTAAACACTGCCTCGTCATCCTTACACTATGGATTTGCACACCACCGTCTCTAGAGACAGGATGGGGCTGTCAGTGGTGCACATCCTCTCGCCCTGGTTCCAGATGTTCTTGATTTCAGGGGAACCAGATATTACTCTACCTTGGGATGCTCCAGCGTTTCCTTAGTGAGTGATGCCGAGAGGGGAAGGGGAGGATGCTGGACAAAATGAAGCCTCATGGTAAAACCAACGGCTCCGTTCCCGCACCATGCGCAGTGCACTGACTTAAAGCTCAGCGTGTGCTACTGTCGACTTGAACTACAAGGAAATGGGTTCCTTGCCCAAACAAATCAGAATAAACATTTGACCAAGACACTAATAAAATGTCCTTTGGGATGCCAGGTGAAGATCCCTAAAATTGTTCCTTTCTAGCACATGGTGGGGGAAAGGCCTGGTTTTCTTCTTCCAAAGAATGTAGCAACTGGGGAGTCTGAGCAGGTGTCCACAGGAACACACAGACACGTCTCTATCAGAAGATGAAGAGAGAGGCGGCTTGGTGAGCCTTCAGAGTTATTTCGGTACAGGTTAGCTCCAGACCAAGTTAACAGGAAAACCAGGTGTTCACTGCCTGGCTGGGCATGTCCACAGGGGAGCAAGAAGGAAGCTGTTTCAGAGTTCTGTGTATGTTACCAGTAGAGAACTAGTAGGAAGCTGCTGTCCTGTAGCCACACGGAGGACCCCTGTAGGGCCGTGCTGAGCGGCACCCCTTCCCTCAGCGCAGGGAGAGTGCCTTGCCCTCCCTCCAGGCACATGCAGGTTTTCCTTGATAGGTCCTTAGACATGGCTTGCTTCCTCCCTGGGTCCTTTCTCTTGTTTTTACCTTTTGCTTCTGTTTCATTCTCAGAGCAGTTATAAATACCTGGGCACTGTTCCAATAAAAGCAGTAAGCTTTTTATCCTTATAGTCATTTGGCCTAAATCAGTGTTTGAGACCATGGATCAAGAAGAATAGGCTATCGGACTCCGTCAAGCCTGAGATGGGGGCAGCTTCTGGAAGCAATCATAGGCTGTGCAGGGGACGTTGCAGAGATGATGACACCTGGTCCAGCCTGAGGGGGTTTCCCACAGAGTGCTTGACTTAGGCCCAGCATGTCCACACAAGCCTGGGCAGTCATGCTGGGGACACTGCAGAGTGGGCTTTCACATGGTCAGTCTTGTGTGTCATAAATCTCAGTCGAGCTCCAGCTGAACTGTGTATTGTCTATGGACTTCAAGAAATATACATTCTTTTCAAGCCTCTGTGTTCTCAGAACACAGATGTGAAGAAAGTGTGAACACATCCACAATCTTGGTCATAGTGTCCGATTCATCATAAAAGCACTCCGTTGTTAGGGAGGCTCTGGAGACAGATGGCCTGCATTTCCATCCTGCTGTGCCATTGACTAGCTCTGCGCCCCCGCCACTTACTTAACTTCTCTGTTCCTAATTTCCTTGTTTGTAAAATAGCAGAACCTGCCTCAGAGAGTGCTTAATCTTATAGTAAGATGCTGCACTTATCACTACTGTGACCTTTCACTCCTGGGCGTGGAGCTAGGCTGTTCTATCCTGTGTACTGCCCTGGGAGTTAGTGGGTAGCATAGTGTAGAGGAAGTCACAGGTGCGTCTCTTTGAGTAGTAGAATCTTAGGATCCTGTGACTGATTCACCTCCAGCACCAGAAACTCCAGCGCAACTGGGTCCTACAGCCAAGCACACACTTGTTGGCACAAGCAAGAAATAGACCTTAAAAAAAAAGGCACTGGCAGCTGTAGGAACAGCCTTGGCTCTAGCCCTGAAGCAAAGTTCAGCTGAAATGAGATAGTGATGAGGACGCCTAGGCCACAGAGACTTTAAAAGCTTTTACATACTGGTTGTGGAGCTCCTCATGGGCTTTGTGTAAATCTGCACCCACTAGTGCTCTGGAACACCGTGGCCCTGGAACCGGCAGCCTTGAAGGACCTCACCCTTCCTTACATGTCTAAGCTCAGCCTTCTTAAGAGGTGGGGCCTCGTGGAAGTGATGAGGTCATCGGGGCTCTGCCATAGTGGCAGAGGTTTATCACATGGCCTTGGGACTAAGCAGGCAGTTGTCACCTTCCATCATTCTGACCTTTCTGTGCCTGTGCATGTTCTTGCTGCCTGTGCCCCTCAGAACCTCAGAGGACCCCTGCCTCAGTCCATGTCATTCAGGACTGTCCTATCTCTATTTCTTTAAATTTCTTGTTTACTTATACTTTTATTTTTATTTTTATGTGGTGCTGAGGATTGAACCCAGTGCCTCACCTGTGCTAGGCAAGTGTTCCACCACTGAGCCACAACCCCAGCCCTGTCTTTATCAATTTCTGTTGCTATAACAAAACACCTGAGGATGGGTAGCTTATAAAGGGGTTTATTTAATAATTCTGGGGGCTGGAGGGTCCAAAAAGCATGGCATCAGCATCCTGGTGAGGCTCCTGCCTGCACCACAACATTACAGAGAAGCTGAAAGGGAACTTGTCATGTGTAGAAGGATCCAAGGGTATGAGGTAACAACCGGCTCTTGGGGAAGCCATACACTGCTGTGAGAGCAGCATTCAAGCATCCACTATGGCAGAGCCCCGATGACCTCATCACTTCCACGAGGCCCCACCTCTTAAGGTTCTGTCACCTCACGCTGCCATAGTGGAGACCAGGCTTCTAGACATGCACTTGAGGGAGACAAACCACATCCACACCATAACAAGGGTCCACAGGAACCCCACTTCTCCCTTCCAGTTCATCCCTTCGGGCTGTGGGTGGTGTGTTTGCACTAGTCATGCATCCCTGATGGTGGAGTTCCCCCTGGGGCTGTGGGGGTGAGTGCGGAGTGTGAGGGGAGACGCCCCCTTTGGAAGCCTGAGCAGTGTGCTCCAGGCAGCACCTGACTGAGTTGTGCTGTCTCCCCGGTGGGAGGGAAGCTGACATGGGGTGGCACAGGAGCTGGGATTGTGGCTGGATGACTCAGGGTCAGCTCTTGATGTCTGTCCAGGACGTAGGCTTCCTCAGCCTTTGTTCTAGAACATTGAGTGACAGTAGAAGTGTCTCTGCTGCCGGAAGGAAATTACAAGTAGCAATGGTGTTTCCCCCCGGTGTGCTGGTGGTCTGCCTTTCATCCAAGGTAATAACACCAGGAGCTCTGGGAGGGCTGAAAGAGGCTAGCTGTCATTTTTAAAAAACATCTTTTTTTGCCAAAGCAGTAATACATTTTATGTTTAAAAATTGGAAAATACAAAGGCATATTGGGAAAAAAAAAAAAAAAAAAGATGACACCTTGTAACCCACGGTGCAAAAGTAACTATTGTTAACACTTCGAAGTGTGTTTCCCTTTAAGATATCACATACAGGCACATTTTAAAATGAAATCTGGATAAAAATAGCAAAATCATTGTCAAAAAATGTTAAAATCATTCTACATGCTGGGAGGTCTTTAAGCACTTTACATGCATTATCTCATTTATTCCCCACAGTTTCTTTTTGAGAAATCATTATGTCCAACTTTAGAAGAAGAAACTCAGGCAAAAAGAGGTTAAGTCATTTTTGCAAGGTCACACAGCCCATAAAGGTAGTGGCAAAATGAAAACCAAAGGAGTCTGTCTTGATTATATTGCAGGCGATCTTGATTATGTTGCAGTTTGTCACATAGTAAAACAGCTTAAATTAACATTTCCTAGAATTAACGCTGACTTGTTTGGTTCTGTCTCCTTATTCTATGGATTAGGGAGTAGAAGCCCACTGACATGACTTGATTTACCCAAGAACACATAGCTAGTAAATGTCAGTGCCAAAACGAACCCACGTCTCCTGATCCACATAGTCCACAAGCATGCTGATGCCAGGTGATCTGGGAACCTTTGTTCTTCTTCCCCATGTCCTGACCCGGAAGCCCAGGTGCACGGTGTGGAGCCAGTGCCAAGCCCAGGTTAGGTGAAGCGTGCAGAACTCACAGCTTTTCCAAGCACATACGCTAATTTCAGTTTGTGCTCAAGGAATTTATGAGCATTGAACAGTAATGTTTATGGCTGGCCCTCAATTATCCATGCAGTGCTCCAGCTATAAAAGGCTGAAAGGTACAGCTCCTAAATAGTTCTACCTTTATACCCACATCGAACATTTTTAACTGAGACTTGCTGACAAGCAGTAAGATTGATGATTTGGACTTTAAATGTTGTTGCTTCCCCCAATCTGTCTCTTGAGGACATGCCAGGCATTGTTAGGACTTTGAAGTAAGGCAAAAGTCAGCCGGCCCTCTGCATAAGCCCTGGTGTGTATAGGAGCTGGCCAGATCGCAGCGTGTAAGAGAACCAGGCTCATTGCGTGGAGACCACCCAGTTGGCTGACCAGCCCAGCAGGGAATTAAAGGAGGAAGAACAGGTGGTGACTTACTGCCCAGTTTGGTAAGGTAATGTGTGTAAACCTTTATATCTCCAAACAGAGAAGAGAATTTCTTAGTAGAGAATGTCAGGGTGCCAGGCACGGTGATACACACTCATAAATACCAGCGACTGGAGAGGCTTGAGGCAGGAGGATCACAAGTTCAAGGTCAGCCTCAGCAAATTGGTAAGATTTTGTCTCAAAGTAAAAAATGTCTTAAAAAGGGTTGAGTATGTAACTCAAGTGATAGAGCACCCCGGAGTTCAATTCCTAGTACCAAAAGAGAATGTCAAACAGGTTTTTCAAAAATTTTTTACAACTTAATCTGATCTGATCTATGTGCTCCAAGAGGGCAAGAATGAGTTCTCATGGAACTTAGAATGTTGAACATAAGAGTATGTGTGTAACAGGCAAACTAATGTACACCTCTTAAGGTCGGGATCATGGTTACCCTGGTGGTGGGGGTGATACAGTTGTAATTGAAGGGGACCCAGGGCTTCTGCTGTGTTTCTTTAATTGGGTGCCAGTTACGCAGTATGTTCAGATTGTAAAAATTCATTGCGTTATTTACATGTGCTTTTTTATGAGTGTAAGTTGTACTTCAGTTAAAGTTTAAGGTCCTTATTCATGTTCTTATAGCTTGCTGCACATTAATATTGGGGGAAAAAAATCTCTAGTTGAATCAGTTTGAAATGGTGCAGAATGCATTATCTGGGTATTGGGGAGAAATCTCCACCTGGAATTGTCAGGGCTACCTGGGCAGAACTTGTATTTTATTCTGTGAACATGCATCTTAAATAACTTCAGTATTGTTAAGGTTTGAACATGAGGTGTTCACCAAAAAGCTCATGTGTGAGACTGCAAGAAGGGTTAGAGGAGAAAATGATTGGGCTATAAGAGCCTTAGCCCAATCAGTGAGTTTTAATTCCCTGATGGGATTAATTGAGTAGTAACTGAAGGTAGGGTGTTGCTGGAGGAGGTGTCATTTGGGGGTTGTGCCTTTGGAGTAAATGTTTTGTATCTGGCAAGTGGAGTCTTTCTTTCTGCTTCCTGATCATCATGTGAGCTGGATCCCTCTGCCACATTCTTCCAGTGTGATGTTCAGCCTCATCTCGAGCCCTGAGGAATGAAGCCAGATGTCTATGAACTTGAGACCTCTGAAAACCTGTGAGCCCCTAAATAACTTTTTTCCTACTTCACAATTATTCTGGTCAGGTCTTTTAGTCTCAGCAGCAAAAACGCTGACTATAACAAGTGTAGACCCCTTGGAGTAAAGAATGATATCACTATAGCTCTTGAAACATTTATTGACAGCCTCCTGTGGATGAGGGAAGTGCCGGCTACAGGCTGGGTGCAGCTCTGATGCCCTCTCTCCTGGGTCACTCCCTTGCAGTCTGCTGGGGGTTAAAGTACAGATGAGGGATAAGAGGAAGGTGAGAGGTGCTTCAGGATGAGCCCAGGACTGCAGGAGGAGCTCAGAAAGGAGAAGCAGGTTTTCTGGAATTGGAAAAGGCTTCTTGGAAGAAGGGGCATTTGAAATTAAAAGCATGTGTAGGGGTTGATAAGAAGCAATAGATGGCTGGGTGCGGTGGTGAACACCTGTAATCCCAGAGGTGCAGGAGGATCACAGTTCACAGCCAACCTCAGCAACTTAGTGAGGCCTTGTCTCAAAATAAAAAGGGCTGGTAGTGTGGCTCAGTGGTTGAGCACCCCTGGGTTCAATCGCTGGTACACACACAAAAAAAATAGTAGTAGTAGTAGTAGATGAGTGGCCGGCAATGGGAATGTACGCACAAGGAAGTCTCACTCTTTCTGGGAACTTTGGGTGGTTTGGTTGGCATCCTTCAGAAACAAGTGAGGCCTGAAAGTTGATAGAGCTATACGGTAGCCAGGTTGTATTATTTCATTTGAGAGGCATAAGGGAGCCAGGGTTTCTAAGCAGCAGCATAATCAGAACTGGTATCTCTAGTAAAATCAAACTTCTAGGTTCACTGACGGTACTATTACTGTTAATTACCACGTCTGCTCCAAATGAACATTTTTTGTGTTTTCTGCTTTCTTTGGTTGTATTGTTTAGACCCATTTCTGTTTGGGTCCACTAATGAGCCACAGGTACACAGCCTCCTTGAGCTTCCCGTGGTCCCCCCTCTAGGACTTGAAGATCACCCTTTTTGTCCCCAACACTCACCCTGTGCCTTGACTATTTGAAGTCACAGTTCCTCTGTACTGTTTTCATACATCCTGTTTTCTAGGCTTACAGCAATTTGGCTTTTATTTCCTTTCACCTTTCCTGCACGATGTGCTTTTGACAGATAAAGCAACCAGTGTCATTTATGCAAATTGAACATGGGAAGAGAAGCCAAGAAATGACAGTAACAAGCTTTTTAAGTTATGGAGGAGGCCTGACCCGCTGGCTTGGGATTGTATCCTGCTGTACTGTTGGGCGCCTTCTGAGGGACAAAGCACTGGACAGGATATATCACGTAGTGTGTATCATTGTTAAAAATGGTCTGTATCCACATTGGGCTCGTTCTAAGCACTCTGAGGTCTATTGAGTTAATTCCTTGCTGAATTTTTGCTGCTCAGTCTGTTAGTCCCTTTAAAAAAAAAAAAAAAAAAAAGTAACTTGTGCTTAGTATTGCTTTGTCTGGGCTAGGCTTGTGGCTCAGTGGTAGAGCACTTGCCTAGTATGCGTGAGGCACTGAGTTCAATCCCCAGCAACACATAAAAATAAAACAAATAAAGGTATTGTATTCATCTACAACTAAAAAAAAAAATTTAAGAAAATATTCCTTTGTCTTCCATTGGGTTTCTCTTAGACCCTGTATCATGGCATTATTCTAACCAAAGGATTGTCAACTTGAGAACTGAGATGCTTAGTTTAGATCTTCTGAGCTGTTGTTTGGAGATTGTGCTTAAACTCTGCAGAGACCGAGGCATCCTCTGAGGACAGTCAGAGTAGGGTGCATTCACTGGTGAGAAGACTCGGGTTAGGCGATTTGGATTCAAATCCTGACTCTTGGAACCCTCAGTTTCTACACATTTATGGATTTAGCCGTCCTTGGCCTAGCACAGGAATGCGGTTCCAACAAGGTGACGTCTGTTGAAACACCCACGTCACCTGGCACGATCTTTCCCTTGTAGGGTCCTGCTCCCCTTGAGGGTGCTCATGGCTCTTTGCAGTTCTTTTTCCTCCGTGGCCTGTGAGTGAGAAAGCTATTTCGTGTGGTCTTTGGGTTGACATTATTTCTTTAAAAAAAAAAAAAATCACTGATTATGGTTTGGAGTTACTTGTTTCTGTTTCTAGATTCTGCTGTGTTACTCAGTGACTAAAGTTTACCTTGCATTGTGTTTTCCAATCACATCTATTTATTTAAAAAAATAATTTTCTTGTGCTGATGGATGTACCTTCTGGATCTTTACGTCCTTTTTCCTTCTTCCTTCTCTTGGCCAACAAGTAATTTCTAAATTAGATGCGTTTCCCATAACGGAGACAGGGCACGACAGGCCTCCCAGTCACCTGGAAACCAGGACAGACTGGTGACCTTATTCCATTCTGCATTTTCTGACAGCAAATGGGATGCCCTGCAGACACGATTCTCGTGTCTAATTAGTATACGTGGGGTGTCGGAAAGAGTTGGGCTGTCCTGCCTTCAATTTGGACGGTACAGAGTGTTGATCCCATAAAAACTGCACTTTGAAAATCTGAACTTAAAGTAGGTTTGTCGTGTGTGCACACATCCTGTCATAGTAACTGCCTCCTTGACATCAAGGTTTAAAGTGCTTTGCCTCCGTCTCTTTCAGGTAGAACGTCATGATATGAATACCTTAAGCCTGCCCCGGAACATACGCCGTGGGGGGTCGGACACCAACCTCAACTTTGATGTCCCAGATGGCATCCTGGACTTCCACAAGGTCAAACTCAGTGCAGACAACCTGAGACAGAAAATTCTGAAGGTAACAGAACAGATCAAAATTGAGCAAACATCCCGTGATGGGAATGTCGCAGAATATTTGAAGCTAGTCAGCAGCGCCGACAAGCAGCAGGCGGGGCGCATCAAGCAGGTCTTTGAGAAGAAGAACCAGAAGTCGGCTCACTCCATTGCACAGCTGCAGAAGAAGTTAGAGCAGTATCACAGAAAGCTCCGAGAGATCGAACAGAATGGAGCCTCCAGAGGCTCAAAGGACATTTCCAAAGACAACCTGAAGGACATACATCACTCTCTGAAAGATGCCCACGTGAAGTCTCGAACTGCCCCCCATGGCATGGAGAGCAGTAAGTCGGGCATGCCAGGGGTATCCCTCACTCCACCTGTGTTCGTTTTCAATAAGTCCAGAGAGTTTGCCAACTTGATTCGAAATAAGTTTGGCAGCGCCGACAACATCGCGCACTTAAAAAATTCCTTAGAGGAGTTTAGGCCTGAGGCCAGTGCAAGGGTCTACGGGGGCAGTGCTACCATCGTGAACAAGTCCAAGTACGGCAGCGATGACGAGTGTTCGAGCGGCACATCAGGTTCGGCTGACAGCAATGGGAACCAGTCCTTCGGGGCTGGTGGGGCTGGCACGCTAGACAGCCAGGGCAAGCTCAGCATGATCCTGGAGGAGCTGAGGGAGATCAAGGACACCCAGGCCCAGCTGGCAGAGGACATCGAGGCACTGAAGGTGCAGTTTAAGAGGGAATATGGTTTCATTTCTCAGACCCTGCAAGAGGAAAGGTACAGGTATGTCAAAGCATTCTGCTGGAATTCTTTGGAGGTGCGAGTAACTAACTGCAAAGTTTGTCTACTTGAAAGTGACGTGTTTTCAATAAATATGGCTATGGATCAGAAGGCATTTAGGGATCAATAGTTCTTTCCAACTTTCATAATTCCAATTTTCATGATTTGTAACAATTGGAGAAAGTCATTATATGCGTGGGTCTCTTAAAATATCACTATACAGTCTGACTCATGCGCCTATTAAGATACTTACTCAGAAGGCTTCTGTTATAGTTTTATTAGCACTAATTCAGAGTTATATATTTGATTTTCCTCTCTTATAACAGTCATATAAAAATTAATCATTGTACAACAAGATAGGTTTTATTTGGTATGTTGGTCTTGAAGTCTTCATGTATTTTTATGTGCTGTATTTTATTCATTAAATTTTTTTCACCATAAATAGTTTTCAGAAGTAATCGTAAGCTGGGCACAGTGGTACACTCCCATAATCCCAGCAACTCAGGAGGCTGAGGCAAGAGGGTCACAAGTTCGAGGATAGCCTCAGCAACTTAGCAAGGCTCTGAGCAACTTAGCAAGATCCTGTCTCAAAATAAAAATAAAATGGGTTGGGGATGTGGCTTAGTGATTAAGCATCCCTGGTTTCAATCCCTGGTGTCCAAAAAAAAAAAAAAAAAAAGTTTGTGGTACCTATGATATAATCACTTTGTGTATTACTTAAGAGACCTTTAAAAGGATTGTTTACAATAATTGCAACATTTGGCACCTGTATAGCCATACCAGGAAAATCATTAAATCTGAATCATACTTTTTTTTGTCTCCTTTTAAAAAAAACTCTTCTCTCAGGTGACCCACATAAACGTCTAGAACTGGCATTGATCACAGTCATTCCAAGCTAAGTCATCTTCCTCAAACAGTGCATCCATCCTGTTTAAAGCAGACATAGGTTTCACACTACAGACAAGTCCTCTCTGCACAGGGCGGAGCATGGGAACAGGAATCTCGGTGGTCCTCTTACTTTAGATTTGGACTTTTGGTAAATGATACCTGATAAGCCAATCTGTACTTTGTGACAGGTTTAATTTTTTTTATTGACATTTAAGTTCCAAGAGCCACAAAGCGTATCCATATGAGTATATACTCTGGGCAGGGATGAATTTAGCTGCAGAGTAGAGGCTGATAGTAACGGCCTCTCTTTCCTTCTGGCCATAAACCCTCAGGTACTGTGGGGCCAGAAGACAGAGAAGCCACTGCAAATGTGCTGGGTCCTTGCCTAGGGCAGGGTCCTGCACAGCCCTGGTGAATGTGTGGGCCCATGAGTTCTGTCCTGTGTCCCTGCCACCAGTTCAGGTGCTAGTGTGACATGGGTGGAGAAGCCAGATTTGGGATTGGGTGAAACCTCGAAGGTGAAGACCACATTAAGAGCCCAGAGACCAGTTCTTTCCAGAGCTGGAATTCAGGGCTATCCCACAACTATATTTACAATTTTTGGAAAAATGGCCTGCCAAGGGGTGGAAACAAGCCAAGGGGCCCTGGCAGCAGTAAGATTGAAAGGACGTCATCCTAGAATGCGCTGTTAGAAGACCTGTGAAATGCCTCGCTCAGAATGGGTTCCCCTCTCTGTCAAGGTACGAGCGCCTGGAAGACCAGCTGCATGACCTGACGGACCTGCACCAGCATGAGACGGCCAACCTGAAGCAGGAGTTGGCCAGCGCTGAGGAGAAGGTGGCCTACCAAGCCTATGAGCGCTCCAGGGACATCCAGGTGCCTTCCCTCCCCTGGCTAGACATGCATGCCCCTGAATTCCCCCCGGGCTCAGTGTTGAGGACTTAATTATCCTAGAGCTTACGGGATTCCTGGTGTGGGGGACAAAATCTTTTCTCTGCACAACATTTCTTCTCCACCTGCTGACCCCATTAGCGCATGTTATAGACATTGCTAAGTCTGTATCCTGTACACTTTCTGCCTAACTCAGTTAACAAGTATTTATTATCTACCTCAAGATAATAAAATGATTTTTAAAAAAAAATTAAAATATGAAGCCAGGTATGGTGGCGCACACCTGTAATTCCAGCAACTCAGGAGCCTGAGGCAGGCAGATTGCACATTCAAGGCCAGAGCCTCTGCAATTTAGTGAGACCCTGTCTCAAAAAAATTAAAAGAGCTGGGAATTTAGCTCAGTGGTAAAGCTCCCCTGAGTTCAGTCCCCACTAACAGGGCAAGGAAATTTAAAGTATAAGACAGACCTTGCCTTCAAGAAGCTTTATGCTGAGATGGTGAATAACCCAACGCCAAGGGGCCCGAGACATGTGAGCAAGGGCCAGGATGAGTGGCACGGACCCTAAGGCCATAGAAATGCAGCAGGGGGGAGCAGGCGGGTGACTCAGTGGTAAACCTCAGGCTTCAGTCCCAGGTCGGCCGTTACCAGCTGTGTGGTCCTGAGCAAGCCTGTTTGCTCCTCTGTAGGGTATCTTTCATGCTTGTAAGAATTTCAGGCATTCAAGAGCACCCTGTGTGACAACACTAGCAAAGCCCTTCTTTACATGTCTCCTTTTCCCCCCATTTACTCAACAGCCTGTTAAGGTTGTTCCTATTATTGGCTCCACTTCTTAAATACAGAGACTGAGGCACAGAGAGGTGAAGTGCCTGAGTAAGGTCTTGCACATTGTCCTAAGTAATGAATGTGAATTAAACTCCTGAGGATGGTGGGACTGGAAGGGCCAGGTAGGGTCCCAGTGGATAGAAGAAAGGGATAACTGGATCCGTATGAACAAAGGCCCATCCAGAATTTCCTAATGTGATACCACCACTGTCATGAAACAGCCCTCGGCTTCTTGATCACCTTTCTTTAAAAAAAAAAAAAAAAAAAAAACGTAGCCTTACAGTAATGTTCTTCTTTGGAGACAGTGGCTGTTTTCTCCCACTCTATGACGGCCACCAGCAGTCTTGAGTGAACCTCACTTTACAAGGGAGAAAATTGAAATGTGAAGATAGTGATTTCTCCTGCAATGTGTGAGCTGCAGTTTCATCTGCACAGGTTTTTTTCTACCCTGTATGGAGGGCTGAGCCTGTGCAGTCACAGATGTCTGCTTGTACCATTCTAGGAACCAAAGCATCATAGAGCACAGTGCCAAAGACACATGGTGGATTTCTGGCTCTGCCCTAGGTTAGGAGACACCTTCACCACCCACTGGTTTGAGAAGCCTGAACCCATTTTAACTGTTAAATGTTGCTTAGTGGACGATATAGTCTTTTACTAGGTCATTCTATTTTAGAAGAGGCCTAGAGTGTCACTGGGTTGTATCTTGAACATTCAGTTTTCTTGTTTAGGGGATGGTTTGAGTTAGTGTTGTTCTCTTTTCTAAGAAACATTCTAGGGGTAAAGATGAAAGGAGGGACTTTACAAAGGGAATTGAGATATTCAGAAGCGTTCATTTCAGCATTTTCTGGTTTTCAGCTCTAGCTTGAAATTGTAAAAAGAACACCTGTGTAAATAACTGCAGGGCGCCAAATCCCGGCTCCACTGTTTACTGTCTGTGTGACCCTGGATGTTAATGTTCTGTGCCTCAGTTTCCTCATCTATAAAATGGAAATATTAATGAGCTATATTTGAAAAGGCCAAGAAGATCAAACCGGATGATACATTTAAAGCATAGACGCTGGCTGACTTTATTTTCTTGTTGAGTAGCCACAGTCCTCAGGGCTTGCAGCAGGTGGGCCTGCCAACTTCACCTCTTCCTGTTTCCTCGGTTCTTCTAACCAGGCGTGTAACAGGGACGAGCTGGGATGGATGAGGGTGGCTGTTGCCTTCAGGAACACAGTGTTTTAAGCAATTGAGAGTCCCCCCCCACCCCGTCCTTTTAGCCCTGAATTCCCAATTAAGACTATCTAAAGATAATCCCTGTGTTCTCATCCCCAGTAAGTTTAATACTGGATCCAAAGAAATACTAAAAATTGTGGGGCTTAGTATCTCTAGGTCCTGTAATCAAAATTCCTTGCAATTCACTACTTAATTTTCTGGGGTTTTCTTTTAGTTAAAAAAAAAAATTGACAGTGGTTCCAGGCAATTCTAAAATTCATTTGTACAAGCAGTTAATCAACCCAGTCAAAGATGAATGATTGTGCCTGAAATTTCGATTTTTTTTTTTTCCGCCTCATTCTGTCACCTTTTTTATACCATGTCTGTAGTGCGGGAAGCCTTGGGCCTGCTGTTGGAAAGCATGCCTGCTTCCTGGGCACGTGCCTGCTACTGCGGAAAGCCAGCGCTGTTTAGCATGTGAAGATCTGAGGAAGTTTTATCCTTTTGGTTGGTAGCCTAGTAGGATGAAAGTTACTATAGTAACAGAACCCTGTTCTTTAGCCCATAGCGTATATTCAGCAGAAGAAAAACAAATCAACGTTGAAGCCATTATGCTTGCTTAAAACCTGCAAAGATGACTATTTTAATCGCATAAAGATACTGGCAAATGATGTAGACATCAGGCTAGTGAACTAAAGGGGCCTTACTCTATAGTGACGTCCTTTTCTCCCAAGGGACTCACTGGCTTTTCTCTCCCGAACCTCACGTTCTGTTCCTGGCACCCAGGGTTTTTATATTCAGCCAGTGCGTAGCAGGTGACATGCTGTGTGGAGCACTGGCTCTGTGCTAGAGTGGTGGGCCTAGGCCCTGTCTGCATGCAGCTCATGTCCCCTGGTTGGAGGGACATCTCCCCTCAGGATGTGACATTCAAGGTGTGACCTAAAAGACCAGTGGGAGATCAACAAGTAGAGAGAGGTAGGAGTTGGAAAGACACATACTACAAGCAGAGTGTACAGATTTTATAAAGGCCCGGATGTTAAGTATATGCTCCTTTTCAGAACTTGGGAAAAGCCAGTGTGCCCAGAGCATGGGGAGGCGGGGTGACTGGCATTAAGTGAGGCAGGAGGGGGTGACCAAACCTGGCCATGCACGTAGATGCCCAAGGCTTGTGGTGAAGATTTGAATGGTATTAGGAAAAGCAATGTCACAGATATGCATCTTCAGGAGATCACTTGGGCTGATACAAGGAAGATAGATTCATGGGGTTGGGAAATGAGTTGTGTATGTGGGGAGATTTGTATATAGTCATTGCAGGTGGGAGATCCTGGTGACATAGATTGGGTGGCAACTGGGAGGAGAGAGATGGACTATTGAGATAGACATGGATGTTTCATTGATGGAGCAGGTAATGGATTAAATGAGAGGGTGTTGGTGCCTCTCAAGCTTCTGGTGTGAGGATCATGGTGCTTCACAGTCTGAGAAGAAGTGCTGGAGGGGAGGGTTGAGTGCAGGCACTGGGCAGGTGCAGTATATGAATGCACCTTGACCTGTTGCATTGGAGGAGCTTTTAGGAAGCTCTGATGGAGCTGACAGTGTCAGAGGGGACTGCCAGCTGGAGGTGCACTCAGAGTCCTCGTGTCTTAGATATTGGACCTTGGAATGCACAACATCTAGGAAGGTAGCTTGGGGTGGTGGCCTGAGGAGCACAGCATTCAGAGAGCCGATGGGAGCAGAGCTG
Organism: Marmota marmota marmota; assembly: GCF_001458135.2. Taxonomy (NCBI): domain Eukaryota; kingdom Metazoa; phylum Chordata; class Mammalia; order Rodentia; family Sciuridae; genus Marmota; species Marmota marmota. The sequence continues at coordinate 16,024,309 of NW_025999853.1, forward strand.
CCCCGCTCTCCGTCCTGCCTGCCTCCTTCTGCCGCCCTCCTGCCACTTTTCTCCAAAGTCACTGTATAGGCTAAGCAATGGACGTGAGAACTAGCAGTAGGGGATCGCAGGTGCCAGAAATGAAGCAGTCTGCCATCACAAAATGCAGTCCTCTCCCACCCCTGGTTTGTCCCTGATGATACCAACAGATGCCAAATTTCAAATCACTTTACTTCAAATACAGGTGTAGTCCAAAAACTTAACTACAGTTCTTCATTTATGGTGTTTTCTGGTTGTATGCACATGCTCATTCAATGCATGAAAAGCAGGATAAAACAAGCCTTGGGGTTCTTGTTTTTCGGCTTTGTCTGTCATCGTCCTCCTTGTTGGCGTGGGGATTTGAGGCATCCCAGGCGTTAAGAGGTTCTGAGCTGGGGTGTGCACGTCTGCATGTGCGCACACGTTTTGCTCATGATCTCAGCAGCGTTTGATCCTCGCTGTCCTCTTGCCCACAGGAAGCCTTGGAATCCTGCCAGACTCGCATTTCTAAGCTGGAGCTCCACCAGCAAGAGCAGCAAACCCTGCAGACAGACGCCGTGAACGCCAGGGTGCTCCTGGGGAAGTGCATCAACGTGGTCCTGGCCTTCATGACTGTCATCCTGGTGTGCGTGTCCACCATCGCCAAGTTCGTCTCACCCATGATGAAGAGTCGCTTCCACATTCTTGGCACCTTCTTTGCTGTGACGATTCTTGCAATATTCTGCAAAAACTGGGACCATATTCTGTGTGCCATAGAAAGGATAATAATACCAAGATGAAGCCACTGGTTCCTGCCTTCACGTTTTCCCAAGTTTTTATTCTAATGAAAACTGTGCAAACTACCAAATTTTTAAATGAACAGTTGTGCTGACTGAAGATTATAAGGACTGGAACTGTGTGGTGTAAATAACTACAATTCTCTTAATTCAGTAGCAGTTGCCAACTCAGTCCCTGTACTTGGTTAACATGAATCTGTTTCAGAGCTCTCCCCACATTGCTCACTGCCTTAATCAGACCAGATTCCCTGCCCACCGGACGAGCCCAGCATGGTGAATCCCTATTTCTTGAGCCATTGGCATTATTAGCAACCTAGAAGAAAAGGGGCCTCCGTCTCTATTTTCCCTTAAATCTTTTGTCACAGTTGAGCTTTGTGGTGGTTGTGGTGTCCTGTAAACAGCAAAGATATGACATGATTTGAGGAGGAGAAGAAATATAGGCATTGGCAATGCTGAACACCTGTGGCCTGTGGAAGTATAGCAGATCTCTGTATAATCTGTCCCACTTGGCACAGATGAGCATATGTCCCTATATACTCAGTGTTCAGTAGTCAATCATACATGACCTCATAATGTGGAAATCTTACACCTGTTTATCCAACCGGTCTATCTTGCAAGTTTTGTTGCGCTTTAAATGGTAAGACACTAGGATTATTCCCAGGGAACCACCACCTGATTTTGTCTTAATTCCTTAGCAAATAACCTTTGGAGTGTGCAAAAATATTTCCATTTCCTCAACAAACTGGCTTTGTTAATTCTGGGCCCTGTGAAAACCATTCCAGAGTTTTGTGTTTTGGCAAATCTTAATTGTGACAAATCCCCTTTTGAGGAAGGGATTTTTGTGGGATCGGTTTTACTCAGGTCTGTGAAGATGGCAATACTTACTCAGGAAGTAAAATCAAATGATGCTTGTGTTGCAGGGTGTTTTCTTGAAGAAGGACCGCAAAATTGTAGTTTGCAAACCTAACATCCACTGAGGTAGGAACACTGAAACTGAAAGCATGAGGAAGATATGACATTTGGTCTATTTGGATTGTGACCAGATGAGTGGAAGCCATTCACCTGGATGGAGATTGAGAGGGTCCTTTTAAGGATGTGAAAGGCCAGCAAGAATAGAATAAATTAAATCTAGAATTTGAGCCAAGATTGCCATCTGTCTCTTAGGATCTCACTGAGAAAAGTTCCAAGGTAATAGATTGCCACCCTGCCACTGAAGGAAAGCATTCACAAGTTAATATCGTCGTCCTGTTTGGAGGATTCTATCTTCAGCTCAGATAATACTTTCTTTTTAAATCCGTTTCTCTGTAAAACAAAAAGGAAGACATAGGCGATTTTAATGAGAACTGCTATTCAGCCCCTCCTCCTCCTCCTGTAACCACCCCCACCTTCCCAAGGCCGGTGTAAAGATGCAGATTAATGTAGATTTTTTTCCAGAAGACGTCAGCTCTCCTGGATTTAAATTAAGTGCAATATTTTGCTAACAGTTGTTTTTAGGGAAATCTCCCTGGAAAAAATGTGACAGTGCCATGGTTTGAAAGAATGGAAGAGTTGAGCATTTACTACAAAGTCTAGCACGTGTGCGTGAGACACGACTCAACCTATCTATTTTTTTAAATGTAAGATTCAGTAGTTTTTAGTAAATTCACAAACTGTTCAACCGCAATCCCAGATTCCAGACTGAAGCTTTTTTAAAACAATAAACATTGTTTCATGAAATCTTTGGTTATAAAGTATTTTGTAATCGGAGACAAGGGAGTTACTAGTCCCACCCCATTGCATGGTTATGTCCCCTCTCTGTGCCAGACACCCCCAGGGCTCCCAAGCTGACTGTATACACTGTGATCCATTGAGTCCAGCAGACAGACAAGGGTTCTGGGTCGAGAGCAGGGAAGGAGAAAGAATGGTGTGCTTGCATCAGCCTTTATCCTTAAGAGGAGCTGAGCTCATCTTACTGCTTGGGGATCTTTCTGAGGGGTTCTTTGGACATGCCACAGGTGGGATGGGTGTCGATGCTGCTGGTAGTTCAGAGGGAATGAGTAGGATTTCTACCTTGAGGCTGAGAGCTCTGGAAGGACCCAGGAAGAGAGCACCATTCTGTGAGGGCACACGCCACTCTCTGCCAGCCCCTTGCTGTGACTGACACATCTCAGACATAGAATCTGTGTGTCTTCTCCCCAAAGAGAGGAGAGAAGAAAATGAGAAGCAGCACGCTCTGCCCCCTCCAGTCTGTAGCCATTAACAGAACCTCCTAGAAACTGGCTCCATTTGGAAATAGTGGAGGGCCTAAATCATCCGACTTGATCGTGAATTCCTTTTAAAAATTCATATTTCCATTGACTCTCACTAAGTGTCAAATAACCTTGTTTTCACTTGGACATGCTCTGCCTACATGCACATTTATTTTAACGTCTCATGGAAAGTTCATGAAGCTTTTTTCTCACGCTTTTCCGTATTCTCCTCTTAAGGAACATACCTCTTATTGTTTGTTCTCTTAATGAAATAACATCTTATAAATATACAGTTAAAAAATAGTGATATGGCTGTGACATATTCTGGAATCGGAGATTTAATTGACATTTAAGTCAACTGGCCCCTTGTTTGCACCTTTCCTTGGCAGTAAAAATCCTGTGCCTGTCTGAAGACGAACACCAGTTGTTGGCTGGGTGAAGTACCTTGTCACTGCATAAGCCTTAGTGAGCCATTTAAGATGCGGGATTCTAGCGGCAGGTTGTTCAGTGACCTATTATCATCATGATAACTAGGATAATGATGGTTCATTAAAGACAAAAACTTAAAAAATTCTTGTGGGTTTTGAATTACTTCAGCTCCTCTTTGGGGGTATGATTAAGCCAGAACAAAACCTTTTCTTGAAACAAACAAAAAAACCCATACACACACACACACACACACACACACACAGAGTAAAGCAGCACCTAAAGCACTCCAGGGCTGATTTTGGACAGCAGACACAGCCGTCAGGCCGGCATGATCCCTACAGCCTACTGATAGGGTGGAATCTTCTGAAACACCCCTTTCACTTTGGAGATGCTTGGTAATTATCCTGTGGATCAGCATTCTCCTAGCTTTAGCCCTCCTCCTGCCTTGTCAGTCTTACTTTCATTTAGATTTTGCCCCCAGTGTGTATTTATTGCCCTGTCACTTTTCTAGCATATCAGGTTTAATTATAGGTTCAATAATACAGAAGGAACTAGTTTCCCTCAGGCAACTAATTACATGTGTCCTTTTCGGTTGAATTTTAAATACCAAATTATTTTGCATTGAATGGGAACGATGTATTTTTTTTACATTAAATGCAGATAGAGTTGTATTGGTTTGAAACAACTTAAATACTAATCTCAAAATGTGTGATTAAACAATGCATTTTGCTTGTTCCTTTAATTTTGAAGAGTGGGCTGGGGTTGTGAAGACATGGCATTGTTTCAAATTTCAGGCTTATCTGGAGGGGTAAGAAGGCTAAGCACACACACTAGAAGGGAGTGAGTCTCTAAAAGATAAATCTGAAAACAATCAGATTGGCCTATTCACAACAAAAGTGAGTAAGAAGCTTTAAAAAATTCCAGGTAACAGGAGCTTGGTAACCCCTAAGGTAGAGGTAGAACTAACCTACGGTTTTCTGAAGTCAATACAATTCCGTTTATAAAAAGCTGGAAAGTAATGTACCTTGATTGTTCTAGGAATGATTTATGTGTTGTAGTTTTAATTTATTTAAAGCATGTCTGCCATGTTTGTCCTAAGAGAAATGTTTCAACAAAATGTGCTGTTTAAGATGCATTTAGGCAACACTTAGCGGTTTTGAAAGTAGAAACTGGAAATGTTGATTGTGATGTTTGTGAATTTCCATTTTGTGAAATACTACATAGTTTCACGTCAGACTACAATTGTAATTTCTCTGTAGATCTCCACCCCATGGTGGTGTCATCAATGAATTCAAAGCAGGTGCCATTATTTTTTTAAATAAACACTTGACATTAGCTTTGGTGTTAAATAAAAGAGTTAGCTTTCTTAAATTTTCACATTCGTCCGGATTCATCTTAGTAGCAAATGTGTATGTGTGTATAAAATCAGTTGTAATGTACTTTATTTTTTAAAGCAGTTTTAGACAAAGGTGCCTAAAACATATATTGTTTTTGATTTTTTAGCAAAATCGTACAGATTTCTATCTCCTACCCCCACACAGGCACAGCTTCCCCCCGTTATCAACATTTCTTACCAAAGTAGTACATTGTTACAATCCATGAACCAGTATCCACACATAGCCAACCAAAGTCCATGGTTTTGTTAGAGTTCACCCTGATGTTACAGGTTCTGTGGCTTTGGACAGATGTATAATGGCATCATATAGAATAGCTTCACTGCCCTAACAATTCTCTGTGCTCTGTCTATTCATTCCTAACCCCTGTCCTCCCCAATCAGTTTTTAAATTAATTTTAAGTCCTCTGTTCCATAGACATTGGCAAGATGTGACGTATGTATGGTCCATTTCTTGAGCCCTGGGGTAAGGGAAAGATGGTGGTTATTCATAGTCAGACTTGGAATGCTAGGAAACAAGTCCTAGGCTGTGGAAAGGGGAAGTGCTGGTGAGCACTACTTCAGAGCTCATGAGCAGGGATCGGGGAGAGAAGAAGGATGCAGTGCTGGCTCAGGTGGCCCATGACCATGCAGGGCAAGAATGAGCAGGTCACCAGTGGGGTTCTTGTTTGTACTACTTTAGTCTTTACAAAGCACCTTTATTTTATGGCATGTGAACTCAACTGGACCAGTCTAAGGTTGTCACCATTATCTGGATGATTGGAGCTCCAACACACTTTCCCCAAGGTATGGCCAGTGAAGCGGGGCTTTTTTCTGTGCCTTTGCCTGCTCACCATCCTGCCTTTTTAGCCCTCTGTTTCTGGGCAAGTCGACATCCTGAGCAGTTTTCTCCATTAATCACTCATTGTGTACAAACAAAATAACTAAACTCTCGTATGACAGAAACATTCTTAATGACATTGGCCCATTCCCTGCCCTGGAAAATAGAGCATATTTGAATCTTTGGAAATCATATGGGACACAACTGTTATTTTGACACTATTGTCATTTGATGCCTGAAGATGCAAATTCAGAAAATAGAAGTGATTGGATTGGCTGTGTGTGTGTTGAGCCCAGCATACTCTCAAATGTTGCTTTGGGGGAAAACACTAAGTCTGGGTTTCCCTTGGGGTTGGGGGGAGGGGGGTTTAATAGTTGATTTCTAGCTAATAATGAAAGATAGTGCTCTAGAATAAAGCAGTACTTTCCGATTTTGAGTAACACATGGACTCCTAATATAAGAGAAAAACTTACCTTGGACATTTGAGAGTATCCATAATCACAACTTGACAAGGTAACAAAGTCTAACAGCATCTCATTATAACTTTTTTATAAGTTGGCAACTATAAGATTGCAGATTATCTGCAAACCCACATATAGAGTTGCCTGCTAATAAGTGGCCATGAGATACAGAAATTTGTGGGACACATAAGGATCATGGCAATACCAAACAGTACCCTTCTAGCATTTGTAGATACGGAATGCCACCTAACATTCTTTGAGCACTTCCTGGGTACCATGCACTGTTACTTTACATGCAATATCAAATGTGATCATCTCAACCTCCAAGTAAGGTAGGCACTATTATCCCTGCTTAAAATATAACGAAAATGGGGTTTGGAGTGGTTAAGTAACTGGGTAGTGGTGGAGCTGTTTATTCAGCACCAAGCTTGTGTGACTCAAGCCCACACTGGTAACCACTACCCTGCCCTGTAAAGGAGGAAATGAGTAAATAGCTTCTCAAGTAGCTCCCAGCACCCACGAGGCAGATAGCTGCCCTGGGATCTAGAAGGAATTACTTTGAGTCCTACAACTACAGCAGTCAATACTGTATTTACAAATGGTACATTTGTACTTTCTGCTGGCCACACTGGGCCAGGCAAAGATATTTGAGCTGACATTCTAGATCTTTGAAGAGCTATGGCTGACAGATTTATGGATGAAGCAGTGAAGATTTTAATTAAAGAAACTTTTATACCCTTCCTGGCTTCCTGGGATTCTTGGGCTATGTAATTGGCAGTTGGCTTGGCTGGATATTTCTTGGCTTTTTTGCTTAACTGAGACAGTGGAGTCCCTGGCGGATTCTGCTCAGAGCTCCATGACATCTGCTACCATCTGTGGTGGCTACCTCTGAAATTTCTCTTCTTGCTAAGCCAGCCAGAATTTATTCCCTGCCAGGCCTTTAACTTGACTCAAGCAGTTAACAGGAACCAGCGTCAGCCGTGTTAACAGCTGTTCTGTTGGTGGTTACTCTACTCTGGCCTAGGCACTGGGAATTGGATTTTTGTTTTTCCCTCTTCTACTTAAAAATAAGTTATAGAGTAGTAGGAAGAGGGCTGTACTAGGAGTTAGGGACTCCTTTTGCCTTTTTTTTTTTTTGGTACCGGGGATTGAACTCAGGGACACTCAGCCACTGAGCCAGGTCCCCAGCCCTATTTTGTATTTTATTTAGAGACGGGGTCCCACTGAGTTGCTGAGCGCCTCACTTTTGCTGAGGCTGGCTTTGAACTTACGATTCTCCTGTCTCAGCCTCCAGAGCCAAAGGGATTACAGGCATGTGCCATCACACCTGGCTCCTTTTGCTTAAAAAAAAAAAAAAAAATTCTGCCCCAGGCTTGGATCCTTCTCTGATTCTGAACCACCCACATCATAGCAGTGGAGCTAACCCAACTTTCCACCTGCTGTTTCCTCTCCCAAAGTGGTTTTGACTCCTCTTCGAAAATTATACATCCCTATGGCTTAAAGCCCAGGCCCTGTAGCTCCACCGAACAGTGACCTGTAAGACATACCCCCAAACAGGCCACAGGCAGAACACAAACACCCATGCCCAGTGGCTCAAGCCAGCAGGAACCCCAACCCAGGCCTGGACTCACAAGGTGGTGGCCTTCCCCAGACGTTACCCTGGTAATTGTTGCAGGGTAGCTTCCTGGTATGTGTAGGGTTTCCCCCGTCAGCAAGGAACAGTCATCTAAGAAAGTCAATGAAAACCTGTGTGGAGAAGGAATGGAGGAGACCCATTGGGTCATTCAGCAAGTATTCTCAAAGGAAAGGCTGGAAGGAAACGATGAGGCTGGCAGGCTTTCTGGGTGTGCTAGGCAGCAGGCGGCAGTATATCCTTGTCCTGTTGGAGGCAGGAATCCTGCCTGGCAGCTGCCAAGGGTCTTCCTGGTACCAGTTCCCAGAGCTGGTTTGGTACTCCGCTCTGCTCAGGCTCCAAGCCAAGCGGTAGGCTGTGTGTCTTGCTTCCTTTGGGGACCCTCCCTCCTGGGAACAGACGGAGCTATCCAGCTGGTCAGAGCAATTCAGCTCCTTGGCAGCTATATATATTTGAATGTAAATAACTACATTTGCTTTTTCTTTTCAGGATGTCCTTGTCACAGTTGAGTTAGCATAAAATCAGTTTCACAGGCAGGGTCCACCTAATGAATGATATTTTTTTTTTGGTAGTGGTACTAGGGATTGAACCCAGGGGTGCTTACCACTGTGCTACATCCCCTGCCCATTCTATTTTTCATTTTGAGATAGGTCCTTACTAAGTTGCTGAGGTTGGTCTTGAACTTGCAATCCTCCTTCCTCAGCCTCCCAAGTTGCTGGGACTACAGGTGTGCGCCATCATACTGGGCTAATAAATGAATATCGAAGTTTCTGAACTACTGTATGACACGGAGGACCCAGGCCGTAGGAAGCAGGTAAAGCAGTTTTCATCGACTGAGCCCACCAGCCTGGACAGTGCAGCAAACAGCTGGTCTGACCCAAGAGCTGTGTCTGGGAGGGGTGACTCCTGCAAAGGCCAGGATCAGGGCACAGAGGCTGCCTTGAGCAGCTCCCCTGGCTGCAGGGGAGACAGGGAGGCCTTGTATGCCACAGGCCCAGCATCCCACAGAGCAGAGGGGTTACTCACTGCTGACTCAGAGCCAGGTGCTCATTTGCATGCTGTTCATTTGAAGCCCAAAGGGACAGGAACATCAGAAGGATCACTGCTTCCCCTTTCCAAACAGAGCCACCCCTGATCTTTGGAGGGCTCTCTGCTGTTGCACTGAGTCTCTGAGGAGACCTAGAAATATTTCCATGGTGGATGGCTCTGCTCAGCCCTGTCCACATGGCTGGCGGGCTGTGATATTAAATTGAAAAAAAAAAAAAAAAAGAGGAAAAGATCCAAGAAGTTAATTTGCTGTATTGGAAGTTTACTCCTCCTCCTCTTCCCCTTCACCAGCATGTTTCTTTCTTTTGGGGGAGGGGGAGGGTGCGCTGAGGATTGAACCCAGGAGTGCTCAACCACTGGGCTGTATCCCCAGTCCTTTTTGTTATTTTTTATTTATTTTGAGACAGGGTTTTGCTAAATTGCTAAGGCTGGCCTCAAACTTCCCATCCTCCTGTCTCAGCCTCCCAAGCAGCTGGGATTAGAAACGTGCACCACTGCACCAGGCACTACCACTTTTCTTTTTTGAACCCAGGGCCTCGAGCATGCTAACCAAGTGCTCTACCATTAAGCTACATCCCCAGTCCACCTTGTTTCTTAAAGAAATAGTTTCCATTCCCCTAAAATAAAAACCAGCATCAGCCCCAGACACTCCCCTAAGGATCCTTGGTGGGGTCACTGATGATCTGTTCCCTATCGAATGTGTGTGCTTTTCCAGGCGTCTTAAATTCCACATCCCTTGCCACTGCGATGACCCTTGCGTTTGAAACATTTTGCTCTCTTTGGATGTTTTCCTGACACTCCTCTTCTGGTTCTCCTGCCACCTCTTGACCCCTCTTTGCTACATAATCTCCATTTCGCCACCTCTGCACAAACTCCCCAGGATCTGTCCATCATCTGTGACTAACACCACCATCTCTCTACTAGGAGTACCTGCCTCTCTTTTGAGCCGTAGACCCACAGTTACAATTATTTGCCCTTCATCTCTACCTAGACATCTTTCAAAACATCTCAAAGTAAAAAAAAAAAAAAAAAATTAAAAAAGGCTCTCTCTTTTTTTTGCCCTTACTTAAAATCTCATTTGTAGCTCCTACCAGTGAAGACTCCACAGCCATCTACTCAGCCACTCAACTAGAAATCTTACCATCAAGTCATGTCAATTCTATCTTCCAAATAAACCCCAAACCTACCCCACTCACTCTGTCCCACCTGCCATTACCTTGTTTGAGGCACCATTGCTTCTCCCCAGGACAGTTGGAACAGCCACCTAAATGGTCTCATGCTCTCCTGTTTTGCCCTAACCTCCCCCATGTGACCTCCCACATGATCTTTCTAAAATGAAAATCCGATTACTTTGTTCCATTCCTAAACCCTTCAGTGGCTTCCTACTGCCCAGAGTCAAATCTGAATTGGGGCATAGCCCACAAGGTACTGGAGCCAGCCCTTGAGGTACTAGAGCCGGCCCAGTGCTCCAGCCTCAGCGCCCTCAACTGGCTCCAGCCCTGGCCCACTGAACAACTAGAAGGACACGCTAGTGCCTGCAGTCATACTTCTCCTGTGGCGTCCGCTGTCCTCTGTAAAGCCCTTGTGGGTGTCCCCTCCTGGCTCTCACAATACCTTTGTCCTAGTGATGGAGAAGTGTTTGCTTCCTGTCTGCTCCTGTGAGAGACAGTGAGTTCCTTGTGTCTAGAGCCATATCTTACTCATCTGGCTCTTCCCAGGACATCACCGAGGGCCAGGCATGTAGGTGGCGTTCCCTAGGCGCAGTGCACACAGAAGCCATTTCCTGTGAGAATCAATGTCTAGTGGGCTGTTTTCCTTTCCCCATGGGCTTCTGAGCACTTGGTGGGCTGGGACCATCTCTTTCTTCTTTATCTGCCATACTGAGATAGTTGGTATTCAGCAGATATTATTTAATATGAATTCAGTTCTTGAACTTTCTCCCACAAACCCCTCCTAATGCAGAGGGACAAAGGTCTCTAGCAGAGCACCTCCACTTGGGAACAGTCTCCTTTCAGCTTCACTTTCCCTGATACTGACCTCCACGTCACCCTGCCCTTCCCATTCTCTCTCCGCTGAACTAGAAGGAACTCTGAGGACAGAAAACAGGTCTCATAGAACAAGCTCAAGGTCCACCCTGGCTAAAAATAGAGACACCTCAGAGCCCAGCGAGACCGGCTCTGGGTGCTTTTCACTTTTTAGGTTTTATTTTATTTTTAGTGGACACGTAATTGTATGTATTTATGGTGTACAGTGTGATGTTTTCATATATGTATACGTCGTGCAATGATCAAATCGGGGGAATGAGTCTATTCATCATCTTGATTATCATTTCTTCATGAGGAAAACATTCAGATCCTCTCTAGTAGCTGTTTTGAAACACACAGGACATCCCTGGTAGCTATAGTCACCCTACGACTTATCACTCTTATCAGAGCAGCGACCACATTTCTGGAATCAAAACAAGGAGACATAGTTACCAAGAACTTTGAAGTAATAAGAAACAGCTCCTACTCACAGAACATGTCATTTGCCATCTGCTTAGAGGTCTTCCCTATTATCTCACTTTGTCCCCAGCCACCTGGGCACATCCCCTTGTGAGCTTGAAAATCAGGTGGCACAGAGATGGTGGAGTTGGAACCAGAGCCTCCCCTTCTACAAACCATCAGACCACTTCCAGGGACACCAGACAGTCTGTGACGTGTTTGGGGGGTCCTGAAATAGTATCATTTATGAGATCTCAATGAGTCCTGTGAACAATGGGAGAGAATATTAAAATTGTGACTTTCTGAATTTCGGAAGCCATTGTCTTGGAATAGGATGGCTAGATGTTGGGGAGAGGGGTGTGGCCTCCAGTTGCAGTCATAGAGCTATCCTGCTCTCCTTATAACCTCTTTGAACTTCAGGGCTTGACACCTCCCATTTGGCACAAGGAAGTCTAGGTCTGTTCCCAGGTGCCAGGACTATATATTTCCCTAGATCATATATTTAGACACTATTAATGTATAAACAAGACCAATATGTAATGTATGATCACATGCACTATATTTAGGGATGTTTGATTTATATGTGTAATTGGAGTTTATCAATTTTTCAAATTTTCTAAATTTTAAAATTACCACAGAATTAAAGAAAATTTGGACATTCAATGCAAAGAATTATATTTTTCCTGATCCTTCTGGGGGAGTAAGTTGCCCATCTGAGGCCCCATCTATAAATACTTCAGTGTAATTCCTAAAGATAAAAACAGTGTCCTACGTAACCACAACACAGCCATCAAAATTGGGAAATTAAACAGGTATCTTATTGACAACCAGCGCTCAGACCACCTTCAAGTTTCAACGGTTGTCCTGAGAATGTCCTTTGCGACAAAAGAATTCTGTTCAGAATTACTTGCATTTAGTTATCTCTTTCCTCTCCTTCTATGTGAACAGTTCCCTCTTTCCCTGACTGTCAGGATATTGGCACTTTTGAAGTTAGAAGCCAGTTATTTTGCATAATGCCCCCCAATCTGATATTTCTTCAGGATTAATTCAAGTTATCCGTCTAGGGCCAGAATCACTGAAGTGACGCCACCTTCTCATTATGTCCCATAGATGCAGCACAATCTCATCTGCCCAATGAAGGTGGTGTCTGCCCAGCACCCTTACTGTAAAGGCAATTTCCCCTGCAGAAATATTCTCTGAAGAGGTCCTTTGTACCTCCCTTTCCTCCTCTTATCCTGAATTTACTCATTTATTTTCTTGTATCAGTGTGGACTTGTGGTTTCCTGTTTTATTAGAAGGGTTACAATCCACAGTTACTATTCGTTTTAATGACAGCTCTTCTCTGGCATTCTCTCTTCCCTGTCCTTCAGGGCTTGGCACCTTGACTGTCCAGTGGGAACTCACTCAAGCAGTCTTTGGCGACCTTTCCTCAGTTAATCCTTGACCATACTTTTGGCACAAGGTGTTTCAGGCTCATGTACTTTCCCCACCCCAGATCTGGAGCTGAGGGTCCCTGCAAGGTGCCCAGGTTCTTTTCAGTGGAAAGCAGTATTTCAAAGCCAAGGTCTGGTGCCAGCTTTGCTCTTTCTATTGGAACATCCCAGAAGGCTCCTAGGCCTGCCCAGCAGACCCAGGTAATGATCCGTATATAATGCACATCTGTTATGGACTAAAAGTGTCCCCCAATAGTCACATGTTGGAGCTCTTCCCTCCAGTGTGGTGGTATTGGGAGATGGGATCTTCGGTAGGTAGTTGGTGGAAAAGTGGGGCATTAGGGTGGGGAATTCCTGATGGAATGAGTAGTCTTATAAGAAGAGGAAGAGAAACCAGAGCACTCTCTTTTTCTCTGCCATGTGAGGAAGGAGATGGCCATCTACACTCCAGGAACCAAATTAGCCAGTGCCTTGGTCTCGGACCTCCCAGCCTCCAGAGCTGTAGAAAAGAAATACCTGGGGCTGGGGTTGTGGCTCAGCAGTAGAGCGCTCGTCTCGCACGCGCGGAACCCTGAGTTCAGTCCTCAGCACCACGTAAAAATAAATGAGTGAAATAAAGGTATTGTGTCCAACTATAAAATACATATATATATATATATATATATATATTTTTTTTTTTTTTTAAAGAAATACCTATTGCTGGGCTGGAGTGGGCTCTTGTGGACTGCTGACCTAGCATGTGCGAGACCTTGGATTTGGTTCCCAGCACTGCAAAAGGAAAAAAAGTGTTGTTTAAGTCCCACAATCCACAGTATTTTTTCATAGCAGCTGGAAGAGGCTAAGACAACATCTTTATTATATGTTTATACATATTTTCATATAAATACACATTTAAATCTACACTTACTTCTGCACCTGTCTGGGTGTGGGAAGTCATGACTGCACGCCACCCTCTGATACCAACCAACACCTCAGAGCGTATTCGTTTTCTTTCTGTCCATGTTTGTATCTCCTTTCTCCCACAGCAAAAACACTGACTTCTTTTGTCTGTGATCCGCAAATGCTTCTTGACTTATGTGGGGTCTTGTCCAGATAACCCCGTTGCTGAGCTGAAAATATCATACGTCGAAATGCATTTTAATACTCCAAACCTGTTGAATGCCATGCTTAGTAGCACAGTCCGCTGCGGAATATGGGAGAGTTCCCCTGGCGATCGAATGGGTGACCGAGAGCTGTGGCTTGCCACTGCTGCCCAGCATAAGAAATGTCATACCACATGCCACCAGCCCAGGGGAAGACCCAAATTCCAACTCTGAAATATTCTGTCTATTGAATATGTATCACTTTCGCACCATTGTCAAAGTCAAAAAAGTAGAAGTCGAACCATCTTAAAGTTGGGGACCATCTGTATTTACCCATTTGCTCAACCCTCTGAGCATATATGTTGTATCTCTGCTGTCCACAGCTGTTCTGGATGGTGGTACTTGGGTGCAAACACCCAACCCCAGGCTGCCACTCCATTGGGTCACCCTCCCAACTCTGCTGGGGTCTCCAACACCCTGGCTGGGTTGCCCAGTGCGTAGATGACCCACGCTCCCTGCTTATCCATGCTCTGCTGCCATCGAAGGGAGGCCTCTTCCCCTACCAATCCCTCCCCCATAGATCCCCAGCTTGCTCTACCCCACTAACCACTGATGACTTTAGAACTAAACTGTTCAGGAAGGGAACAGGGCCGGGAAGAGCAATTTTCTTGTGAATTTTTTTTTCTGTTATCTTAGTACTACAAAATGACTTGGAGATATTATGGGAAGTATAAAGGGGCAAGGAATCAAAAATCTCTATTAATTCTTCTACCTAAAGAAAACCATAATTGAGGCTGGCGTGGTAGCTCAGTGGTAGAGCACTCGCCTGGCACACGTGAGGCCCTGGGTTTGATCCTCGGCACCACACAAAAATAAATAAATAAAATAAAGGTACTATGGCCATCTGCAACTGAAAAAAAAAAAAAAAGGAAACCATTATCCTTTTCCCTCCAGAAGTTTTAAGCAAGCAGACAAAACAAACAAACAAAGAACTAGTGTCTTTTGAAAATGGAATACAGGCCCGTGGTTGAAAAATCAAGAAGCAACGCTCCCTCCCACCTGGACCCCTCTGCACCTGCCACGACTGGTATCTGTGTCTCGTGGACCCTTCCAGCTATTTTTTGTGCATATGCAGTATGTGAGGGTTCCGTTTCTCAACCCAGTTGGACCTTTACCTTGCTGATATGTTACCTATGAGTCTTTTCACTTGCACATACTAAACAAAATATGAACATTTTAAAATGTTCCTATACTTGGGTTCTTCCAAAGTATCATTGTAAGTGGCTGCATGATTTTCCATCACTGAATACATGTCTCCTTTGGATGATCTCCTGTTGTTGGAGGACTGCCATGTTGATCAGCTCTGGCCTTCCTGTGCCAGGGGAGTCACAAAGCCAGCTTGGCTTGGCGAAGCAGTTCAGCCATCTTCCATGGCTGGTAATAGACTATTGAGTTGAAACAATAGAGATTTGTTTTTCGTACTAAGAGGCGTTTGGAAGGTGGGTGGTTAAATCCAAGTTTTGAGCAAGACTCCAAAATGCAAAATTCTGAAGTGAAGTCATCAAAGGTAGGATGTCCAGAGGGTGACTGACACCTCCCCGGGGTCCTTGAACCCCTCACCCTCTTCAAGGGGGCCATGAGGAGGCTTAGTGACAGAGCATTTGCCCAGCACGTACCAGGCCCTGAGTTCCATGCCCAGTACCTCAAAAATAAAATAAAAAGAGCGTAAAAGGACTAGAGGAGGGGAGAGAAAGCATTCTTGAGTTTCTTTCTCTCTGTGGATTTCTGCTGAGGTGACAGGGATGGGGTCCTGCAGGGATGGGGTCCTGCCACCCTCACCATGAGGTCGGGTTGAGATGAGCCTGGAGGGAAGTGAAAAAGCCAGAGCCTGTGTGGCCGCCAAGCAGAGGGACCGAGGAGACCTGTGTTGGGGACAGTCTCAAGGATGCTGCATGTGTCCTGCTGGGCTGACACGGGCCACACAGGAGAGAGGCTGTGTGGGGTGAGTTGGATCATGCCCAGTGGGGTGGGGTGTAGCTGAAGGAAGGGGGAGTCCAGCAGGAGGGAGTTGGAGGTGGACACAACACCCTGTCCTCCCTGCAGGTCCAGGAGCCGCAGGGAGGATCCCCTGGGTGGCCATCTCCTAAGAACCCACAGAAGCACTCCACGTCAGCTCCCATCTTCTGGGGCCAGAGCACCAGTGCCCATGAATGGCAGTCCCCACGCAAGAACGACCCTGCCCTCCACTTTGACATTGGCCATCCCCATGTCCCGACCCAAGGGTCCAACGCACCCAGCGGGCTGGCAGGGAAAAGAGTTGGGTGCAAGAATGGAAAAAGGAGAATCAGGAGGCAGAAGAGAGGAGAAGGGAGCCGAGGGTCCTTTCTACTTCGGGCCTCGGGCCTGACGCAGGCCTCGGCGTGATGGAAACTTTGTTCAGGGTTTTTAGTTGTCTTAGTTGTTATTTTTTCTTTTGGAAGTAGCTTCAGACTGTCTATTACCTAGGGTGTGGACAAAGCCATGGACCTGGCAGAGCTGTCATCTGGAAGTAGGGGGAGAGTATGCCCTGAGTCACCCCCAGACCATGGGAACAACAGGAAAGTTCGTTGTTCTCACCTCTCATGAGTGATGTGCTCATCATACCACTTTCAAATAAAGTAACCGTGACCTAAGCAACAGGAATTTGTTTTTCTTACCTAAAAAGAAGCTGGGAGGTGTGTAGTTGTGGGGCTGGTTCATTAGCTCAGTGAGTGCCAAGGACCAAGTTCATCCATCCTTTCGCTTGCTGACCTCTGTGCACCCATGTCTCTCCTCTTGGTCACAAGATGGCTGCCCCAGATACAGGCATCACATCCTCACACATAAAAACAGGGAGTTGCAGGCTCTCCTCATTCCATGCCTTTTACAGAGAGAAAAATCTGTCCTGGAGGGCCTCCTATGACCAACCTATGACCCAAAGACCAGAACTGGGTCACATAACCACCCCTCCCAACACGTTTCCTGAATGTTTCCACTTCCTTATTGCCTTAGACTTTTCAAACTGTGATAATCTAGAATAGTGTCTCCCACCCAATGAGGTCATCGATTACCTAATTGTCCAAACTGGTGCATGTATTTCACAGCCCTGGAATTACTCGATTTCTAGATCATTCAGAACCACAGACCTCTTCCTTCTCTTTGACATTTTGTTCCCCCTTTTGGTATTAGCAGAGTTCTGTGGCTCCCTTATCTTTATTCCATCTTATTTATTTATTTTTTTAATTTTTTGTGGTATGGGGGATTGAAGCCAGGGGTACTTTACCAGTCCTTTTAATTTTTATTTTATTTTTAAAATTTGAAACAGGGTCTGAGTTGTGATCCTCCTGCCTCAGCCTCCTGAGTTGCTGGGATTGCTGATGTGCACCACTGCATTTGGCCTCTCCTCCTCCTTTCTTCACACTCTCCATGTATTCAGCTGTTCCAGGGTGACAAATACTACCACAATTTGATAGTTCTTTAGCTCTAAGCTATAACTTCATTTTTAAAAAAATTCCTTTATGATATCTGTATATCGATATCCCAGAGCACCTCAGACTAAAACATCTAGGTCATTGTTTTCCCCTTTTGCCAAATCTGTTCTTTCTGTATTTTATTTCCATTAAAGGTAGCACCCTACCACCTACTTACCTAGTCAGCCACCCTGGAACATCAGAGCCCCCTCCCTCATCATTGTCACTATTCAGTTTTGTCAATTCTACCTTCAAAATATGGCTCAGAAATTTTATCTTTCCATCTCAACTGGAAATACATAGGTCCAGGTTCAGTTTTTCCCAGGACGATAGTAACAGTGACTTACCTATTGCCCCTTTCCCTTTCTCCCTGCCTTGTATGAGGATATAATGCCTGGAACAGTGGCAGCCACCTTGTAACCACAAGGTAACTAGAGTAAGAGCCAAAAGCCAAAGTGCTAAGGATGGCAACAGGAAGGTGGATGAAAGCTGCCACTCTGTCAGCCCCGTGGCGCGGTGGAATCAGTGCCAGGAATTGTATCATAAAGCACTCCTCATCCAGGCAGGGAGCAGCCACTTGATGACATGTTGACACAGTGATTTTGAAGCAGCTGTTTTAGTGTCAGGGTCATTTTTTGATTGATGGGAGGGGAAAATCCAAGTGACTAAAAGGTTCTTTTATTGTTGTTTCTGAGGAATGTGTTCAACAGAAATCATATAAGCCCTGGCTTGTCTCTTTCACTGGGCACTACTTTTAATTTTTAATATGAAGCTGCATTTTGAGAAATTTTGTGGTGGGTGTTTTAAAATGTTATGGTGGGTGAGTGTTCAGTAAGTCCCTTGAGCCTGAGAATGGGTGGGTGGTGAGGGGTAGAACCCAGAGTGGCTTGAGAGTAGAGGGGGACAAGATATGTAGCCTGTAAGGCTCTAGAAAGGTGGGAGCCCCTCTTTCCAAAATGGAGGTGCCCCTTGAACTGGGGTGTCCTTGGCCTCCTTCTCATCCAGCCTCTGCTTTCAGGACACCACTAGGTGACATGCTTTCAGCTCTATGTGGGTGCCTGTAAGACCCATGTCATACAGGGAGCAGAGTATCTCTTGCCACTGAGGTCCACAGTCTGTCTGGAGGTACAGAACAGGTGACCTGGTTGGAAGCAGGGCTGGGGACTTGTGGAAGTCGTATGTGTTTAAGTGGCTACTGTGGGCTGCTTAGGGGAACCATCAGATAGAGTCCCTATTGTATCACCCATAGAGAGGCAGGAAGATGATTTCAGAGCAGTCCTGGAGCTGATGGGGGACAAGGCAGAGCAGAGGCCCCTTTGGAAGCATCCACATGCCCATCGGGAAGTGCCTGTGGCCTCAGGCACTTGATGCTGATCCTGTAGCATCCTAGCACGTTTGCACACCATCAAGATTGGCAATGGAGAATGCAGCTTATAGCGCCAAGAACGAATCCCTGGGACCAGTCCCCTAGAATCTTCCAGATCATAATCACTGGACCCCACAGATAACGGTCGTCTACCTCCCCTCCACTCTTCCCCAAACTGCCCCAGACATGGCTCTTCTGATGACAGATCCCGGACAGGCTTTACGAGACCTTACTAATTATGGCTGGTTAGTTATTTCTGAACAGATATTTCAGTCTCAGAGCTGAAGAGCCGCCCTTGAACAGTCAGGGTTCCATGGTTATTGGCCACTGAGAAATGGCATCTTTTACTCCTGCCATTTCTTCTAATTGAGCTCCTTCCCCGCCTCAGGGAAGGGTGTTAGAGGAGAGGGCACTTCCCCCACGAGCATGGCCTGAATTCACAGAGCCTTCCTGGCCTTGGCCCGTGGCCACCCAGCTTTGGCCATTTCTGGGGAGCCTGCAGGCTCCTTGGGTGTGGCGCTCCTCATTGCTGAGGTTAGAGCAGCCTCTAGGGGTTGCCATGGGTTACTGAGTGCCTGGTTCCGCATCTGGATCTGTGAAGCCAGAGTTCTCGCTCTGTCCTCCAGGTGGCTCCAGGGTTCCTGGGCCAGAGCTGGACCTGCTTAGGGATGGGGGTGAGGAAGGACACCTGCTTGAACCTGTGGACGGTCAGCCTGCCCAGCCCACGGAGAATCACCCCCCTTCCAAGCTGCACACGCGCACGCCCAGCCCCTGCTCTGAGTGGGGAGCACATTCAGGTCACCGCCCAGCTCTTCCCACATCCCAATCGCCTCAGTCTTAAGCACAGGCCCAGGAGGTCCTGGAGATCCATTGCTGAGGGGCCTTAACTTCTGCCTGAGTCTGTGGGCTGGGCCTGCCTGGCCCTGGTTTTTATGCTTTGTCTCCAGATTGAATCCAGTCTTACCACCCTCTGCTTAAGAGCCTCCAGCAACTTCCCTTTACCCCTGGGAGGAAGGCAGCACTCCCAGCGCCGCCTCTAGACCTGCTCTCCCTCTGGCCCTGCTGTCCGCAGCCTCCTCTCCTGGGCTGTCAGTGTTGGTCACTCCTGAGATGTGGCCACGCAGCCCCCTCTGGTCTCAGCTCTGGGGGATGCATGGCAGATTCTAATAATTAGTTCTGGGTGTGTGTGAACGGTGTGAAGCGTGTGTGTGTGTGTGTGTGTGTGTGTGTATCTATGATCCAGGGGGACTGTGATAATAGATATATACTATCTCTATTTAGAAATAACTAACCAGCTCTGCCCTCTGCAGAGCTCTGAGCTCCAGATCTGGAAGACGACAAAGGAGTTTAAGACGCAGCTCCTACTCCATGGAATTTCACCTTCTATTTGGGTAAATAAGGTGTGAACTCACAAAACAATTAGAAAACAAGTGTTCAACCAGAGGCTGCCATCCGCCGCCTGTGGATTGAACCCAGCCCTAAAGTGCGTCTTTAACAATTCTAGCCAGCCCTGTTGTTGCCACTGTTTACCAGTTTTTAAAAGTGTGGCAGAACACATGTAACATAAAACACACTCTTTAGCCAGTTTAAGGTGTCCAGTTCAGTGGCGCAAGGTACGTGCGTGTCATTGTACCATCCGTCCCTACCCTCCAAGTCCAGACGCGTTTCATCTTGCAGAACTGACGCTCTGCCCTCCTCAGACGCTGACTCTCGTTCCTGCTTGCCCAGCCTCTGGCAGCCCTCAAGCTACAGCCCATCGCCCTGTGATTCCGACTGCTCTGAGTTCCTTGTACACGAGGAATCACACGGTGTTCACCTTCGGGTGACTGACATTTCAGTTAGCAAAGCGTCCTCAAGCCCCTCCACAAGGCACCGTGCGTCAGAGTTTTCTCCCGTTTAACTCTATGTAACTCGACTGTGTGTGCCAGCGTCTTGCTTATCTATTCATTTGTCAATGGACTCAAATCGTGCCACTTTTTCAGCTCTTGTAACTCATGCTGCTATGAACATGGGTGTACAGATATCTTTTCAAGACCCTGTTTTCAATTCTTGGGGGTACATATACCCAGAATTGAAATTGCTAGATCATATGTTGATTTCATTTTTAGTTCTTTGAGCAACTGATGTACAGTTTTCCACAGTGCGTGTACCACTTTGTATTCCCATCAGTAGTGCAGAAGTTTCCAATTGATCCACGTCCCTGCCAACCCTTGCTGTCTTTTATGGGTCTTTTTCTTTTTTCAGAAGTCACCATCAGAGTGGGTGTGAAGTAGCCAGCAGTTTTTAAAAAATCTTTAATTCCTTGCCAGTGTTTACAAGTCAGACTTTATGTCTTCTTCTTCTTTTAATCTAGATTTCTAGTTCTTAAAAAAAAAAAAAACAAACTGGAGAACTGGGCTGGGGTTATGGCTCAGTGGTAGAGCGCTCACCTCACATGTGGGAGGCGCTGGATTCGATCCCCAGCACCACATAAAAATAAATAAAGGTATTGTGTCCACCTACAACTGAAAAAAAATATTAAAAAAAAATAAAACTGGACAACTCTGGCAGGTCCAGGTCTGTACTCACCCCTGGTGGACAGCTGGCTGGAGCTGAGTAGCAGCTGCCCCTTGGCACAAGGGAGGCCCTGCTCCTTCCAGCCCACCTTGTCACCTCTCTGCACGGAAGGTGAAAACGTGAAAGCAGGCAGGGGACCTGAGAGGGAGCGCGGTGTGGTACTTGTATTGAGTGTGCAAACACTTGTCCTTGCCCCTCCGCGCTTTGCTTCCTGGCCCTGCCCGCATCTGGCCTGGTGATCCCCGCTGAACGGTGGTGACTCCTAGCCATCAGGTACACTGAGACCACAAGTGAGCTGGGCCAGTCAGAGGCAGCTTGAGAAAGGAAGGGGGTAGAATTTCACTTCTGCTCTGAAAGAGGATGTCTTCGTCCCCTAGGGCTGCCCTAATCAATGCCACAGACCAGGGCAACAGAAGCCCACTGTCTCCCAGTTCTGGAGGCTCTAAGTCTGAGACCAAGGCCTGTGCAGAGCTGGTGTCCTCTGAGGCCTCTCTGCTTGTACATGGTCTTCCCTCTATTGCAGTCTATTGCCTATTTTTTTTTTTTTTAACAAGGACACGAGTCACATTGGACTAGGGACATTCCATATGGCCTCATTTTATCCTAAATACCTCTTGAAAGACCCTCTCTCCAAAGATAGTCCCATTCTGAGGTACTGGAGTTTGGGATTTCAACCCAGGAATGCTGGGAAGACACAATTCAGCCCACAGCAGATGGACGTGACAAGGGAGGAGAGAGAAGGACGGGGGCTTGTGTTTTGTCATCTGCTAGCCCCTGTGTGAGATTCCTATTACTGTCATAACAAACTGTTACCACATGCCAATTTAAACAACACAAGTTCATTTTCATCCAGTTCTGGATGTTCTAAAATCACATGCTGCAGGGCTGCAATCCCCGAGGCTGGAGGGAGGAGCCCTCTTTTTTTTTTTTTTTTTTTTGCTTCTAGCTTCTA
>NW_025999853.1:16046483-16066714 GCF_001458135.2 Marmota marmota marmota
TTTTTTTTTTTTTTTTTTTCTGCTTCTAGCTTCTAGAGGCTCCCGACATGACTCTTGACCTGCTTCCATCACTATGTCCCCTTCTCTGTCTCTGACTCTCCTGCCTCTTTTCTATGACGATCCTTGTGATTACACTGGACTTCCTAGATAATCCAGAATGATTTTCCCATCTCTTTAACCTAATCACATTTGCCAAGTGCCCTGCCCTGTAAGGCAGCATAGTCCCAGATGCATGATTGGAACATGGTGTCTCTGAGGGAGCAGGCAGTTCTACCTACAGCAGTGCCCTGTCCTTCCTCCCTACTGCACTGTGGAAGAACTAGTGGGAGCCATCTGTCAGAGCATCTCACTAGAATGCTTCCCGTGATCCAAGCCAGATCTGTCCTTTGAGGGGTTTCTTTGTAAGTGGAAAAGCAGTGAATTCTGAGTCTGGAGCTGGTGAAGGTCAAGCCTCCTCTAAGGTCAATGTTGTGGTCTGTGCTTGGTGGAGATGGACGCGGAGGTGTGGAGGAGAGGAGAGTTCTGGAAGTGTTCCTGCTGCTGCTTCCAGCTGTTCCCAAGGCCAGCAGTTTGGGAATCAGTATATCCTCTGCTTGTTTCCATCCCTAGAAATCAAAATTGTCCTGACCCACAGAGCTGTTTTGAGTGGAGGCTAGACCTCAGGGAATGTGGAGACAGCAGGAGCAGGAAAGAGTTATCTTGAAGCAGGTGAGCACTCTCCAATCTGAGAGCCTCCCAGGCCCTGGGTGGGCGTCATGTTCATGCAGTTAGGTACAATCTTTAGAAGATACATTAACCCCAGTGAGTAAGACCACATCGATCTCCATTTCAACCTCTGTTAAATTGCTGGCCTCCCCCCTCAACAGGGGACCCAGGCATTTTTGAAAACCAGCTAAAGGGAAATTGAGTTGACTTGTTTAACTTGTATTAAATGGAGAATGTTTATAGGGTTTCTGTTGTTTCATTAGATGGCTGGTTGGCTGGGTGTAGAAATGGCTTTTAGAAATACTCCTTCTGCATGGGCCTACCCAGCCTATGGCATGAAGGTGCAGGGCTGGAGGGTCTTCAGGATATGAAATGTCCCGCAGTGCCCACCCCCAGAAATGTGAGGAGAACAGAGGCGAGTCCAAGGCTGGACTGTTAAAAAAAAAAAAAAAAAGTTCTCCCAATCATCAGACATGTAGGATTGTAAAATGAGTGATTGATTGGAGTCTTGATTTGTGGTCAAAAACTAAAGTTCTCTCCTGTCAGGAAGAAATTGGGCAAAATTGAATATATCTGAATTCCTGTGGAAACTGATGACAAACCTGTAGGATTAAAGCAAGCAGTGAGTTCAGGCTACGTGTGAAGTTGCAGGCCAAGGGCTGAGGTTGTGGCTCAGTGGTTGAGCGCTCACCTAGCATGGGCGAGGCCCTGGGTTCGATCCTCAGCACTACATAGAAATAAATTAATTAATTAAAAATATTGTATCCAACTACAACTAAAAAAAAAAAAAAAGAAATTGCCAAGCTTCCTAAGGTATAGGCCTATGTCTTAGCAAAACATCACCATAACAGGTTGTGAAGCTAAAGTAACTTTTCTACTCTATCAACCCTGCTAGAAAATAGCCTGAAGTCTCTATTTCCTCTGTAGATAATGGTATTTCAAACTTATCATCCCATGAAAAAAACAATCAAAGAGGATGCCCCCAAACAGGAAGGAAAAAGCATCATAGAAGTGCATCAGGCAGTTGAGTTATTTGTCTCTCTGTCTGGTATTTTCCAGCTTTGAAGACTTTGTAACTTGTTATAATATGTTTTCTCATTCTGTTAATTTTTGTTATTTACTTTTGTGTTTATAAATTTATATTCACCTTTTTTAAAAGAGTGCCCCATCATGCAGGCCCCATTACCTGGAACTACTCCCAATGTGTAGGCCACATTAAAGAGGTGGGGATGGCCAGCCTCCCTGAACAGCCTGCCCGAGAACTGAGGGTCATGGAAGATAGGTCGAGAGGGAGACAGGTGAGGGATACTGGTGGCCGGGGATGGGGAAGGCCAGATGTGGGGCAGGAGGGCTCATCAGGGTTGACAGTAGATATGCAATGGTTCCTGTCAAGGAAAGTGACATGAGGGTATGAAAGAGGGGTGCTCTTCCCATGTGACAGATGTCTTCCTGCAGCTTCAGCCTTCTGTACCTGTAATGAATGGGGAGATGATGAAAGACTAAAGCAGGTGGTACATTCCAGAATCCTGAAAAAGAGTCAGAAATGTGTCACTCCCTGAAACTGCGATTTATCAGTGCCAACATAAATGAATGAGGGTGATCAGAGCTTGGGTGCTTCCCAAATCTCATGAGGGTCTTGAGGAAATAAGGGAAACCTCCATTCATCACGAGTGGAGAGTGTATCCTGAAACCCCATCGGGGAAGCACAAGTTCAAATGTAACTAATAAAAGATGCACTTTCCAAGAACACTGCTCAGTGGATAATGACGTATGACAAAGTGTTTAAAAAGCAAATTAAAAAGTGACAGTCTCAAACACACTCATACACAGATGAATAAATTAGACTAAAAAAGCCATAAGGCAGAAGACACATAATGGTTTTTATCTAAAGACAAATGACACCTAAGGGGAAATATTTGCAACTCGCATCACAGCCAAAAAGTAATTTTCCTAATACATCAGAGTTCCTATAAATTGATTTTTTTTTATAAAAACACTAACCATCTAATAGAAAAAGAGGCAATTCAGAAGAAAGGAAATACAAATGCCTCTTAGATGGAAAGATATTAAACCTTATTCACAATAAGAAAATGAAAAAATAAAATTACGCTGCAATTTCACTTTCAACTATCAGACTGGCAAAGATAAAAGAGAGTTCGGCAAAGACATGAGGAATCAAGCTCTCTCCTGAATTGTTGGTGGGAACAACAATTCTGTGGGTGCAATTTCTGTGGGGAGCAATTTGGTAATAGCTGTACAGACTGCAAGAGAATATAGCCTGGACTCTTGCAATTTGACTTCTAGGAACTTAATTACATGGCCGCATATGTATGATATGACATATATAAAAGATTATTTGTGGGCTAGGGATTTAGTGAGTTAGAAGAATGACTGCCTAGCAGGCAGGAAGCTATGGGTTTGATCCCCAGGAGCACACACACACAAAATATGTATACATATAAATATGTATATGTGTGTGTACACATACATACATACATATTATTTACAACATATTTCATAACAAAAATGAGAGGATGTCTACCTAGAAAAAATAAATAAATTATATGCATATGTTGGAATATTACTCAGCTGTAGAAAAGAATGAGGAAACTCTATTTTAACTAAACTAAAATGATCTTCAAGATATAAAAGTAAGGCTCTCAGGGCTGGGAATATAGCTCAGTTGGTAGATTGTGTGCCCTGCATGCACAAAGCCCTGGGTTCAATCCCCAACACCACAAACAATCAAAAAACACCACCATCAACAACAACAACAACAAACAAAAGTGAGGCTCTCTGCTTCTCCATGTTCAACAGACAGTCACATCTTCTCGCTGTGCAGGGCAGGGCCAGCCACATCCCTGACACATAATAATGAAGGCTGGAGTGAATGGAGGCTGCTTTCAACCCTAGCAAAGTGAATATTGTCTCCATCAATGACCCATATACTGACTTCAACTACCTGGTCTACATGTCCCAGTGATTCCATCCATGGAAAGTTCAATGGCACCCTCAAGGCAGAGAATGGGAAAGTTGTCATCAATGGAAAGTTCATCTCCATCTTCTAGGAGCAAGATCCCGCCAACAGCCAAAGATCTGGTGATGCTGGTGCTGAATACGCTGTAGCATCCACTGGCATCTTCACTATCATTGAGAAGGCTAGGACTCATTTGAAGAATGGCACCAAAATGGTCATCACCTCTGCCCCTTCTGCTGGTGTCCCTCATGTTTGTGATGGGTGTGAACCATGAGAAGTATGGCCACCCCCTCAAGATCATCAGCAATGCCTTCTGCACGATCAACTGCTTAGCCCCCCCAGCCAAGGTCATCCATGACAACTTTGGCATTGTGGAAGGACTCATGACCACTGACCTTGCCATCACTGCCACTCAGAAGACCATGGGTGGCCTCTTTGGGAAACAGTGGCATGATGGTCGTGGGGCTGGCCAGACATCATCCCTGCTTCCACTGACACTGCCAAGGCTGTGCACAAGGTCGTCCCTGAACTGAATGGGGAGCTCCCTGGCATGGCTTACTGTGTGCCCACCCCAACACGTCAGTTGTGGATCTGACCTGTCGCCTGGAAAAAGCTGCCAATCATGGTGACATCAAGAAGGTGGTGAAGCAGGCATTGGAGGGCCCCCTAAGGTCTCTTGGGCTACATGGAGGTTGTCTCCTGTGACTCTTCCATGCTGGGGCTGGCATTGCCCTCAATGACCACTTTGTCAAGCTCATTCCCTGGTATGACAATGAATTTGGCTACAGCAACAAGGTGGCAGATCTCATGGTCCACATGGTCTCCAAGGAATCAGAGCCCCTGGACCACCACCCCAGCAAGAACACAGAGGAATAGCGAGGTCTTCAGCTGCTGGGGAGGCCCTGCTCCTAACTCAGTCCATCAACATACCAAGAATCTCCCTCCCAATTTCCATCCCAGACCCCTGAAGAAGGGGAGGGGCTTAGGGAGCCCTACTGTCACGTACCATCACTAAAGTCCACTGCACCCAGTATACACACACACACACACACACACACACACGAGACAGACTTGGTAACACACACCTGCAATCCCAGCAACTTGGAAGGCTGAGACAGGAGGATTGCCAATTCAAAGCCAGCCTCAGCAACTTAGCAAGACCTTGTCTCAAAATAAAAAATGAAAAGGGCTGGGAATATAGCTTAGTGGTAGAGCACCCCTGGGTTCAGTCCCCAATACAGCAGGAAAAAGAAAAAAAGAAGAAGAAAGCTATAGAGGAAATATAAAGTACTCCACTATTGCTGCTTTAAAAAGAACAATTGGGAGGAGTGTAGCGGTGTGTATGGCTCAGATAAGCAAAACGTATCCACAGGGTCCACCAGAAACACGCTGCACCAGTTGCTTCCTGAGTAAGGCTCTGGGTACCTGGGGCCTGAGGCTGTAAGCAGTAAATGTTCAGCAAATGTTTACTGAGGGCTGGTTTTGTGACAGGCCCAATGGCAGGGGCTGGGGATGCAGGAGTTAATAAAACAGACAAGGTCCTACCTGCATGAAGCTTGTGTCTTAGTCAAGAAAATAGGCAATAAATAGATAAAACGTATGTGTGGACAAGTGATTGTCAAACAGATGGACAGAGTGGGGGAAGGAAGCAAGAAAGAAAGCGGCTAGGTATTTAAAGAAATTTAAAAACAGCAAATAGAGAGAATAAATGTGGGGGAGGGTCTTGTTTTAGCCAGGGTGATGGTCAGGGTAGACTCAAGTCATCCAGATATCTGAGGTAGGAGCACCCAGGGTCCAGTGCAAAGGCCTAATATTGTTTTGTTTTGTTTTGTTTTGTTTTGAGAAAGAGCGATGGTTTTGTTTTGAGGGGACTGTGGTTCAAGCACAGAGAGAAAAGGGGACAGTGATAGGCACAGAATTATGTTCCTGCATCAAACCCTTCCAGGAGCAGCCCCACCTGCCTGGGCCTGCAGGGGTGGCACCAACCCTTCAGGGATTTCCTCAGAAGACCTGGTTCCTTTTCCAACATGAGGTGTTTGGCCACAGCAGGAAAACACCAACCTCCTAACTATAGAGGGTAAATAGGTTGGCACAGTCCGTATTCTGGGGCAATACCTATATTTTTAGCTAATGCTGTATTAACTTCTTTGTGAAATAACCTTCTGAAACAAAGGTAGCTCTTTGATGACGCCGGCTTCACATTCCAAACATAGTGTTTGTCCCCACAAGCCTAAAAGCAGTTCTCTATTCCAGAGACCCTCAATATCTTGGAAGGAAAGAGATACAAACTCTTATCCCAATACAGGCTCTTCCTGAGCCTTGTGGGTTCCAGAAGCAGCCGCAGATGAAGCAGCCCTCTGCCATGCTCTTCTGATAGATGGCTGCGTCCCCCGGGACCTCGGTTTCCATGGGGTTGCTATTTCTCTGGATGACATGTGCTGTGTAAACTCTCCAGTCACAACTGGGTCCTGGCTCTTTAAGACAACAAATCCCCAGGGGAAGAGGGTTGAGTCTTGCTTAATTGGACAGTTGGTTGTATCCAGAGAGAAGTGTTTGCAGAGCACATCAAAAGCCAGCCCAGGGACCCACATGTTTGCTCAGTATCCACACAGCAAACAACAAGAGCCTCTCTTGAATGGAGGGGTCAGAAAGGATTTTCCTCAAATCTAGTGAACCTCTGGGGTGATGGCTTATTCAAATGCCAGGGTGGGATGGGGTGCAAGGCCTCCCTTGTCTGGGATGGACACCCGGAGTCTCTTATTTTCATTTTGCTTTCTAGCAACAGAACCAACCCTGGGGAATGGAGGGGGACCTGGACTTGTTTGGAAGTCTGTCTGGAACCAGTGCAGAAGGCCAGCTGTAGGGAGCTGTAGGGAGCGGGGTGAGGGAGGAGGAGGAGGAGGCCCACTAGCTGTGCTGAAAACCAGACCCAGAGCTTTTATGCACATGATTAGTGATGAGCCAGTTGCCTGGCAACAGCAGCCCCTTCCCCCTTCTATCCATACCCCTCAGGCTGCATGTAATGTTTGTGACATTTTTCTTTTCATAGCAGAGACAGGGAGTCACCCCCTTCATTAGGTAAAGACAGTGCCCACTCCCCAGCCCCCCTTACTAGCTTATTGATCAGACTCCTGGTTAGAAATTGTCTCCCCAAAGCATTTAATTATTAATTGCACATTGGACTGATTGCTGTACCAAGAGAATCTACGGATGAGAGTTCATAGAACTGAAGTGCTTAGCCCAAGACCTGGCACACAGGAACTGCTGTGAGAATAATTAACGGTATCCCTTCCTTTAGGGAGATTGGATTATAGCGAGACCTATGCCGGGCAGATTTTACTCTTCAAAGAGTATCGCTGTTTTCTCTTCAACTCTCCATCCAAACGCTACAGCAGGAAGAGTTCCCCTCCCCCATGCCTGTAAATCTTTGTTTACAAATAGTGAACCCAAGGCCCAGCAAAGTGAAGTGACTTTGTCAACGTCCCATAGCTCTTGACACCAAAACTAGACTGAATCCAAACCTCCTGGTGCTCAATCCCTTTCCACTACACCTCTAGCCCTCAGAATGTAGTGTGCATGAGAATCCTACCAGGAATCCATCAAAAATGAAGGTTTATGATCCCCCCACCCCTCACCATGCCCCTCACCATTGGTTTCCTAGGGCTGCTGTAACAAATTACCCCAAACTTAGTACCTTATACTAGCAAGTTTATTATCTACAGGGTTAGAGGTCCCAAGTCCTAAAATGGATCTTAAGAACTAAAAGCAAGGTGTTGGTGGCCCGAGTTCCCATGAATGCCAGAAGGGAGGATCTGTTCCTTGCCATTCCCAACTTCTCCAGGCCACCTTCCCCCTGGCTCATGGCCCATCCCTCCAATCTCTACCTCCACCACCATGTCTCTGCCTCTCTTTCCTCCCTTGTAAGGACCCCGGGTCCATTGGACTCACTAGGAGAATCTGGGACAATTTCCCCATCTCAAGAGCCTTTAACTCTGATTTAGGCAGCTGGGTGGAGCCCAGGAACCTGCATCCTGGTATCCTTCCCTCCCTCTGTCAAGCAGACAACCTCTGGACCAGCTAGGAAGCACTGCTGCACCCGTGGGCCACCAGCTTTTTCTTTACAAGACAATGAGGGGACTGACCGGCAGGGAAGGCCATTGCTTCCATTTATTAAGATGCTCAAGGATAGGAAGGTGCTTTTGTAGTCCCAGGTTCCACAGCCAAAGTTGGAATGTAAACCCAGGTCCCTGTCTCCACACCCACTGTCTGAGGTCCTCTATTCGACAGCATGCTGTCGCGGAGCCTGCTCCCCTCCTCCTGCAGACAGGAAAACCAGGGCCCAGGATCTGTCAAGTGACCACCCACGGTGCTACTTCCAGGCTCACTCAAGAGACCCCAGAGAGATCATGCATTTCCTTCCCTTTCCCACATGGAGATCTCATCCCTGCCAAGCCGCTGAAAAGCACTTTTCCGTGCAGAGTCAGACTGCAGTGCCAGCCTGACTTCAGACACATGGGCTGAAACAATAGCAGAACCCTTTGGTGGGTTGTTCTCAGGGAGCAGAATGACGGAAGACAGGGGCTGGAAGAGATGGGGCGTGGGGGTGACAGGCCCTTTCTGTTCATGTCCCGTGAGGAAAATTTTAAAAACAAAGGAGCCGCTCCATTGCTAGTGCAAAAGTGTGTGACTGAGCACTAGGGGGCAGAGCGTGTCCAGGAATGGGAGTGCAAATGCCACTTGCCTTGGGTTTTAAGGGAGATTTTACCAGCTTCCAGTGTGAAGGGTCATTGCCTTTAGTACAACCTTAGTCAATAGGTTTCTAATTGGGCTATTAATCTAGAAATAAGTGTGACACAGGAACCCCAGAGGGTGGCATGAGAGCAGATGTAACGTGACTAATGAGCACCCCACGAAGGCTTTTTGAAAGGGTCAGCTTTTATCATCTTTGTCCTCCTTTCGTGTGAATTGATGCCCCACCACTACTTGGCAGTTTGTCACAGGCAGTGGCTTAACCGTTGAGAAACATCAAACAACATTTTAAAGGTTCCCCAGGACATGGTGGGAGCACCAGAAAATGAACAATAGATCTATTTTGTATTTTAATTTGTTGCAAATTAATGTGAGTGTACACCCATCAGCCAGTTCAGACTTAGCCTCATTCCCCCTTGGGTACTGTCCCACCTCCTGAGCCGAATGATCAGCAAATGGATCTTGATCATCACAGGCAATGCATGATCCTTTGCTTGGGAATTAACCCCAATAACACTTGATTCTACCATCTGCAAAGGCAATGACATTTGAACAGATATGAATTCAGCAGTGGCCTAAGGATACTCTCCTGTTTGGAATATCATTAATGTGAATTCCTCAGCCACCAGACACTGGACTTTTCTTTCACAATCTCATTTGATCGTTGTAACAACCTTATAAGATTGATACTATTATTACCCATATGTTGAGGATACTTTAACAATGAGGAGCGAAGAAAGTTGTCCGAGATTACCTAGTGTGGAAATGGCTCAGCCAGGCCTCAGACTTAGCCATATGACACCAAAGCCTAGGTACTCTGCTCCTGTCTTCCTGGAATCCTGAGCAAGCTTATCCCAATTGGGAAAACCTGGGCCATGGTTTCTGACCATTTACCTTTGAATCTGAATGTGGTGCTGATTTGGTGGGTGGTCTTAGAAAAGGGACTCCATTTCTCCATTGGATCTTAAGATCTTACAGTGAGGTAAATGCTTCATAATTCAACAAGTCAAAATAAATGTAATACAACCTTGATGTTAGAGGCATTTGGGCCTAAAGAATCCAGGCTAGTGTATGGAGTCAGGCAGTCACCATCTCTGAGATCTGCAGGGACCTGCCACTGGGGTCAGAAGGAAGTTTCTGTAAGATAGAGATGTAACAGGGTGGTGTGAGGAATTGAGTGGGATTAGTCTCTCAAGCTCTGGGTTGCTAAAAGGTACAGGACGTATCCTCCTTCTCACAGGATGAGTTTGGGGACTGCAGACTTGTCAGAAGAGTCATCTGTTGGGCAAAGGGAGGTATGCGTTGGTGACATGCTACCCAAGGCCATCTGCTGGGAAGCACCTGGAAGAGGAATCCATGTTTCCCAAGGAAACAAGGGAGAGCTGCCAGGTACTGGTGCCAGGGCAGGTCCTATGGCCACTTTGTTAGCCGTGGAGGCCCACAGTCTGGCCACAAGCAATCACAAAAGGCCATATTTGACTTTCTCTTTCCTCTTCTTTCCCCAAAGTCAGAGGAGGTGGGCAGGGGGAGGTCAGGATAGGAAAGAAGGAGAGAGTAGGCCGTGTCTCCATTCTTACACTCCAAATCTTCTAAAGCCTCTAGTCTAGTCTGGAGGAAGGGAAAAGATTCACACTCAATATAGATTAAAATTTTAAATTGAAGAAAGCCCAATAGAGAGAAATCACTTTAATAACTAAAATGATGAAACCTATAGAATCAGAATGGGGTATATAAAGCTAATGGAGCCCACTCACCAGTGAGAAAGGGAGGTTCCGCAGAGTATAATCGGTAGACTTTATTGGAGGAAAAAAGCATACACCCGTATTTCATCTTTATCCCCCAGAGAACTGACAATCTTCACTAAACCTGTTACTCAAAGAAAAATCAATAAATATTAGATATTCTGCCACAGGTGAAAGACTGCAGCTTGCTGTTTTGTACCACAGTTAGCTCCTCCACATGAGGAATGACTGCCTGGCCCTCTAGGACTTTGGTCTGGTAGGTGTGTCGTAGATACCTCAGATAATGGTGGAGAAAGCCCAGAGTGTCTCTTCTTGTCAAGCTTGTATCTGCAACTCTTTCTGGGACTCTCTGGAGTCGCAGATCCATCTAAGTCAGGATGCATCTTCTTAAACACTTTCCCTCTACGTAGAGCCTTCTGCCTTCTAAGAGGTCTAAATTGATCCCCCACCACCAACTGCATCCCTCCTTTGAACCTGAGCTGGAGCCCTGGGCTTCAGAGGGTTATATAGTATGAACTTAAATGATAGACATAATGGTGGTGATCTCACCTCAACCCTCACCATTCCTCCCCTTGACTATTGCTTGGGGCAGCGCAAGAACCCAAGACGCATTGGTGTAACAAAGCCAATATTTTAATCCACTCTGTGATCAAGATAGTATCACCAATCCACAGGAAGAGGGGGAAATATTCCATAAATAGAGCTTGAATAATCAGCTAACTAGATGTGGAAAAACAACCAATTAAATTCTCATTTATGCCAGGACATTGAACGCAATGCACCAAACTATAGCACCTTGGTGTCCTGCGTATTTTAAGCTGAAGGAAACTGAATCAGCAACAGTGCAGAAGCAGGAGTGTGTGACACTCCACCCCGCCCCTTCTCCCCTGGAGCAGGCCATAAAACCTAGGAATGTCACTCACTGACCTCCTCCCTCCCTTCACCTTAGAAGACCTTTAAGTGACAGATGTCCTGCCCACACCTGCAAGGGGAGCAATGTCACACAAAGAGGCCAAGAAGAATCTGAACAAACACTAGATTCCTTCTCAGTTTATTGCCATTTGATCCTACACTCTTGTCTTTCCATCACACTTCTGCATAATTTTCCACAAAAAATACACAGATTTCCCCATTTCCTTGGGGCTTCATTTATGAAGGCTCCCATTTCATATAAAACCTGTTTTTGTTAATCTACCTTTTGTTATAGGGATCTCAGCCACAGATCTGGTGACAATTGATGCTACATTTTCTCTCCTACACTTAACATCCATCATTTTCAGGTGGATGAAAAAGCAAAAGGTCATAGAGGAAAGAATGACAATGTAGAAGAAAACTTAGATGAATATCGATCAGACTTTGGGATTGGGGAAGAACTTTTTTTAAGTATAAAAATAATACATAAGTAACATTAAATGATAAATTTAAATATACAAACATTTTAAATGTATAAAAAAATGTAAATATAATCAAAAGGTATGGTAGTAACAGGACCCATTAATCCCCATTGCACCAGTAGACAGGAAGCTAAAAGCCATCATCTGAGTGACTCCATCCTAGACCAACGGTTCCTGAGCCATGCTACCAACCACAGATAGATGAGTGATCCAGCTAAGGTCAGCCATGCCTGGCCCAGGTTATCAGATACATATGTTACCCATAGACTTGTAAGTAACAGTAAAAAAAAAAAATCATTTAGAACACTGTTCTAAGGTGATTTGCTATACATAATTAGATAATCTATACTGATACAGTTTGGATTTGGAATGTCCCTCAAAGCCTGTGTGGGAAAGGCTCTGTCACTAGCTCAGTACTATTGGGAGGTGGTAGAAAACTTCAAGAGGTAGAGCCTAGTGGGGGGTCTTCCGGTTGTAGAGGGTGTGCCTGTGAAGGGAATATTGGGACCCCAGACTCTTCCTCTTCCTCTCTTTTGCACCTAGCCATGGGGTGAACAAAATTCCTCTGCCCTGTGCTCCCCCCATGATGAGTGCTGCCGCCCCACAGGCCCACAGCATCGGGGCCAATCATGGAGTGAAACCTCGAGGACTGGATGCCAAAAGAAACTTTTCCTCTTCATAAAGTTTATTTCCTCAGTTATTTGTTAGAGTCATAAAAACATAACTAACACGAATAGAAGAGGGAAATGACAAATGAGAACAAACATGGACAAGAACTGTGAGAGATGAAAATTAAAAAATTAATATGGAATGAGGTCTTATAAATCAATAAGAAAAACACCATCTGCCACAAGAGAAATGAATAAAGGAGGTAAGCAGATAAGTTAAGAAAGGAAGACAAATGGCAAATAAACTAATGAAAAAGCATTAAGCCTCACAAAAATAGAAGTGTGATCTAAACATTAAACTATCCTTAGATATTTCTACTTATTAAACAACAGCTTCAAAATGTTCAATAATGAGGAGGTGGTGGGCACTGTTACCCAAGGATGAGCGTGGAACTAACATGCCACTTCTGGAAAGTAGTTTAGCAGGACTTAGAAAATGTGTTAGGATCAAGTGCGGTTGGTGTGAAATATTGCATTATTCTTCCTCATCCCTCAGTGCTCCTTGAATTTGTGCTGTTGGCATGATTTTGAATATACTCCATTAGAAGAGGAGTATATTTTCTTCTTATCCCTTTTGTACTTGGCATTGTGGCTGTGCTTGGCCAATGGAATGTTAACAAGTGTGTGCTGCATGCAGAGGTTTAAGCCTCCTCTGGCTTTGGGGATGTTCTGTTTCATTTCTTCTTTCACCATAAGCAGAGCTTCTTCTGTGTGGTCCTGACCCTGTAACCTCAGCTCCAGAATGAATACATAGATTTGGGAAGATGGAAATGGAGTAGCAAAATAGTGATTGGGACTCGCCTAATCTCCCACACAAAAAATAGTCATAACAAGTAAATATCAAAACCAAAAATCCAGGGACATTTCCAACAAAACCAGGTGAGCCAGTATCCCTGTGAACCCTGAAATACAAGTCACTGAAGATAGACCCTAGACAGCCACACCCACCTGCATGGTTTCAGCGTCTGGGCAGGAGAGGGCAGAGGAAAGCAACGGGGTATTTAACAAACCTGGGAACAGGGAAGCCTCAAATGTCCAACAGGCACTCACTGGAAGGCCCAGAAGCTGAAATTGTCTACTCCAGTTAGCAGGTGAGTGCAGGGGCAGGGAGCCTGCAGGAAGGTCTCAGTGGCCTGACACACTGAGTCCCATAGACTCTCATGGGAACCCTGCTAGGTCAGGGCTCTTCCCTGAGGATGCCACCAGGAGTAAAATTAAAACCGGCAGAATAGATTTCACAGAGACAGAGGAAAGAAGATCCAGATAACAGCAGATGAGGTGAGTGTAACCAGGAAATCCTACAAAAAGGAGCTGCTCTTATATTTTGCACTACATGAAACACAACAGAATAGGTACCCATGAAGTTCTAAAATTTTATCTGAATAAATACTCATAAATAAGTTTAAGAAAACTAAATTCATATAAAAATGAGCAATAAAAAATATCAAGGCTACAGTGCTTTTCTAGCATGTGCAAGTCACTGAAGTGTGACAGTACTGGAAAGCTGGGGGAGAATTAAGGTTAAATCTCAAAGTTAAGAACAATAAGAATAAGAATAAGAAACAGAGGCTGGGGTTGTAGCTCAGTGGTAGAGCACTTGCCTAGCATATGTGAGGCACTAGGTTTGATTCTCAGCACTGCATATAAATAAGTGAATATATAAAGGAACATCAACAACTAAAAAAAAATTTAAAAAAGAAGAAACAGAATAATATTACTATAGATAATGAAAGCAGGCCAGAAAGGTTTGCTTTAAAGAAAAAGAAAATCATAATGTTCTATTAAAAACTGCACTAAAAAGAAAAATTTTCAAAACATGAAAGAATATTTTTTTAAAAGAGAATTAGAAAAGCTCATAAGTGGCAGAACTCAAAAAGGAAAAAAGAAATAAAATAAATGAAAACTGTAATGAACTTGGTGAATAAGCACAGAAGATAATGTCTTAAGAGAAATAGAAGTGAAAATAGAAAAAAATANAAAAAAAAAAAAAAAAAAAAAAAAAAAAAGGAAGAGAGAGAGAGAAAGTAAAAAAAAAAAAGAACTAAACCAAGAGGAATAAATAAATTCTATAATTCAGTAAGAACCTTTGAAAGAAAATAGATTTTAAAGTACAAATGGAAAGAGCTCACTATGCATATCAGACTATTAAACCTGAGTTATCAACACCAGACACATTCTGGTAAAATTTCTGGACTTTAAAGAAAAAAAAAAGATTCTTTAGACATCAAGGCATAAACAACATATGGCTTATAAGGAAAGGAAGAGTCCCATTAGACTTTTTGATTATAATACTTCAGGTCAGAAGAAAATAGAATAGCATATTTAGGATACTCAAGGAGCAAGAAAATGTAACATTCAAGTATAAAAGACTTGGGCAGACAGTTGTGGACATGTGAGAACTTAGGGAATACTGTCCCTATAAGTACTTACTGAGTAATCTATTAGTGAGCAAGTCTCAGACAACCAACGTAAGTAGAGAGTCTCTAGCATAAGGACTGACAGGGAGCATTAAATAGTTACTTGCAGAAAAAAAACTTAGAATAAAAAGGAAGAGAATATATATGCAATGATTATATGACTAGACAGTGTAGACATAGTACAACTTAAAAATGAGGCAAAATAAGGATGAGAGGCAAGATTTTTAAAAAGTGTTTTCAGTTATTATGGTTGTTGGTGGTTATTCTCTATATTATTTTGAAACTTCTCTGTGTATAATGTAACAAGCATAGGATATTCTATCCTCTCTTGTGTTTTGACAACCAGAACCAGAATTCTTGATGTGAAAAAAAGGATATACAGTTAATATAAAAAAGAAATTTAGGAAAACCTCTGTGAACCTGAATTTGAATTGGAAATATTACTGTGAATTCATAAAGTGTTTTATCTTCAAAAATATATTTCCTAATTCTGCCTATTGAAAAAGCCCAGGAATATTGGTCCCTTTACCCACTAGCATAGAGCACCTCTGGAGCCCAGATGGTGATAATGAAATGCCACTTCTTACTAAAAGAAAAACAGGGCCTTTGGAGAAAGGGCTGATTCCAAATCTGTGTCCAAAAGAGTACAAAATTATCCTAGAACATTTTGTCATACCAGATAGCAAGAAAATGACTCAGAATTCAACTTGAAGAGGTTAGTAATGGTTAAAGATAAGACAATTATAATTTCAAAACAAAAAACTGCAATAGATTATAACACTTCAGTTATATCAATTAATTCGTAATAATAAAAAAATTGGTCTTTTTTGAAGAAGAATAATGAATTGATTTATTACCATTGTGCAATTCAATTGAATTAATGGCTCTAGGCCTTGAGAATTAATGACTACTAACATAGTGGAAGCCAGATATGACCTATAGAGATTGAGGCTAAGGCTACTCAGTCCTCTAGATCCAGCTGCCCAATTTGCAGGAAATACTGAGGACAATGCAACATGTCAAGTTATACCATGAATATGCAATCAGCAAGATCCAAATTGTGGGAAATTCTATAGGTCTGAAAAGCCCAAGTTCTTTTTTTTTTTTGAGACGGGGCCTCACTATGTTGCCGAAGTTGGTCTCAAACTGTGGGGCTCAAGTGATTCTCCTGCCTCAGCCTTCCAAATGCTGGCACAGCAGGTGTGCATTACCTTGCCCAACTACAAGGCCCAAGTTCTTAAACAGATAAATTGTAAGGAAAGAAAGATATAGCAAGAAAAAAAAAGTAGATTTAAACTATACATCAAACATTCTAAAAGACCAAATAGGGCTGGGGATGTGGCTCAAGCGGTAGCGTGCTCACCTGGCATGTGTGCGGCCCAGGTTCGATCCTCAGCACCACATACAAACAAAGATGTTGTGTCCGCAAAAAAAAAATAAAATAAAATAAAAAATAAATATTAAAAGACCAAATAAACCACAAGGTCTGTGGATGTGGGCATGAATGAATAAGCCATAAACAAATGCAAGGAAGTGATTTCTGTTTTGGGAAGAATGATGATTACTTCTGGAAGAAGTGGAGAGCTGTGATCGAGACAGGGCACGTGGGAGACATCTGTGTTGCTGGCAATGTTCTATTTCTTAAACTGGATAGTAGTTGTAAAAATGTTTATCTTGTAATTCACTAAGATATGCATTTGTTCTGTATTTTTTATATATTTTATTTTAAAAGGACAAGTTAAAACAAAAAAAGAAAACCACCCAGTGCAGATCTGAGCCCAGTCATGGGCAAGTCCAGCTAAACTCAACTTAGATCAGCCAGTCTTTCATTGATGCAAGATGTATATATTGAAAATAAGCCTTATTGTTTTACCTCTGCACAATGAGGTAGTTTGTTACACATCACTGTTGTGCCATTTGCTACCTGATACAGTTGATGATGTATCAGCTATTTCAAACCTCTTTTCCTTTCACTGTTGAATCTAGAGAAGCCAGATATTTGTTTTACTAGCCTCCCAGTTAATGATGGCTATGTGACCTAGGAGTAAGCCCTCAGGGAAATCCTGCTGAGGGTCTATGGGAAAGACTTTCTCTCCAAATCAAAAGATAGTATACAGAGAGGTTCTCTCACTATCTGGCTTCATATATCCTGCTTCTCTGAATTTTGCTTGTGTGATAATGTGATGCTTGGAGCCATTTGCCACCATGAAGCAATAAGCACAAGAATGAAAACTCAACATCCTGAGGATATGGAGCAAAAAAATTGAAGAGTTGGATTTCGTTTTTGTGTATGTGTGTGGTACTAGGATGGAACCTGGGGATGCTTTACCATTAAGCTACATCCCCAGACCTTTTTATTTTTTGTTTTAAGACAGGGTCTCACTAAGCTGCTGAGGCTGGCCTCAAATTTTTGATCTCTTGCCTCAGCCTCCCTAGTTTCTGGGTTTATAGGCATGCACCACCACTCCCAACTAGAGTCTGATTTCTTGATTATTTCATCAAATCTCTACCGTCTTTCAGAATTGGGTTATCAAGTCAATTAATATACCATCTATTAATTAACTTTTCTATTACTTGTAACTGACTTTCTATTACTTCCTAACTTAGCTTTTAAAATGTTTATAAGTCTTTAGCCCAGCAAGTATTCTCTGTTCCTTCAATTTAACATAAGAAAATGATCCAAGATAGAATCAAAGAATATTTAATGAGGCATTTTCTAAAAAGAGAAAAATAGAAGACAATCTAAAATTTCAATACAAAAGAACAATTAAATAAGATATCAATAAGATGATAAATTATGCAACCATTGACATATTTGAGCACAATGTTTAAGATTATGGGAAATTTATTCTGTATAATTTTTAAAAAAGTAATATCAAAACTACGGGTGATATCAGAGAAGATAGCAGAGTAAGGACTTCCAAAAATCTTCTCCCAACAACAACAACAACAAAACAATGAGAAAACTAGCAAATTTGTCAGAGTCAACCTGAGAATGTTAATTCAAGAGAAAATGATGGAGCTGGGCATGGGGTGCATGCCTGTAATCACAGCTTCACAGGAGGCTGAAGCAGGAGGATCACAAGTTCGAGCCTCAGCAACTTAGCAAGGTGCTAGGCAACTTAGTAAGAACCTGTCTCAAAATAAAAAATAAAAATAATGTGTCTCAGAGATAAAGCACCTCTGAGTCCAACTCCCAGTACAAGAGAGAGAGAGAGGAAGTGAGCGGGGAAGAGAAAGTGAGGGGGGAGAGAGAGAGAGAGAGAGAGAGAGATAGATGGATTTCAGTAAAAGATGGTGAGCTTTGTGGCATTTCTATTGCCCTATTCTCAGTTCTGCCTTAGACTTGAAAAATCAACATTCCACACTCATATTGTAAATCAGGATCCTGGCAGCCACCAGAGGGGACAGAACAATATTGTGACTCCTTCAAAAGCCCTACTCCCAGGGAAATGCCATAATGTCACCTGTCTGGTGGTTCCTTGGAAGATCCCACTCATGGGATCTGTCTTTATTTGACTTGGCCCAGGGGTCACTCGGTGTGAACAGCTTTTCCCCAGGGGCCATTTGTCAAAAATAATCAGAGGCAATTGTTTAATATCACTGTTGCCTTAGGTGGCAGCTAATATCTGTAGAAACAAGAGGTGAACAAAAAAGTTTAAAATGAAAAGCTAGGGAGTGAGATGCCCATAGGGTCTTTAAAAAGCTCCAAAATAATTTTGGGAATCTTGAAAGCAGTGTGCACACATAGAGCTATGCACATGACCAGGGCTGTGTTCATGCTGAGGGAAACCACCGCAGGCTCCCCTGGGGGCTTTGTGCAAGCAGGAGGTGAAGGCTTAGGCAGAGTGAGTGGAAAGCCTATGTGGACAGCACGCCCCAACACACGCAGCCCTGCGGTGAAGACAGGTACACTGATTGGCTCCAGGCATCTAAAGAAACCTCTGACCATTAGTGTAATTGGCCAACCACTAAGCTTCAGCTGCCACATACAACAAAGAATATAGACTTCACAGAATTCGTTCAGAAAAGTCACTACACACACAATGACAGTCACAAGCAGCAATCAGAGGAAAGAGGAAAGTCTGATTTCTAGAATTAGCTCATTCACTTCAAATGTCTGGTTTTAGACTGGGGCTGTAGCTTAGTGGTAGAGCACTTGCCTCACATGCGTGAGGACCTGGGTTCAAATCTCAGTACCACATATAAATAAATAAATAAAAGTCCATTAACAACTAAAAACATATTTTAAAAAGTAATAAAATGTCTTATTTTCAACAGCAACAACAAAAAATGAGATAGCAGAAAAAAATAAGTAATTATAGTACTCCTAGGTAGATACTTAAGAGAAATGCAAAACTACACAAAAACATGTACACAAATATTCATTGCAACATTATTTATAGTAGCTAAAAAGTAGGAAAAAAGTTTTTATCCACTTGAATGGATAATGAAATGTGTTCTATTCTAACAGTAGAATGTTATCCAGCCATAAAAGATGATGCAGTACAGACAATATAGATGAACTTTGAAAACTGGGCTAAGTCAAAGAAGCCAGACCCCCAAAATGCCATAGATTGTGTAATTCCAAATGAGGATGCTGATCCATATGGGGATGGAGGGAGCATGGGAGGAATGGAAGAACTTTAGATAGGGCAAAAGGGAGGGAGGAGAAGGGAGGGGGTGGGGCGTAGGAAAGACAGTGGAATGAGATGGACATCATCACCCCAAGTACATGTATGAAGACACGAATGGTGTGACTCTAATTTGTGTACAACCAGAGACATGAAAACTTGTGCTCTATATGTGTACTATGAATTGAAATGCATTCTGCTGTCATATATACCAAATTGGTATAAACAAATAAATTTTTTTTAAAAAAGAAAATGTCCAGAATTAGACAAATCCAGCAGTGGTTTCTGGGGCTCTGAGGAGAGAAGAGGAGGGGGAGCAGTTGTGGATGGTATGGGATTTCTGCAGATTGGTGACAATATTCTGGAATTAGTAGTGATGGTTGCCCAACTTTGTGCATATACTCAAGACCACTCAATTTTATACTTTTTGAAAAGGGTGAATGTTTTGGTACATGGATAATTAATTTTAAAAACTGTGAGAAGTATGATCCCAACTTTGTTTAAAGTTCTGTATTCAATATAAACCTCATGCAAGTTCTCAAAATCTCCTGACTGCCTTCTTTCTCTCTGTTGACTGGTGCAGCACCCTGAGCCACCTCTTTAGCTCCAGACTCTGTTGAACTGTCTCTAAGACATTGGGTTTGGTTTCCTGTAAGGCCACTGAGAGGCTGTGTGATAGAACTTGAAAGTTGAAGGTTCGTTCCATGTGGGTGGACTTTGATGAGTTGCAAACGAAAGACCGGAAAGAATTAGGCAATACTTCCCTATATTTCCCTAATTTTCTTTGACAACTCTGATGGGCAGTTGAACTTTGTCTGCTTCCCCTAAAAGGTCATACTTGCCAAGTGCAGAGTGACCTCTTATGTCTCTTTGATCTAGCTCAGTGGCAAAGCACTTCTGGGTTTAATCCCCAATACCAAAAAAAAAAAAAAAAAAAAAAAAAAA
>NW_025999853.1:16069431-16124635 GCF_001458135.2 Marmota marmota marmota
AAAAAAAAAAAAAAAATCCAAGCAACTGGGTTCAGCACGCCTCCTCCAAGAAAATTATATTATATTTACTTATCCAGAAATTAGTCACCTAATAGTCTCTTAGTTTACTGTTTTGCAGCCCTTGCTGAGAATAGGTAAAAGTCATCCATTTATTCATTCAACAAATACTTTGTAAGTGTCTACCATATATGCCAGGTACTTTCTAGGAAGCTGAGATCTATCAGTAGGCCAGACAACATGTTCTCAGTTCTCTTTTTTCTTTATTTCTGCCTTTCTTCCTTCACCAGGGATTAATTTCTAATGGGGAAAGTCAAACAACATTTTTCAGTTTGTAATAAGTGCTTTAAAGAATAAAGCTGGGCAGCCCAATGTAGTAGTGCAGGCTGTAATCCAAGCAACTCCAGAAGCTAAGGCAGAAGGATTGCGAGTTCAAGGCCAGCCTGGGCAACTTAGAGACTCTCTCAAAAGTGAAAAATAAAAAAGGGCTGAGGATGTAGCTTGGTGGTAAAGCACCCCAGGTTCACTCTCCAGTACTGGGCAGGCAATATGGGGAGGGCAGATAATAAATTTGGGCAGAGGGATGTGAACAATGGATGAGGTCTACGGGGTACCATTTTAGACTTTTCAGAATTGAGTCAGAACCACAGCTCTAACAGTGACAGTTGACTGGAGACTAAACCAAGTAAAGGAGCTAACCGTGCAGGCTTCTGGGGGTTGGGTGGGAATATTTCAGACAGAAAGAATAACAAATAACATATCTGAGCAGGAGGGTCCATGGTGTGTTTGAGGAATAGGGAGGTCAGTATGGCTGGCGCAGAGTGGTAGGAGAGGAAGCCAGAGAGGAGGCAGGGGCCCAAGGATTTAGGGCCTTATAAACCTTGGTAAGGACTTTAGATTTGACCCTGAGATGAGAAACCATTAGAAGTTTTTGTTGGTTTTAAAATTTTGGTAAATACATATAACACAAAAGTTATCATGTTAGTCTTTTTAAGTGTGCAGCTCAGTGGCGTCAGGTACATTTAGAACACCAGTGTCCTGCTCCAGAACTTTTTCATCATCCCAAACCAAAACTCTGACCTCACTGAACAGTAACTCCCTCTCTCTCCCAGTACCACCATT
Organism: Marmota marmota marmota; assembly: GCF_001458135.2. Classification (NCBI taxonomy): domain Eukaryota; kingdom Metazoa; phylum Chordata; class Mammalia; order Rodentia; family Sciuridae; genus Marmota; species Marmota marmota. The sequence continues at coordinate 16,070,551 of NW_025999853.1, forward strand.
CCACTTTCTGTTTCTGTGAATTTGATTCTTCCAGGTACCTTGTTTAAGGGGGATCATGCAGTGTTTATCTTTTCACGCCTGGCTTATTTCACTTAGTGTTCAAAATTAATGTCTTTGAGGATCATCCGTGTTGTAACATGTGTTGGAATTTCAATGGGCGAATGATATGACTTTACTTAACATTTCAGAAGGACACCTCAGGCTGCTTGGTGGGGAGAGCCTACAGGTGACAAAGGAGAAAGTAAAAAGATCAATGAAAAGGCTGTTGTCATAGTCCAGATGAGAAACGATGGTGGGCTAGATGAGCGTGGTAGTCGTGGAAATGATGGACCTTTCAGAATTGAGATATATTTCTAAGGCAGAGCTGACCAAATTCATGGATGGATTGGATGTGAGTTCTGAGAAAGAGTGCAGCCGGGATTATTCAAGGAGTTTAGACAAAAACTGTGTTTTAGGCAGCTGTTTCTCTGCTGTGGCCAAAAATACCCAACAAGAACAAAAGGGAGGAAAAGTTTATTTTGACTCATAGTTTCAGAGGTCTCAGTATCTTAGTCTATAAATAGCTAGCTCCATTCCTGGGGGCTTATGTGAGGCAGAACATCATGGTGGAAGGGTGTGGTGGAGGAAAGCAGGTCAAGGCATGGCCACCAAGAAGCAGAGAGAGAGAGAGAGAGAGAGAGAGAGAGAGAGCTCTCCTTACCATGACAAAATATAAACTTCCAAGGCATACCCCAGTGACCCAATCTCTCCAGCCACATCCTACCTGCCTTCAGTTACCACTCAGTTAGTCCCTATCAGGGGGACTGGGTTAAGGCTCTCCTAACCCAATCATTTCTCCTCTAAACCTTCTTACATTGTCTCACTCATGAGCTTTCTGAGGGCACCTCATATTGAAACCATAACAAACTGGTAGAATGAAATAGTAACTTGTAGAAATGGCCAAGAATATAGATAAAGTAGAAGGTGGTAATTGATGCAGGAGGGTTGAAAACTCAGTTCTGAACTGTCAAGCTTGGATTGATTGTTAGTCATCCAAGTGGAGAAAAACAATAGCCATACTGGGAGTGGTGGTACACACCTGTAATCCCAGTGGCTCAGGAGGCTGAGGCAGGAGGATCGTGAGTTTAAAGCCAGCCTCTGCAAAAAATCAAGGCACTAAGGAACTCAGTGAGACCCTGTCTCTAAATAAAATACAAAATAGGGCTGGGGGTGTGGATCAGTGGTCTAGTGCCCCTGAGTTCAATCCGTAGTACCCACCCACCCCCCAAAAAACCAGTTACTAGATATATGAATCTAGAATTCAAGCAAGAAGAAAGAAATTAGGGCTTAAGATACAAAATTGGATATCATAAAAATATAAGAAATATTGCAAGCTCTGGATCTTCCTAAGATTCCCCCAAGACCTGAGTGCAAATGGGGATAAGAGGCTTGAGGATGAAAGTCAAGGGCATGTTGATGCTCACAGGCCAGGAAGATGAAGAAAACCCAACAAAGGAGACTGAGGAGAAAGGACCAGTCCACCAAGAGCAGAAACATGAAAGAGGTGGTGTCCTCGAGGTCTAGGGAAGAGAACAATTCAGGAGGAGAGATCCACAAAGGAAGGTAAGGATTAGAAGTGTTCACGAGAATCACAATATGGCAGTGTCCTGGGACCTTGTAAAGGGTGATTTCTCATTGCTCTTCCACCTCCCTTGGGGTGGGGGTCATTTCTGGGAGCTTTTCTTCATTCTTCTGCAGGAGCTTTGGAGAGCCCTGAAGAGAGTGAGAAATGTCCTAAATCTGATGAGCACTACTTTTAAGAGTCCTCCCAACCCCTTCCTACTCTGAGCCAGACATGCCCTTGCTGCTGAGGTCCCTGGCTATGTCAAACCTTCATATCATTTAGCTTCTCCTTAGGCTCTTCTTCTCTCCAATGTTTTCAGGGATTGTCCCTGTGGCCCCCATCCTGCTGCTTAGGGTTTCTCTTTTCTCCTTGTCAAGTTTGACTCTACAAAGACTCTCCATTTATCATGCTCCCTCTCTGTCTTCTTGACCACACTATTTGCATCTATTAATGTTTCTTCCTGTCTTTCCTGCTGACAACATCTCTTTTCATCATTTAAATTGTAGCTTTACATTCATCTCCATTTCCTGCCACCCACTGCCAAACTGGGAGATGTCTATTAGTCATTCCGTAGAAATTCGGAGTGTCAGCTATGCAGAGCAGTGTCATCAGTGCTGCACAGAATACCCATAATTATGACATGGGCTTTGTCTTCCAATTGCACCAAGGTAATTTGAGAAAGAAAAACCTAAACATGTAAAATGAGTAGTAATAGAACTAGACAATAAATCATATTTTCAAAAAAAAAAAAAAACCCTGCCATCAAGTCGTATTGATGCCAAATGGGAGGCAGGGAAGATGGCATTTGAGCTGGGACATTGAAAGATGAAAAGGGATTGAAATAGTAGAAAGCAAAGGGTAGGCAATCCAGAAGGAAAACACAGAGAAGCCTAGAGGACAAAGATGCCAGGGAAGGTAGGCTTGCTCCAGCCTGTGGGGTGTGGAGCACCAAGTGCAGGGAATTCAGCGGCAGAGGCTCAGTGGTTTTTGAAAAATGTAAAAGCAGTGTTGGGAAGAAGAACTTGCAAGCTTTGGTTGGTATGAGGAATTAGGAGACGGGGACACCAGTGCGACAGCCCAGCTCTGACAAGAGGAGAGCCTGGCCTCTGAGCCGGTGCAGAACCAGAACACCTCTCCCTGAGAGCTCCGGCAGAGCAGTTCTCATTGCCCTAGGTTTGGTCAGGAGCCCATCCCTGAACGGATCTCCATGGCAATGGACATGCGCTGATTTGATTGGCTGGACCCGCCCAAGCCGGCTCTGAAAGATGAAAGGGGGGTGGACCCAAAGGAAAAATCAAGACAGTGTCACCAGGAGGGAGAACAGATGCTGGAACAGATGTTCCCTCCTCCAGTCCAGTCCTCCTCGCCACCTTCCACTCACTCTTTCACCTTCCACCCACCTCTCCATGCAAACTGGGCTCACCTCCAAGTTTACAAAACCAAAAGACTTTTTCAGGCCTTATATAATCTGACTTCTCTAGTCATTTGACACGGTTCTACCCTTTAAATATCAGCACTTTCTAAGGTTCAGGTTTCAATATGATCTGTTGTCACTCTCTGCATTTTCTCCTTCCCTGCCTCTCTCAAGAGCCTCGATGTGAGCTGGGGCTGGGGCTCAGTGGTAGAGCGCTTGCCTCACACAGGTGAGGCACTGGGTTCGATCTTCAGCACCACATAAAATAAATAAACAAAATAAAGGTATTGTGTCCATGTATAACTAAAACATTAAAAAAAAAAGAACCTAGTTGCTTTCTTCTCCCATCTATCATGGACATATCTCTATTGTTCCATGTTTTATACTATATTTTGATTATCTGTGTATCAGGGACCATTATGTATCTTTGTATGTGCTTTGGCTCCTGGCACTTGGTGTAGGAGTAGGCTTAATGACTAGATTCAAATGGAATATGCTAGCAACAGGGGTGAATGACGAGACAAAGAAGTTCTGGCTTCAAGTGCAGCCTATGGGAACAGAAAGAGGGAGATCAGTTTTGGAGTAAAGAGAGTGAATTTGGCTTCAGCTGTGTTGTGTCAGGGATGGTGAGGACACCAGACAGAAATGTCCAGTGGAGACAACTGAAGACATTGTGCTAGGAGAAGTCCACTGCACTATACATCACGAGAGCACAAACTTTGACTGTCTTATCTGAGCTTCTGGTACCTGCCACTAAGTAGATGCTCAGATGTTTGTTGAATTATTGAAGGACAGAGAATGACAGATAGAAAGGGTTAAAAGCAAGGCGAGGGCTAGCACTGTGGAGCACACTTTAATCCCAGCTATTTTAGAGGCTGAGGCAGAAGGATCACAAGTCCAAGGCCAACCTGGGCAACTTAGCAAGACACTCAAAAATAAAAGATAAAAAAGGACTGAGGATGTGGCTCAGTGGTAAAGCACCCCTGGGTTCAGTCCCCAGGACCAAAAAAAAAAAAAAAAAAAAAAAAAAAAAAATATTCCATTGCTTGGCATTAGGCAATCTGCCCCTCCGTGGGCTCCAAGAGAGGCTGAAGAGGCAAACATGGCGTTTTCAGACTCTTAAGGGAAGGTTCTGGGGGCTAAAGGTTTCTCTTTGCTTCACAGAGAGAAGTGAACTTTTAAATGAGGAGGACACGGTATAGAGTTTTTAAAAATACAGACTGACTTTGGAGACATTCTTTCAGGTTCAAAGACCTCGTCCCTATTATTTCTTCTCATACATTAAACAATATGTAAACGACCTGGGAGAAAACCCCTCTCCTCTCCAGACCCTACTGGTCCCATCCTCCTCATCAGCAGCATTGGGGTCTTAGTTCGAATGCTTCAAGCAACACTGTGTTATATGTTCTCCTCTGGGTCAGGGAGAAGGTGGAATTTAAATAACTCCAGTTCAGAGCAGCAGCGCACCATGGGAGATTTGCCAGGTAGGTCAGGCCTGTCTGTTGCCTTAAAAAGGCTTGAAGTCACAGACCTGACATGAAGCTGTAGGAAGCAGAAAGTGACTGGCTTTCTCTCCTCAAAACTGCATCAAGTCAAGTATCATAATAGAAAGTTCACCTTCCTAGTCCTCATCCCAGGCAGCCATTGGGCTGCGAGTCCTGTTCCTTGGAAAACACATTGCTGCTGTGCAAGATGGAGAAAGGTAAGGAGCCCATGATTAAAAAAAAAAAAAAATTGTAGTTGTAGATGGACACAATACCTTTATTTTATTTATTTTTATGTGGTTTCCGGGATCGAACCCTGTGTCTCACGTACGCTAGGCAAGCGCTCTACCCCTGAGCCACAATCCCAGCCCAGGAGCCCATGATTTCTTAATGCTATATTTATGAACTGAAGAAGTCTGTGATTTTAGTTAGAAAAGGGAAAAGTGCAAGCAGTGGAAGTGACAGGGAAAGCTGCTGGCCTGGCCACGGGTATACAAAAAAGGAAAATGCAAATTAAAACCACAAGGAGATGGCACCTCACACCTGTCAGAATGGCTTCCGTAGAGAAAAAAGATAAGTGATGGTGAGGAGGTGGAGAAAAAGGACCTTTATGCTCGCTTGGTGGAAACATAAATGAGTATAGCCATCATGGAAAGCAGTATGGAGGTTTCTCAAAAAATATAAAGGTAGGCCAGGCATGGTGGCACATGCCTGTAATCCCAGCAGCTGGGGAGGCTAAGGCAGGAGGATCATGAGTTCAAAGCCAGCCTCAGCAATGGCAAGGAACTAAGCAACTCGGTTAGACCCTGTCTCTAAATAAAATACAAAATAGGGCTGAGGATGTGGCTCAGTGGTGGAGTGCCCCTGAGTTCAATCCCTGGTACCAAAAAAAAAAAAAAAAAAAGTTAAAGATAGAACTTCCATATAATTCATCAATCCCACCAATGAGTATATAGACAGGGAAAATCAAGTCAGTATGCTGAAGTGACATCTGCACCCTGTTCATCTGTTCATCGCAGCATTATTCACAATAGTCAAAATATGGAATTAACCTAAGTGTCCATCAGTGGATGAAGAAAATGTGTTATATACACAATAGAGGACTATTTAGCCTTTAAACAGAATGAAATTCTGTCATTTGCTACAACATGGATGGGCCTGGAGGACATCATGTGGAGTGAAAAAAGCAGAGAGACAAATACCACATGATCTCACTTATGTGTGAGTCTAAAAAAGTCAAACTCACAGAAGCAGAGAATAGAACAGGGCCTGGGCTTGGGGGATTGGGAGATGTTGGTGAAAGGATCAAAATAAAACAAAAACCACTGGTAGGGCCAAGACTATGGAGAAGCTACATGAAGACACTACAGGAAAAGGACTTTGACAGACAGGGAAGGGAGAGGCCACGGCCACCAGGTCAGGACTAGGTTGCAATGTGAGGACCACCAGGAAACATTTGCAAAACCCAGACTTCTTATAAAAACAGTTTTGGAGCACAGACTTTGTGCCAGGTGTGTACTGAGCTCTTGACATGTATTATCTCACGTGCCTGGTGGATCCGGGAGCTGAAGCACAGGGAGTGAGTGACTTGCTGGGTCTCTTGGTCATGGAAAGGGGAAGCCAGGGCTATAGAAGGGCCATCTGACTTGGGCAGCAGCCTTGAACTAGTCTGCTAGTGACTCATCACCCAACCATCACCTATCACGAGGGCCAGCTGGCACTTCTGTAGAGAGGTGTCTCCTGGTCCCTTTGTCCCTCTGCTTACTGCATCAAAGGCCAGGAAGGAACCCAGCACCTCCTCCTTCCACACCAGGCGGTGAGCAAGCGCTTTCCCCGTGGCCTGTCCCCGTGGTTGCTCACCCTGGGATTTATGCCTTACTCACATCAAAGACTATTTGAGGCAGAAGTGTTTCATTCCACTCTTGCCTCAACCATGTGAGACTGGCTTTACAAAAGAGGAAACGGAACGTCTGTAACTTGCCTGGGCTCTTACAGCTCAACAGCAGACCCTAATATGGACATCTAGCTAACTGACTCCCAAGTCTCAGCTCTTTCTTCTATGTCACACTTCTTTTCAGTGACAACTTGGGGATCCTTGAGACGATGTTAACCTGCTACTTTCTGTCCAGCTTTCTACATCTGTGCAGGCATCTGATGGATTGGAGTCCCAGTTTCATTTGTGAAGGGGGAGGGGAAGAAATCCTGTTTTGCCTGTTTTTATCTGTGTCACTAGCAGGTTCTCAAAAAGGAGCCGCTGGAAATTTGGGGATAAAGAGAAAAGGAAATTTGCTAACAGATTTCTTTCTTTCTTTCTTTTTCATTTTTAGTTGCAGATGGACACAATAACTTTATTTTATTTATTTATTTTTTTTTAAAGAGAGAGAGAGAGAAAGAGAGAGAATTTTTTTTAATATTTATTTTTTAGTTTTCGGCGGACACAACATCTTTGTTTGTATGTGGTGCTGAGGATTGAACCCGGGCTGCACGCATGCCAGGAGAGCGTGCTACCGCTTGAGCCACATCCCCAGCCCACAATAACTTTATTTTGCTTATTTTTTTATTTTTATGTGGTGCAGAGGATCAAACCCAGTGCCTCACACGTGCTAGGCAAGCCCTCTATCTCTGAGTCACAACCCCAGCCCACAGATTGCTTTTTTAAAAAAATATTTATTTATTTATTTAGTTGTAGTTGGACACAATACCTTTTTAAATTTATTTTTATGTGGTACTGAGAATTGAACCAAGGGCCTCACACATGCTAGGCAAGTGCTCTACCACTGAGCCACCACCCCAGCCCACAGATTGCTTTTTTAAAACCAAGGTGTAGCATATATACAGCAAAGAACATGGAGTGTGCTAACTGCATGATCAGTTTCTACCTGTAGGTACATCTGGTAGCGCTCACCCACATGGAGGTAATGAACACTTCCTGCCTCACGTGCCGTCCCAGTCAACACCCAGTCCACGCTCCTTCCCCAGAGGTAACCGCTATTCTGAATTTTGGGGGGAGACTGTTGGTACTGGGCTTGAACCCAGGGCCTCATGCTTCTAGGCAAATGCTCTACCACAAAGCTACATCCCTAGCCCCACTATTCTGATTTTTATCACTATCAGTTTGTTTCGCCTATTCTTGAATTTCATATAAATAACAATGCCAATTAATACCCTTTTTGCTCATTAGTTTTAAAGTTGAATATACAAAAATCAAACAAGGCAAATAGCTACATTCTCCTCTTCCTCCACAACCCAGCCTCCGGTCCTTGTGGTTAACAGCAGTGACACTGGGTGCGCAGCCTTCTGGTCTCTTTCCTAATGTTTGGCACACTATCAGGAAGAGCGTTTTGCTTTTAGATCCAACTTCTGGCTTTCTTGCCTTTTTTCTAGAGGGAGAGATTTGTCAGCTAATTGTGTTGCCATGTATGTATCCATGTGTCAATGAGTTATTATGGGTTGGATGTGAGGCATCCCCCAAAAGCTCCTGTGTTAATGCAAAAATATTCAGAGGTAAAATGATTAGATTATGAGCGGTTTACCCTAATTGGAATGAACTGACTGGGTGGTACCTATAGGCAGGTTTGACTCTGCTGGAGGGAGTTAGCTCATTGGGGTGTGCCTGTGGGATTATATCTTGCCTTCCCAGCTCCTCTTTCTTTACGTTCTGGCCACCATGAGATGAGCAGCTTCTCTTTGCCACACCCTTTCACCATGATATCCTCCTTCATCTCAGGCTCAGAGCAATAAAGGAGTCAACCACGGACGGAACCTCTGAAACCATGAGCCCAGATAAAATTTCCGTCCTCTAAGTGTTCTTTTTTTTTTTTTGGTACTGGGGTGGGGGAGATTTACCACTGAGTCACATCCCCAGTCCTTTATTTTTTTATTTTTTTTATTATTATTTTTTTTACTTTTGAGACTCTCACTAAGTTGCTGAGGGCCTCACTATGTTGTTGAGGCTGGCCTTGAACTTGTGATCCTCCTGTCTCAGCCTCCTGTGTTGCTGAGATTACATGTGTAAGCCACTGTCCTGGCTCTCTAAATTGCTCTTGTCAGGTATTTTGGTCACAGCGATTACAAAGCTAACAAACAGGAAATCATTAAAAGCCTCCCTTGGAAAGGGAGAAGGCCGAACTGTTCTGGAATAAAAGGGGGAGTTATTCTAGGGAGGTAGAGGGCACAATAGTTCTTGGTCTACATAGCAATCCCTAATTCTTGACCCCCTTTTTGAAGAGGAGAGCTCTTTTTTTTAAATTGGTTGTTCAAAACATTACAAAGCTCATGACATATCATCTTCCATACATTTGATTCAAGTGGGTTATGAACTCCCATTTTTTACCCCAAATACAAGTTGCAGAATCACATCGGTTACACATCCACATTTTTACATAATACCGTATTAATGACTATTGTATTCAGCTACCTTTCCTATCCCCTACTATCCCCCCTCCCCTTCCCTCTCATCTTCCCTCTCTACCCCATCTGCTGTTGTTTAATTCTCTCCCTTGTTTTTTTTTCCCCTTTCCCCTCACAAACTCTTATATGTAATTTTGTGTAACAATGAGGGTCTCCTTCCATTTCCATAGTTTCCCTTCTCTCTCCCTTTCTCTCCCCCCACTCGTCTCTGTTTAATGTTAATCTTTTCCTCACGCTCTTCTTCCCTGTTCTGATCTTAGTTGCTCTCTTTATATCAAAGAAGACATTTGGCATTTGTTTTTTAAGGATTGGCTAGCTTCACTTAGCATAATCTGCTCTAATGCCATCCATTTCCCTGCAAAATCCATTATTTTGTCATTTTTTAGTGCTGCGTAATACTCCATTGTGTATAAATGCCACAGTTTTTTAATCCATTCATCTATTGAAGGGCATCTGGGTTGATTCCAAAGTCTAGCTATTGTGAATTGTGCTGCCATGATCATTGATGTGGCAGTATCCCTATAGTATGCTCTTTTAAGGTCCTCAGGGAATAGACCGAGAAGGGCGATAGCTGGGTCAAATGGTGGTTCCATTCCCAGCTTTCCTAGGAATCTCCATACTGCTTTCCATATTGGCCGCACCAGTTTGCAGTTCCACCAGCAATGTACAAGTGTACCCTTTTCCCCACATCCTCGCCAGCACTTATTGTTGCTTGACTTCATAATGGCTGCCAATCTTACTGGAGTGAGATGGTATCTTAGGGTGGTTTTGATTTGCATTTCTCTGACTGCTAGAGATGGTGAGCATTTTTTCATGTACTTATTGATTGATTGTATGTCCTCCTCTGAGAAGTGTCTGTTCAGGTCCTTGGCCCATTTGTTGATAGGGTTGTTTGTTATCTTATTGTTTAATTTTTTGAGTTCTTTGTATACTCTGGATATTAGGGCTCTATCTGAAGTGTGAGGAGTAAAAATTTGTTCCCAGGATGTAGGTTCCCTATTTAAGGAGGAGAGCTCTTACTGGAAACATCAGCCTAGCCAGACACTATTTTCTGGCCAGTACCTAGTACCTGGGAAGGCCATGCTCCTGTCCAGGGGCGAGGAGCTGGGGGTCGAGTGTCCTTTTTACTCTTTTCCCACCTGCTGGCTGGACACAGAGGCCACAGGTCCTGGAGATCCCAGAGCAGGGCAGAGCAGGGGTGGAAGGCTCCAGTAACCCTGTGGAAGGTGGCAGGTTGGTGCACCCTGGTGAGACTGTGACAAAGGTCAGGAACGAGCATTTATTACATTAAGCCACTAACATCCGAGGGTTGAGGTCATACTACTATCCTAAAACACACTTGAAGAAATAAACTCCCAAGGACCAGGTGAGACACATTCATGTGCTCCAGGAGGTGTGGGGTATGCACGTGGGAAGATTCCAGGGTTCAGAGGTGAGTACTTGGGGCTCTGGGCCAGATAGGAATGAGGAGGTAGCATCGGAGCCAAACACCTTTTACCTACTCCTGGTGATTACAGATCCAGTGCAGGGGGGGGGTGGCCTGCTGGGACCACCTCCTGGTCCTGTAGCCAGCATGTGTCTCCGCAGACACCAGCTGTCCTATAGATAGGCCTCAGCCATCTGGTGCCGGAGATGGTGACACTGAGTCCCCGGTTGACTCCATTTTCACCATGTCTCGTTGTGAGGAGGCAGGGAATTCAGAGAACTTTAATTCAAAGGGCTCCTGTCATTTCAACTGGAGCCGCCTGCCCAGGTGGAACATGAGCTGAGCGGAGAGTCATTTCAGAGAATGGCTCTGCCTTAGCTTTGTGGCTACTACAAAAGCTGGGGGCTTCACCTCACCTCATTTTGAACATAAATTACTCCCAGCTTACTCCCCTGTGGTAGTCATTGCCCTAAAATGGTAGGACTCTGACTCCCAGGCACTCAAAAGCATTAGGGGGACCACTGGAGATTCAGTTGTCTCCCCTTAGCCAGGTTTTGTTTCCATGGTTTCAGTTGCCTATTGTCAACTGTGACCCCAAAACACTAATCTGTTCTGACTCTTTCAAGAGAGAGAGAGACTACATTCACGCGACTTTCATTACAATATATCATTTAACTATGATATTTTATTATTATTAATCTCTTATAGTTTATAAATTAAACTTGATCATAGGCACATGTGTATATAAAAACGCATCGTACACGCAGGGCTGGGGCTGAGGTTTCAGGCATCCACTGGGGGTCTTGGAATGTATGCGCCCTGAGATTGGCAGGTATTGTACTTGGGGTGACTTTTGGTAAACACAGGCAGCATTTCTGTTGGATATATACCCAAGAGTAGAGTTGCTGTGTTCACTTCAGCTATCATCAAAGAATTTTCCAGAGTGGCTGTATGGATTTACCATCCCACCAGCGTTTGAGAGTTCCAGATGCACCACGTCCTCTCTGGCACTTGGTGTTGCTGGATGTTTCATTTTGTTTATTTTAGCCATTCTAGTGGGTGGGCAGTAAAATCCTCCTGCTTTTAATGTGCATATCCTTACTGAGTAATGATGGTGAAGCTGTTTCGTGAGTTTGTTAGTCATTTGGATATCCCCAGCCCTGACTATCATCCACTTCTTAGTTCAATTCAGTTCAGTTCAATTCGACAGTCTCACAAAGCCCCCACCATATGGTGGACCCTGTGCTGGGGCCATGAGGAATGTAAGAGTGAACAAAATGTAGTTCATCATGTACACACACAGCAGCACACACACCAAGAAGTGGGTCCCCGGGTATCAACTTGGAAAGATGGTGTGAAATGTTTGTAGAAAACATAAATGCACACACACATATACGTACACATATAATCTCGAATATACGTAAACATTTTTCAGAAGGAAAAACAGAAACTACAATGGCTACTTGTAGCGAAAGAAAACTAAAGAATGGGGGATTGTGGGGTAGGGAGAAAGAGCCTTTCATTGTTCACCATTTTATGCTGACATGCGAGCAATGAAAACAGTTTTTGGTGGGGTACTGGGGATTGAACCCTAGGGCACTTTACCACTGAGCTTCACCCCCAGACATTTTATTTTATTTTTTGAGACAGGGTCTTGCTAAGTTGCTGAGGCTGGCCTCAAACTTGCAATCCTCCTACCTCAGCCTACAGAATTGCTGGAATTACCGCATGTTCCACTGTGCCCAGTGCAATGTAAAACTTTTTAACTAAACTCAAATCTTTTAACCTTTTAAAATCACTGTACAGAAATGTTTAAGAACAAAGCTGGGTGTGGTGACGCACACCTGTAATCCCAGTGGCTCGGGAGGCTGAGAGAGGAGGATCACAAGTTCAAAGCCAGCCTCAGCAAAAGCGAGGCACTAAGCAACTCAGTGAGACTTTGTCCCTAAATGAAATACAAAATAGGGCTGAGGAGGTGGCTCAGTGGTCAAGTGCCCCTGAGTTCACTCCCCAGTACCAAAAAAAAAAAAATGTTTAAGAAAGAAACTTAATATTGCTTCTAGCTACAATATGGTTTTATAGTCCAGTTGGGAGGGATTGTGTGGGGAGTTATGGACACAGACTAGAAAATAAGTAATCGCGTGATAACTCCTGTGAAGGGGAGAGTGTGGGATGCGTTGGGAGAGCACACACGGGCTACTTAACTGGTATTTTATTGAAGCGGTGGATTTTTTTGCAATTTCTCAGAAGAGTTCATGTCTAAGCTGAGCCTAAAGGGCCAGTGGGACTTAGTCTGGGAAAGGAAGTGGGACAGGGAAGGATGCTCTTGATGAGGCCACTGAATAGGTCTGAAGCCCAGGAGGTCCATGGGCTCACACCTGAGCAGCTCATGTCGAGGGACAGGGTTATCTGTGGGAGTGGGGAGTTGGGAGCAGCAACAGTAAGCAGGGCCAGATTTGAAAGGTCTGTAGACTTTGAATGCCTAAGGCTTAAAGAGCGTATTAGCCAGGGTTCTCCAGAGAAACAGAACCAATTCCATATGCATGCAAATGCATCTATATATCTCTATATCTGAGATTTGTTATGGAAATTGGCTCTCATGGTTATGGAGGCCAAGAAATTCCATGATCTGCTGCTATAAGCCTGTACTGTAACTCCCGTGGGAGCCCAAAGGCTGCGGAGTAGGAGTTGGGGGTGTATATGTAGCTGGTGAAAGTCTAAGAATCGGAATGCCTAAAACCAGGACCTCTGATGTCCCAGGGCAGTCAAAGACAGATGTGCTGGCTCAGGAAAAGAGTAGATTTGCCCTTTCTCCATCATTCTGTTATTCTAGGCCATCACCAATCATATTGGTGAGGATGATCTTTTATTTTTTGGTGGTACTTGAGATTAAACCCAAGGGGGTCTATCACTGGGTAGCATCGCCAGCCCTTTAAAAAAAAATTTCTTTTTGAGATAGAGGTTCTCACTAAGTTGCCAAGGCTGGCCTCAAACTTGTGATCCTCTTACCCCAGCCTCCTGAGAGGCCAAGATTACAGTTGTGTGCCACTGCACAGGGTGTGGGTATACTTTACTCAGTCTACCAGTTCAAATGCTAATCTGTTCTGGACACATCCTCACAGAATATCCAGAAATAATGTTTTCCCACCTATTTGTCCATCTTTTAGCCTAGCTGAGTTGACACATCAAAGTGACCATCACAGGGAATGAGTCTAGGGCATTTAAAGAGAATGCCAAAAACAGATTTGCATCTTAGTAAGATCACTTAGGTACACAAAGTATAGATGTTAGGGGGCCGGGGTTGTAGCTTAGTGGTGGAGTGCTTGCCTAGCATGTGTGAGGCCCTGGGTTTGATTCCCAGCACCGCATAAAAATAAACAAATAAAATAAAGGTACTCAAAAAAAAAAATAGATGTTAGGCTCACAGGCTGCAGGGGACCATAGGGAGTGTGGCTGCCTAGAAAAGGACCTGAACTTTGAAGTCAAAAGCACTTAACCAGCTTCTGTAAATGAGAGAAAATAATACCTTCCTTACAGAATTCCTGGGAAAGTAAAATGAGAAAATGCTTCTAGGGTCAGGAGTGGTGACACACACTTGTGATCCCATAGCTATTCAGGAGGCTGAGGCAGGAGGATTGTGAGTCAGCAACTTAGCAAGGCCTGAAAGCAACCTGTCTCAAAATAAAAAACTCAAAAGGGCTGGGGATGTTGCTCAGAGAGAGAAGAACCCTAGGTTTAATCCCACCTGCAAAAAAGTTTATAGGCCATTACCACAGTGCCCAATACAGAACAAAACCTTCAATAGGTATGAGATATTATTATGATATCATCCCGAGTCTGCCCACTTCTTGCCATCTCTACTTCTGTGTTTCTAACCCCAGTCACATCTTCTTCCACCTGGAAGCATTAAAGTGGCCTCCTAATAGGTTTGTTGTCCTTTATCTTTCTGTTCTTTACACAGCAGCCAGAGTGATTCTTTCAAATGTGATTCAATCATAGACAAAGGCCTCATTGTCCCAGCATGTGAAGAATTACAAAAAGATTGACAACCTAGCGGAAAACTGGGCAAAGAAGATAAATAGACAATTCACAGAAAAGAAATACTAACACCTCTGAAGTGTGTGGCTAATTGTGGAACCTCATTCATGGTAAAGGACATGCAAATTAAGGCCAATTTTTTCACCTATCATATTGGCAAAGACCAAAGAGGTTGATAAGACCCTCTTTGATAATTGCAAATAACATATTGCTAGTGGGATGGTAACTTGTTATAACCTTGGGGAAGGCAATCTGGAAACACCTATCAAAATACAAAAGAACAGTCTTTTTTGCTATTTCATTTAGTATCTTTTTTAAAAATTTGTGACTTTATTTTCAAAAATAAAAAAATCATTTAATGTTATATCAATGAATACAATTATATTTATCAATTAATGCACAATTCTCTCTGATTTTACCTAAAAAAAAAAAATAAGCAAAACGGAAGGTATTTTTTATTTGTTCTTTTAGATATACATGACATGACAGTAGAATGTATTTTGACATATTATACATACATGGAGTATAACTTATTCTAATTAGGATCCCATTCTTGTGTTTGAATATGATGTGGAGTTAAACAGGTCATGTATTCATATATACACATGGGAAAGTATCTTTTTTATTTTACTTTTTTCTTTGCAGTGCTGAGGATTGAACCCAGGGCTTTATGCATGTTGGGCAAGCTCTTTACCACCAAGTCACATCACCACCCCTGTCATTTAATTCCTATGAATGTAACCTATAGCTAAATGTTACTTGTACAAAATATCTGTAAAAAAATGATTAACTTCAGCAGTGTTTGCAACAGCAGAATATGACTGATCCTCAGCTACCTCTTTGACCTCGTTTCTTGTCACTCTTTTGCCTTGATCACTGAATTCAAGACACTCTGATGGCCTTCCTGTATCTCAAGTGACAAACATTGCCCCTGCCTGAAGGCTACTGTAATTTCTTAGAAAAAAACATGTCTGAAATGCTGTTCCTTCCTCCTAGAATGCTGTTCTTCACACAGTCCATGATTCAGTCGTTCTCCTCAGCTCTCTGTTCAAATGTCATTTCTTCTGGCTGTGGTGACATATGCCTGTAAGCACCTCCAAGCCCCAAGGCTGAAGTAGGAAGATTGCAAGCAAGTTTAAGGCCAGCTTTGGCAACTCAGCAAGATCCTATGTCAAAATTTAAAAGTCATTTTAAAAAAGGACTGGAGCTATAGCTCAGTGGTAGAGTGCCCCTGAGTTCAACCCCCAGAAAACACACACACACACACACACACACACACGTCACTTCCTCAAGGAGGTCCCTGCTTCCTCATTTAAGTAGCAGCTTCCCATCACTGTCTATTCCATTATATTGCTCTATCAGTTAGCTTTTGCTATGTAACAGGTTGTATCAAAACCCACAGCTTAAAACAACGAGTATTTATTTATTTAACGTTCTAGCCTGGGTTGGCTTGGCTGTAGCTGGATAGCATAGATGACCTTATTCTTGAGTGTGGGATGTTAATTGAAACATCAGAAATGGCTGGGACAGCTGGGGACTTGTTCATATGATGGCAGAAGGGCTCTTAGAAACAAAAGAAAGCAAGTCCCATATGTAAGCAATTTTTCAGCTCCTACTTATGCCACATTGCTAATTTCACATTGGTTAAAGCATCTCATGAAGTTGAGCCTGAGTCATGTAGGAGGGAAAAACCCAAGGGTGTGAATAGCAAGGCATGATTGGGGTCTGTTCCTGCAACCTCAGACCTCAGGTTCTCTGTGGCACTTATCACTGTGAGACACTGGACCCTGCATTTACTTGTCTATGAACCGTATTCTTCTACAACAATAGAGAATATTTTATTTACCATTTATTTAGCACCTAAAGAATGTTTTATTTACCATTTATTTTACCTGTGGGATGTTTTATTTATCATTTATTTCTTTAGCACCTAAAGAAGTGCTTGGCATATACTGGGCACTCAATACCTATTGAATGAATGGATTAATTAATAGGAGTCAGTAAAAGGGCTGTTGCAATAAAAGGGGGAGGGGAGCAAAAGAGGATTGTGGCTGAACTAAGGCAATGAAAGTGCAGATGGAGGAAGCGGCCACAGTTGCTGGATCAGGGTGGTATTAAGAGGGAGCATGAGCCAGGTGTGGTGGCACATGCCTGGAGTCCCAGCAACTCACAAGGCCGAGGCCAGCCTCAGCAACTTAGCAAGGCCCCGTCTCAAAATAAAAAATAAAAAGGGCTGGGGATGTGACTCAATGGTTAAGTGATCCTGGCTTCAAGCCCCCGTACCAAAAAAAGAAGAAGAAGTAAAACAAGATTTAGTAATTGATTGAATGGGAGATATAAGGGAGAGATTAAAGTAATACCACATTTCTTACTTGGCCAATTATTTATTGATTACCTTTAAATGCAAGCAACACAACTTTCACTCAAAATGTCTAGGCAAATAGGAAATCTACTGGAAAGACACTGGAGTAGCTTAGATACTTGAAGGGTCGGCCATACAAACCAAATTGGCAAAAGGGAGAGAATGGAACTGGAGCCTAGTAAAACTGGATCTAGTCTAAAATGTGGCAGTGACCACAATTCTCTTCACCATATGTCTTTTTGAGCATTGACTCTGTTTTCTAATTTGTTTCCCCAGCTTTGTAACCAGGGCCAGCCCCTAAGTTTCAAATTGTAGGGAGAACGCTTTTTACTACCTTTAGTTAAAAGGAAATTTTGTGGTATAACCCTTACCTACCCATTCCTCCATCAGCCAACTGATGAAGAGGACAGAGGGGCCCTGGGGTGACAATGCCTCATCCTCCATCCTGGCTGAATGGTCCTGGCCCAGGGCTCTGATCAGCCATGGGACACATGGACTTGAACTGATCCGAACTTGCACCAGCGTCAAGAACCAGCCAACATTCTTCTTTAATTTTAGCTATACAGATAATCAAGAAATTGTATAGTTCACTTATTTCTCATTACTTTGCATTTCCTTGTGTTTCCACTGAGCCAACTTCCTGGGAGGTGGATCCATCCCTTCTAAATTCCATTGCTAACTTTTATCTTTAGTACATCTGTGGTGCCATGTCTTAGGTGTCTCATTGGCCATCCAGCAATCACAAATTCATCAAATCAACCCTTGGCCTCTCACCTTTCCTGTTCTTAGACCACAATGAGTCAGGGTCATTCTAGCAAATTCTGACACCAACTCCAAAGTTCAGGGATCCTCAAGACTGCTCTCAGGCCCAATAATTACTTGAAAGCTTTACACTGATGGTTTTAGATATTACAATGAAGGATACAAATTACAATTAACTAAGTCTCAGGAGGCTGAGGTCAGCTGGGCAACTTAGTGAAGTCTTGTCTCAAAAAAAAAAAAAAAAAAAAGGATTAGGGATGTAGCTTAGTGGTAGTGTGCTCCTGGATTCAATCCCCAGTACTTCAGATAGGTAGGTAGGTAGGTAGGTAGGTAGGTAGGTAGATAGATAAACACATAAGTAAATACTAAGGTAAGAGGTATGCGGAGCAGAGTTCTAAGCCTAAACTTTCAGTTGTGTTTTCCCAGTGCAGTTGTGGATGCCCTAACTCCTCCCAGAAATAATGTATGATGATACACATGAGGTGTTGCCAATCAGAAGTGTTTGGTATCTGGAGATTTTATGGGGACTTGATCACATAAACATTATCTGTAAAAAAGAAAACAATTCCTTTATACAGGCAAAACAAATAATAAAGTAAATCAAAAGCAAGATTAGCCTACACTCAATTACTAAGTGATAAGAATGATTGATATATCAGTGTGTGTTCTTATAGACATTTTTCGTTGCTATTTATATACATAATAGGTTAGGAATTTCATAAATAAAATCCTATTCCTATTAACTGGTTTTGGGACACGTAGTGTTTTTAAATTGCTTTAATTAAAGATTGACTAGATGCAAAATGTTTATGAAGTAAAACAAAAACAAACCAACAAACAAAACCCACACATTTACAACCAAATACCTCTTACTTTACCAGGTTTATGAAAACACTCCCCTATGAGGCCTCTCTTTGGCTCTGTCCTTCTCAGGAAGTAAGCACTGTTCTCACTTTCTCTATCTTACCTTTCTTTTAGTTTTATCACATGTATTTGTTTCCCCAAACAATATATGAATTAATTCTGCCTGTTTTTGAATCTCATACTGAGAAACTGATGTGACTCCATTTTTAAAAATAAATAATAGCAGCTTCTACCTCAAGGCCTGTCCTAAGGAAGGGGGTGTGACCCTTGTCCTTGGAAAAACCCACATAGCCTTTCTAGGCACATACCCACTCTGCTGAGTTGTTTGTCTGTAAATAACAGGAGAGGTCTGGGGTGCCAGATATCCCTGACTCAGTCAGGCTAGGTGAGGACCCATAGCAACCCCCCTAGCAACCTCCAATCAGCATGAGACAGTGAAAATACCTGGGATGCCAGATGACCCCCCAGTAGTTTATGGTGGTTGATAACATGTTGGGAAACCATGTAGTTCAGCACGTATACCCCTCGTGGCCTAAACCAATCAGTTCAAAGGAACCCCCCCTTATACTAACCAATCACCCCTACCCAACTTGTTTCCGCCAGTGAATGTGCTAATGAATGTTAAGAGTTGTTGTTTGATTTTCCCGGGGTATGGAATGATTTGCTGTGTGATGTTGTGACGCATAGAGTATCCCCCCAAAACCTATAAAATCTCACTGAACAAAGGACCGGGACTCCTCCCTGGGACCGCTGCATTGGGAACAGTTGTGAGTCCAGGCTCGAGCTTGCAATAAAGACTCTCGTGTGCTTGCATCGGATTTGGCTCCTGGAGGTCTACTGGGGTCCCACGAATCTGGCATAACAATACAAATGGAATTGTATGAAAGGAAAAAACCTTTCTTCTCTGTGCTCCTAAGTTCAATGGCTGAACCTGTGAATCAGGCTGATGAAAGACATAGTAAGAGAAAAACAAAGTTCTGGTCACAGACTTCACACAGGAGTTTCATTAAGCAATGAGACTTGAGGATGAGTCTAGATGACTGAGACTTATATACCATCTTATGCTAAACAAAGGAAGAGTGTTTTGGGCTTCTGGGAGGGGGAGACAATTTAAGGGAAAGTGAAGAAAGGAAATGTATGGTGATAAGGGTTCTCTTATTGTGAAGATAAGAGTCAGTGATAAAACTTGTAGCTCACTTACTGGTAAGGAGACACCTTTTTCAAACAGTAAATTTCCTTTATAAATGAATATTTGCTTTATAAAAGGGGAATTTTATACTGAATTTAGGTGGTGAAGGGGAGATAAGAGCTTGACCTATGCCTGCTGTTTCTCAATTGCTTTTAGCTCAAAATAATACATATGCTAAAGAAGCACTTTTGGGGGTGACATATTCTGGATGACTTCCAGTCGTACTCTGTAGATCATTCTGCAACCCGTTTTTTTCCCTCACAACACGACATTTCTGAGATTGTTACCAATTTTGACCCCAAACTGGGTCCTTTTTCCCTCTTGGAATTATGCGACCAATAAATGAGACCAAGTTCCTCTTGAAAAAAGGTTTATACTTGGCCAAGAATAAGAGAAGCATAAAATGGTCTTGGAAATCAACTTCTCAACCTGTGGAGTTTGGGGAAGTAATAGACTTAGGAGAAATGAAATGAGGGGAGACGTGGGTAATAAAGGGGAGAACTATTCACGTCTTGTCCGGGCTGAGATTTTCTGGGAATTTGTGCGCCATCTCTTTGCACTCCTTTTATGGTTCTTTCTTGTCATTGCCATGGCAACTGTCAACTGTCATGGTACAAGGGGTGTGTCATTCAGCATGCAGATGAGATCATAATGAAGTCAGAGGTTTTCTGGCACTCACTCGGGCTGCCATCTTAGATATCAATGGTTTTGGCTAGGCCACTGAAAGAGGGACTCCTAGCCTTCAGATATTCAGTCTTCAAAGATAAACAAGGTTAGGTTGGGGTCAAAAGTCAAGGAGGTCACTGTAGGCAGTACACTGAGTAACACGATCATCCACGTCTATGTGTGTAGCTAGAATTCATTCATTTTCACCGCTGGGTTTGTTGTATTGTCAATGGATAATTGGGGCTATTTCTGCTTTCTTGGTCTTAAAAACAATGTGGATATAAACACATGTGTAAGGATTTCTCTTGAATATATGCCCAGGAATAGAACTGTTAGGTCATGAGACATGCATATCGTCAGCCCTATCAGATAATGCCAATTTCTTTTCCCCAAAGTGGTTGTGCCAGCTTACATTCTTATTAACAGTTTCTATGTGTTCCGGTGGCTTTACATTCCCATTGACACTTAACATTTTGTTTGTGTCTTATGTAATACCATGCTGTTCAAGTAAAATTTTAATCTTGTGCTAGGTTTTGCCAAATCGGTCCTCAAAAAGATTTTACCAACTTATACTCCTGCTTAAGGTATAGGAACATCCGTTTCTTTGCACCCTAGTCAATATTAAAAATTTTTATGTTTAAATATTTGCCAACCTTAATTTTAATATTTTCCAAATGACTAGGCCAAAGAGTGATCTAATTTTAATTTCTATTCTTTGCTTACTAGAGAAATTATATAGCTTTAATGTTTTTGGTGTCTATATTTCTTCTTACATAAAATGTTGTTTATATAAAATTGTGGTGTTTGTAGATTCAAGGCCAGAGGCGTAAAAGTAGCAGAGCATTGAGTAATGAAAACTTTTTATACAGAGTAGAGAGGAATGGATCTATGCAGAAGAAAAGATGAAATGAACTCTGAAGATTTCATTATTTCAATTTTACTAAGGCTCTTTCACTCCAATAATTGAAAGACCAGTGCAGATATAATATTAGATTTTGACAGAGTATCAAATTAAATTGTTTTCTTTGTATGAAACTTAGAAATCATACAGTACAGAATTAGAAAGATGTTTAAAAATAGCATTTACATGATTGGATTTAATATGAGTGCATCTACAAATAACCACACTGGATGGGTCCTTTGTCTCTAGTCAGTATCTTTATTTTTTCTTTTTTTAATGTCTTATAATGAAAAAAACTAAAACGGCAGGAAGATAAATCATCTTTGCAAGGTCACAGCAAATCAATATGAAGGTCAAGAGTAAAAATTAATTTTCAGCCTGTCATTATGGCCCAAACTCTCCAAACCCCCTGCAATTTTTTTTTTTACTTATTAGGAATTTAAGTGTTTCAAAGATGAAAGCCTTCAGCTGAAGAATTGTTAGTTAAAATACAAAACAAAAACATTAGCATTGCGAGTTTCTAGGGTGTTGAAAGCTAAGTGTTTTAATGCTAAAATCCTTGACATTTAAAAGGTTCAGGAGCCAAGACTACTGAAAGCCAACTAACATGCAAATTATAACAATTTATTTCTCTCAGACCTTGGCATGCTTCTTTTGGGTGCCAGAAGTAGAGTGAGATATTTGAGATTCAAGCCCTTGGAAACTTTTATAATTTGGAAGTATATTCCTTGTGGGAAAATATCCCTGCAATGTTTTTCCGTCCCCTGGGAACTGACTGAACTTCACAGCCAACTTGGGGGTCAATGTGGAGCAATCAACTGTGAGAAACAGCTATTAATTTGCTCAGGTTAGCTTTTGCGCTCCAGCGTCAGGTTTGGGTCATCCTGTGTCCTTCTTCCTAAGTTACTTTAGGTACAATTTTATTGCCAATAACTGAAGATTTGAGGTTGAGAGGCAATGGGTTTTTATGTTTGTCAATTCAAACCTCAAAGTTCACATTTTAGAACAGCAACATTCTTTGCTTGAAATGAACTACTTAATTTCCAGCACCTTGGAATGGTAGGGAAGGATATGATGGAGAATATGTTGAGTTCTTCTTTCAAGGAATTTAGTCCTCACTGTTGAGGTAGTGAAAGCTAAGCCTTACAGTTCTTTTTTTATCTTCCACCCCCAAAGTTGAAAGAACCTGTGGGAGAAAGATGTTGGTGTTGATTGTGAACATTTCCCATTCTGTTTTCACAGTGTATCTCCTTCACCCCCATCCTAAACCAGGATTTGGGGGGTTCGGGCATCATTCTAGAATTAGAACAAAATAACAAAGCTGGAAACCATTTCAAAAAACTAAAAATCATGTAAGAGAAGAAATCTTTTTTTCACTCATTGCTTGGCTTGTGACTGAGCACCCCCCCCCCAAAAAAAAACCAGACAGATTAACAAGAGAGATGCATAAAATGTATTCGATATAAGTCCCCCCCACCTCCCGGTGCTGGAGATCGAACCCATGGTCTCACACATGCTTGGCAAGTACTCTAAGGTCCACCCACCCCTAGCCCTTCAATATAAGTTTTATGTGACTCAGCTGTCCTCAGAAATCAAAACCCAAAGGAACAGGGACACTGTGGTTTGTTTTGTTTTGTACTGGGGGGTTGAACCCAGGGGTGCTCTACTGCTGAAATATATATCTCCAGTCCTTTTAATTTTTAGACAGGGTCCCACTAATTTGCCCAGGCTGGTCAGGTGCTCGTGATCCCCCTTCCTCAGCCTCCTAGATCACTGGGATTACAGGTGTGGGCCGCAGCTGACTAATGCCTGTGTATTTTTATGTGCAGGAATGATGTAGAATGGCCACTGTGGAGAAAAACAGCTGGACTAAAGGATATGATCTAATGGGGAAAATTTAGCAAGTCCTGTTCAGATTCTTCTGTGTCCCTGGGTCTCCAGAGAAGGACATTTCTTTACTCTGGGGATCAGGCGGGCATCTCTGGAATGAAGGTTTTATGGCCTGCTTTCAGAGAGAAGATGTAGAGGAAGGTGAGAGTAGCCTTCCTACTTTTGCTGTTTTCTCAAATGTAAAGGTGCCATATTTTGGGAATAGAGTTAACTTTCTTCCATCACGAAGGATGGAGTTAAAAAGAAGTATTGGAGTTGGGTGTAGTGGTGCATGCCTGTAAATCCCAGCAGCTCGGGAGGCTGAGGCAGGAGGATCACTAGTTCAAAGCCAGCCTCAGGAAAAGCTAAGCAACTCAGTGAGACCCTGTACAAAATAGGGCTGGTGGAGTTGCTCAGTGGTTGAGTGCCCCTGAGTTCAATCCCTAGTACCAACCCCAAAATGGTAAGATAGACTGAGAGCCTCAACCAGTGGCAACTCTAGGTAAGGTAACCTCTAAAGTAGATGATATTGAGCTGAATCAGCTGGGAAGATGAGCTGAGGAGAGTTTGAGAAATTTGATACCATTCTTACTGCAAAATCCAAATGCAAACAAAACATCCTGGTGTGTTTGACAGAAAGAAAGAATATGGTGGCTTAAGCAGAATGATGGAAGGGAACAATTTTAGCAGCCCAGAGCAGGAAGCAGGAAGTAGATCATGCAAAGCCTTCTAGGTGATAGAAGTTCAAATTGTATCCTAAGAGTGATGGGGAGTCATTGGAGTCTTTAAGTCTAGCATGATCTGACTTAACCTTTCAAAAAACTCACTCTGGCTACACTTTGGAGGGTAGAAAAGGGGCTTGGTTAGAAAGTCACTGGTGTTATGGGTCCAGGAAAAGGTGATATCCCTTTCATGGATAAATCTAACATGGCTTGTTTAAACATTAGCAATAGGGGGTGAAGGAAGGGAGAAATCACATGATTCTTCAGGATTTGGGCTTGACCATTTGGGTTAGACAGTGCTGACATTTACTGAGACAGGGAAGATGGAAGGATAGAACCGTTTTAGCTTTATTACCATTGAAATACGTATTAAACATTTAAGTATCAAGCAAGCATTCATGTACAGGCATCTGGAGTGCATGTGAGGTGTTTGGGCAGGAGCTATACATTTGAGAATTATCAGCACAGGGAAGGTATTTAAAGCCCTAGGAAAGGAAGACATCATCTGGAAGGAGAAGACTGCAAGGGCTAGGCATTTACAGATCAGGCAAAACCAACACTGCCAGCAGTGTTTGGTCAGTAATGCAAGAGGAAATCCAGAAAAGCAGAGAATGTTTTAAGAAGTGCTCAATTGTATTGAAGGCTGAGAGGATGAGCACTTACTGTGTGACTGAATGAATTACTTCGTCTATACTCAATTTCTTCATCTGTAAAATTCATACAAAAATAGTACCACACTTATATAGTGTTGTTGTGAGTATTAAAAAACATAATGTATGTGGTGTTTTATGTGCCTCGCATGTATAAGTGATAAATGGCAGCTATTATTAGTCTATTGCTGTTGAGTTCTGAAATATATAAGGGGAAATATAAATATGTCAGGGGAGAAAGTATACACATTTACAGGAAAAGTTCTGAATAACAGATATCCAATTTTATCACATCCTGCAAATCATTCTTTAATGTTCCTTTTAGTCTTTGTGTCTTTTTAGTTCTTCTGGAGTCAGGTCTTAAGATATGAGAATTCCTTCCTCTCTGGATAGTCAAAAGTTGCTATGACAACTGGCTGGAAATGAAAGTCCTCTGCTTTATTTATTTATCTGAGGGTGATGGTGCTACAGGAAGAGGGAAATGCGACTGCCACAAATGTTGCCTCACAGAGGGGCCATGTTCTTTCCCATCCTGTCAGTGTCCTTTATTTATATATAATTTACCTTCTTTTTCCACAAAATATTTGAAGTTATTAACACACATAGAAGTTGAGGCAGCTAAAAGAAAAAAAATCAGGTGATTAAGTACTATTTGAAAAAGTAATATGTTTCAAGAAAAGCATAACCCAACAGAATTATTAACATTGTACAATAAATTTAACTTCTGAGTATTTTAGAACAAGAAAAACATGAAAACATGATGGTTTAAAGATTTCTTAAAAGCCAGTATGAGATTACTGGCAGTTTCATTAGGAGAGAGAAACTTTTGAACTGTTCGCACAATGGGGATACATTCTGAAAAATTCATCCTAAAGCAATTTTGTTGTACGAACATCAGAGTATGTTTATGCAAACCTAGATGCTTTTGCTTTCTATATACCTAGGCTACCTGGGAGTGCCATTGAGTTTGCAGCCGGTCCTTAACAAAGGACATATATGCATATATATTATGCACCACATGCATACCACTTTACAGTTTACAGAGCATTGCTTTACAGAAGGACTGAAGGTGATATTTATCTTTTTTTTTTTTTTTTTTGCCTCAACCATGTGAACCCAGACAGAGAACTTGAATCACAATTTTTTTTTTCTTTTGATACTAGGAATTGAACCCAGGGACACTCTAGCACTGAGTTCTATCCCCAGTCCTTTTGAGGCAAGGTTTAACCAAGTTGCCCAGGCTGGCCTTGAACTTGTGATCCTCTCCTGCCTCAGCTTCCTGAGTCACTAGGATTACAATCATGGGCTACTGTGCCCAGCATGTACTTTTTTTGTTTTGTTTTGTTTTTTTGGTACAAAGGATTGAGCCCAGGGTGTTTTACCACTGAGCTACTTCCTTAGTCCTTTTTATTTTTAATTTTGGGACAGTGTCTTGTTAAATTGCTGAGGCTGGCCTTGAATTTGTGATCCTCAGCTTCCTGAGTTGCTGAGATTACAGGCGTGTGTCACTGTACCCAGCTTTTTTTTTCTCAAATACAGAAAATTTTTTTTATTGATAGTCACAACATATATACATATCATTAATCTTTTTAAAAAACATTTTTTAGATGTCAACGAACATTTATTTATTTATTTATTTATGGTGCTGAGAATTGAACCTAGTGCCTCACACATGCTAGGCAAGTGCTGTACCACTGAGCCACAATCCCAGCCCCATACCATTAATTTTTCATTTCCAAAATCCTGCTATTTTTAATACACCAAAAGGCAACTTCCTTAATCACAATTTTTGCAGAATCTTATTAAATATAATATTAAAAATGTTTTGTATTATATGGTTTAATTCAACTGGATTCTCATAACTAATTCTGTGCTCAGACTGTTATGACACATTATTTTGGTCAAAGAATATGAAGAAAACCTGGCCCCACAGATGTGTAAATGGAAAAGGTGGGTATTTTTAATGGCCTTTTCAGATAACTGTGCATGTTCTTCTTTGTGCTATACCAGTAGTAGAAGTTTTAAAAACTTTGTTGCAATGTGGAATATGAAACCATAAACCATATCATATTCTATTACATTAAAATCAATTTGTATAACTTTACCTTTGAATGGCTCCTCATCCATGCATGACTATGTAACATTTTGCTGTGTTCTTTTGGAAAATACTGGCTCACAGAGTTCTGCAGATACCCCAACTACTGTCACATTTCATTGTATTACATCAAAAAATTGCATTCATGGGTTGGGGATGTAACTTAATGGTACAGCACTTGCCTAGCATGTATGAGGCTCTGGATTTGATCCTAGGCACAGCAATCAATAAACAAACACATTCATGCATATCACTGCCAATCTTACCACAAAAGTCTTTAAATATTCATTTGTATCCAGCTCATGGTAGTGGGTACAAGTTTTCCAAATTTTTATTTTCTGTCACTGGGAACAAATATTTTCAAAGGTGTGTGTGTGTGTGTGTGTGTGTGTGTGTCTAGAACTGGGGATTGAATTCAGGGGCACTCTACCAATGATCTATATCACTCCCTCCCTTTTTTTCTTTTTTTTTAAACTTTGTGACAGGGTCTCACTAAATTGCTGGGACTGACCTTGCAACTCTCCAGAGTAGCTGAAATCGCATTCATGTGTCACTGTGCCTGGTCTGGTGTTTTTTTTGTTGTTGTTGTTGTTTGTTTGTTTTTTGTTTTTGAAATGACTGGATGACTTTTTTTTAAGATTTTTTAAATTTTTTTTTAATTAGGTATTTTTGACAGCAGAATGCATTTTGATTCATTGTACACAATTACAGCACAACTTTTTATTTCTCTGGTTGTACACAATGTAATGTTGCACCATATGTGCAGTCCTACATGTACCTAGGGTAATAATGTCCATCTCATTCCACCATCTTTTGTGCCCCCATACCCCCTTGCCTTCTCTCCCTCCCCTTTGCCTAATTAAAGTTCCTCTATTTTTCCTATGCCCCCCTCCCCATTATGAACCAGCATCCACTTATCAGAGAGAACATTTGGCCTTTGGTTTTTTTGGGATTGGCTTGACTTTTTGAGGAAATACCTCCCAAATGCCCCAAACCAAATAACCACTGTCTTGTCAGTACTCTTTCAAATAAAAATGATGTTCTATAAAGAAAACGATTAGTTTAACTACACAAAAGCTTTTCCTTGAGACACCATTGTATTAAGAATATACACCAGAAGTGCTTTATATTCTCAAGGAGTGTCTCCAGATCAGCAGTATTAGTATAGCAGGGAACTTGTTAACAATGTAAACTCTCCTGTCCCACTCAGACCCACTGACTCAGAAGCCATGACTCAGGTGAGGGGAGGCAGTATTCTGTGTCTGACCTCTAGATAATTCTTTTAAATCTGAGAACTGCTGTTTCTGAGTTACAGCAGTGATTCTCAGTCTTGGTTACAGAATCACCTGGAGAGATTAAACTCCCCAATACTTAATTACTCTTCATCAATTAAGTCAGAATCTCTTGAGTGGGACCCAGGCATCAGTAATTTTTAAAGTTCTTCTGATGATTCCAAAGTGTAGCCATTGCCTTAGGCCATTTTCTTAAACAATTCTCTGTTCTGTTCATGTCTGGTACAGGATAGTTGGGTATTGAAAATGGGGCTATCTGACAAATTCCTGCAGTGCTAATAACCACTGCTTTGAGGTAGATAAAAATCAATTGTGTTTTCAGAACCATTTTTCCATACTGAGTAGTCAGGAAATTCTAAGTGGTAAACTAGGAGAACACCAAATACTTCTGATTAGTCATGCCCGCTACCCCACCCCTGGTTTTTTAGCAAAATGATATTGGCAGGTCCAGTAAGGTCCCTGCTTTGATTATCAGTGAAGCTTCCTCTTCAGCCTCCAGAGCTTGCTGTTCTCCACGGCCTTCATTTTTTCATAGACTGTCTCCAGTTAGCAGTTTTCACCCTTCACATTTTATAATAATATTTTTATTACCCTATTACTACCCTCAAATGCAATACATATATAATGCAACCTATTTACATACATCAGTTTAAAAATCAATATGTAGCTAGTCATAGTGGTGCATGCCTGTAATCCCAGCTACTCAGGAGACTGAAGCAGAAGGAATGCAAGTTCCAGGCCAGCCTCACCAACTTAGTGAGACCCCATCTCAAAATAAAAAGGACTAAGAATGTCTCAGTGGTAAAACACACTGGGTGCAACCCTCAATACCAAATAAAAAAAATCAATGTAGTACTCTTCCTATTATAAAGAATAGAAGAATGAGATTATAATAATATATATGGCAAAATGTAGATGCTTGAGAACACCAGACATAATGAAGTTGTTAGAGGTTAGCATATGAATTTTATTAAAAATTTATTATGAAAAAATTCAAACATATACTAGAGATAATAATAAAATGGACTACATGGTTTCCTCAGTGCCCAGGTTCAATAATTATCAATTATTAATACCAGTCTTTTTCACTCGTACCAATACTTCTTAAAAGGTGGCATCAGTGTCACCTTGGAAGATTATTAGAAATATAATCCGTTAGCTGTATCCCCGACATGGGATCAGAATCTCTGAGTTAGAACCCAAGTACCTGTTTTTGTTTTTTTCTCTTAACAATGCTAGGGATTAAACCCAGGGTGCTCTACCACTAAACTACATCACCAGTTCTTTTAAATTTTTATTTTGACAGGGTATGTTAATCAGTTTTGCATCTCCATGATCAAAATACCTGACCAGAACAACTTAGAAGAAAAAGTTTATTTGAGGCTTATGGGTTCAGAGGACACAATTCTTAGATGACGGACTCCATTGCTCTGTGCCAAAGATGAGGCAGAACATCATAGTGAAAGGGCCCAGAGAGAAAAGCTGCTCAACTAATGGTGGGATCAG
The DNA here is from genome assembly GCF_001458135.2 of Marmota marmota marmota. Lineage (NCBI taxonomy): Eukaryota > Metazoa > Chordata > Mammalia > Rodentia > Sciuridae > Marmota > Marmota marmota. Next base: position 16,099,804 of record NW_025999853.1, read on the forward strand.
GAATAAGAGGGAGAGGGATGGAGGAGCCATGTCCCTAGTGACCCACCTCCTCCAGCCCCCTGCCTATAGTACTTACTTAGTCAGGCCGTTCAAACAAGGGTGGATTGATTAGGTTACAGTTCTCGCAATCTCTGAAATATTCCTGCATTAACACAGGAGTTGGGGGGACATCTCATATACCAAACCATAACACAGGATCTCCCTAAATTACTCAGGCTGGCCTTGAATTTGCAATCATTCTGCCTCAGCTTCCTGAGTCTCTGAGATTATAGGTAAGTGCCATCACACCCAGCTAGGAATCTATTTTAATAATCTCTCCAGCTGATTTGCTGAAGTCTAAGAGCCACTATGTATGTACATGTGTATATTTACACACACATACATGTAACATCTCTACCTTTTCAGATTTTTTTAAAGCTAGTCCCAGACAGCACCCATATAATTTAAAAAATTATCACATATTATGTCACCTAAGGAAAATTGAATTATGTAATCTTTAATATCATCACATATCCAGAGTTAAAATTGTCTCAAATTTTCATAATTTTTTTTCAGTGCTGATGGTTGAACCCAGGGCCTTGTATATTGCTAGGGGAGTGCTCTACACTGAGCTATATCCCCAGTCCTCTTTTTAAGACAGAGTCTCACTAAATTCCTGAGGTTGGCAATCCTATAACTTCAGCTTCCCAAGTAGCTGGGTTTATAGGTGTATGTCACCATTTGTTATCATTTATACATATATATGTATTGATTAACTGAGTTATTTATTAGTTTCACACATTCAGGATTTTGCTAATTGTGCCCCTGTGTGTCATTTTGTCATATTCCTCTTTTCTCTGTATTTATTGTAATTTGGTTTTTAGTTCTACAGCCTTGATCTATCAGGTTTGATTTTGGCAGGGGCAGGAATAGTTCATAGCTAGAACTACTTCTTTCCCATTTCATCCCAGTTAGGTGTCTGGCTCTTTTGTTTTCTGCTGTTAAGGTTGATTAATGGGTACAAGTGTTGGTAGCATGATCATCCTGGATTGAAGTTTCCCAGTCAGTCTTTGTGCCATGTATACAATGCAATAATCCTAATCTTTCCCAAAGGACATAGGGCACTTACCTAGGCAAGACATTTATTCTGGGGGAAAGGAAATACCTAGTCACTTCAAGGAGCTTTTAGACTTAGGGTCTGAATCAACTGTGATAACTAGAGAACCCAAACCTCCTCATGGTCTTGCTGTAGAGTTGGGGATTGTAGGATCAGGTAACAGGCACAGCAAAAGTCTGTTTTACAGTGAATTCACTGAGTCTACAGATCCACTTGTTGATCACTTCCCTGGTCCCTGAGTAAATAATTATGGAGACATCCTTGGTAGTTGAAGTATTGTGAAGTACTCAGGCTGTTGGATAAGAGCTATCACAGTAAGAAAGTCTGACTGGAAGCCCTTGAAATTGTCTACTATCCCAGTAAAGATAGAAAATAAAAAACAATATAGTGTTACAAGGGAGATGGTGATAAGTAGTATCACTCTTAGGTTCTACAAAGTGAATGCAGGTTGCCACAGCAAGTTTAACCAAGTAGTCCCAATTGAAGCTGTGCTGGACATGCTACCATGCTATGAAAGATTTAAATTTTTTTTTAGTTGGTAGATGAACACAATACCTTTATTTACTTATTTTTTTTAAAAATAGTTTTTAGTTGTTGATGGACCTTTTACTTTTTTAAAAAATATTTTTTAGTTGTTGATGGACCTTTATTTTATTTATTTGTATGTGATGCCTCATGCATACTAGGCAAGCACTCTATTTATTATTGAGCCACAACCCCAGCCGCACTATTAAAGATTAATCAGGCTTCTGAAACACGTTTTGTGGACACTGATGTGGTAAATACATTCCTTTTTATTTCAATCAGAAATGAGAATAAGACGTTTACATTCATGTGGAAAAGACAATATTTATTTTCAGTTTTGTCCAAGGACTATGTTAACTTCTTCAATCTATTTGCAATAAAGTCTGAGAGACCTGGATTGTCTGGACATTCTACAGAACAGCACTGTGATATATCAGTAATGTGCTGATGGGGCAGAATGAGAAAGGGCAGCTTGTATGGCAGAGGCCTTGGTAAGACACATAGATCCAGAAGGTATAAGGTAAAATCTGGAAAGATCCAAGAATCTGACACTTCTGTAAAGTTTTAGTGGTCTAGTAGTCAGTGGCATGTGAAGACAACCTCTCTTTTGTAAAAGACAAACTTTTGCATATTGCATCTCCTACTATAATGAAGCAAGATGTCTAATGGGCCTCTTTGGGCTCTGGAAGCAACAAATTCCACACGTGGGAATATTCCTCTAGCTCATATCCTGGGAGACATGGAGGGATGTATGCTCCAAGTGCAACCAGGAGCAGCAAAGGGCACTGCAGCAGTCAGTGTGGAGTTTACAGCAAGTCTCAATGGGAGATCAGAATATAGGACTCTGGAGTCTAGGAGAAAGGCCACGCCATCTGCAGCACAGGATTTTACTCCTTTCAAGAAACAGCTCCTCATACGGTATTAGACCCTCATAGAGACAGAAAGCTTGACTGTGGGTTAAAGGTTATCATGTGTCTAAAAGTGTCCATCATGAGCTCAGTTATAAAGTTAATGGGCCCAGCATAATACAGAAATGATGCATTCAAAATCAAACACCAGAAGGACAAGAGGGTTTGAGTAAGCTGCATGAATTAATTAGTAGCACAGACCCCTCTATATTTCTCATGATGGTGGCATCTGCACCCCTTCCTCAGGCTGCACATGCCATAGGAGGAGAAGAAAAAAGGTCAAACTTGATTATTAATGGATTGGTTTGGTATATGAGTGGAAAGTATACATTAAGGGGTCACCCTGAAAGGCAGCTTAGAGGAAAAATCTTCCTCATAGGCAACTTTATGTGGAAGGAGAAGTGACTTGGTACTGAGAATCTGTACAGATTCCTTGGCAACGTTAGTGGCCTGGCCAGCTAGTCAGGATCCTGAAGGAAAAGATGAAGGTTAGAGAAAAAGAGGTCTGAATACAGGCATGTGGATGTACATAAGAGAGTGAGCACAAAGGGTGAAGATTTTTGTTATCTCATGTTTATTCTGACCATAAAGCACCATCACTAATAAAGAGAAACTGAAAAAATAAAATAGATAAAAGAATTCTACCAGTTGATGTTAGCCAAGCTTTGTCATGGTCCATTCCAAAATGGCACATAAATGGAATGGCCATGTTTGCAGAGATGGAGGCAACACATGAATAAAACAGCATGAGTTCCCACTGACCAAGGCCAATCTTATAGCTACTTCTGCCTTTCAAAGTCTAATTTGCTAGCAGCAGAGACCGACATTGCATCCCTGATATGGCTTTAATACTTGAGAGATAAATTAGCCACTTGATGTTAATTCAGTAACATGGATTCCCGATTCACGAAGTGGCTTGTGGTTCAATCTCATAGGGATACTTATTCTGGGTATGACTTTTTGTCTGAAGGGCCTCAGCCCATATCATTATCCAGGGGCTTAAAGAAGGACTCAGACATAGGCATGGGATCCAATTCAACATAGCATCCAAACAGGTGAGCCACTTCATAGTAAAGGTAGTAGTGTGAGCTCATGATCAAGGGATCTATTGGGTGTGCTTTCCAGAGCAGCCAGCCTGATAGATCACTGGGAAGCCTACTGAAGGTGCCTCTGAATATTTTGCCAACAGTGAAGTGTCATCCTTTAGGATGCAGCATACACAATAAATCAGAGATCTAGGTATGGTCCTGGACTGGGACCAAAAGCAGGGGAAGCAGAAGTGGTCCCCACTTAACATCACTCCTACTGACTCATTAGGGAATGTATTCTTACACCTCTGTTCCTATTCTTACAACTCTGGGCTTTGAAGGTTTAGAAGTCCTAGCTTCCAAAGCGGATGCTTTTTTTTTTTTTTTTTTTTTTTTTTTTTTTTTTGCTAAGGGTCTCATTGAACTATAAGCTATAGCTATTTGGGCACTTTGGACTTTTCATGTCCAGGTACCAGCAGGCAAGAAGAGGAGTTCCCATCTTGGCAGGGTAACTGATCAATAAGGAGTAAAAGGACTGCTTTCACACAATGGGTGAGGAAAAATGTATGTGAACTTGAGAGCCTTTTGATACTTAATTGTAACTATGGAAGGACATGTACAACAATCCCAGAGTGAGATGCATGTCATTTCTATATATAAATATACTTCCTAATCAGGAAATTAAGGATTTGGGTTACACCCAGGTAAACTACTAAGACCTGTGGCAAAGATAGCTGAAGGAGAGTAGAATTTGAAGTGGGCAATGGAGGGAGAGGGGGATAAGTAGTAGTTGCAGTCCTGAGACCAACTGAGTGACAAGGGCTATAATTTGTCCCAATAATCACCTTCTTCTAGTTGTATCTCAAGAAGAGAGGTCCAGAGGAATTATAGAGGAGCTGTTCCTATTCAAGAAAGAACCTGCTGCAAAGACCAGAAAAGAAACATAGGATTGAAAAACCATGAAAAAGTATAGATGCAAATATTTTAAGGTAACAGAAATATCAGGAAATGATACTTATGAAGAAGATGAAGCAGATGACGAAGATGAAGGAACTAAAAAGGAATCCTTTGACAAAATGTCTCCAACAGCAATTTAAAATGGCATTGGTTCACATCCAAAAAAATTAAGATGCAAAATAAAAATAATGCTATGAAAATGCCTCAAAGCTGGCCTATTGACAAACAGCTACTGGCTAAGTAAATTAATTAGTTAGCATTTGTTAATGGTGATGAGAAGATTTTCCAAGAGAAAAGTGTGAAAAACTCTGCCTATAACTCAGGCAAGGGGTTCCAGACCATCTACTAAAAATATGGTTAGCTGTGATGTTAAAACTGTGAACATGAATTAAACTGATAATGAAGTGGGACCTTTAAAATCTGAACAAGACACCAATAGGGGTGGTAAGAGCACTGATACTGTAGGCCAGGTTGAGACACTTCTGTACATTCTAATGTTCTCCTTCCTGACAACCATAAGCAAAGTATACCCAAGTTTACAAAAGCTATTGAAGTCAAAAGAAAAAAAAAAACTGTTTCAACTCGATAAAAAATGTGAATACTCCTGCAGCCTGGGAACTGCAGCTCATCTTGTTTTCCATGCTGGATTTCAACTCCCAGCTTCATCTCCCAAAACTTATCTCTGTATCCAACTTTTAACCTGTTAAAATAAAAAAGAAAAAGGAAAAGATAAAAAGGGAAAAAATCAAAATAGCCACCTTGTCAAATCTCAGATATTCTTGTTTATATTATCTTGTTCTCCTGCTTTACAAGCAAAGGTTTCTCTGAATACAGTGTCATTTTTTTATTTTGTTTACTTATTTTATGTGATGCTGAGGATCGAACCCAGGGTCTCACACGTGCGAGGCAAGCGCTCTACCACTGAGCCACATCCCAGCCCTATAGTGTCATTTTTGAGAGAGATATGAACGAAGGGAGAGCAGAGTGTGTGGGGAGACTGAGAATGGAAGAGACCACCCCAACTGCTGTGACCATAGTTAGCTGACAGTCTTTCAGTGCCATGCTTGGTGGGATTCACCATAGCATTTACCCTACAGCTGTACCCTCCCAGAACCACTCTCCACCAATGGCTAAACACAGCAGTAGTTACTGGAGCAGACAGACTATGTCTGTCTAAATTGGGACCCTCTCAAAATGGTCAGTCTTTTTTCCGAGGCTCTTTATCAGTTTGGCCAAGACTTACTCAAAGCTGTACTATAGCCTAAGACTCTTCCAATCTAATTTTCTTCCTCTTCTCATGACGTGGGTGTCTACATCATAGTCTGAAGACTCTCCCTACCTACTGATTCGTCTCCCCTTTAAAAAAATTGTCCCCCAATCAATATTTTGCATACATAATTCTGCCTTTGCATACATTGTCTGCTTCTTTCAGTATTAAGATCTGACTAAAGTCCTGTGTATTGCAGGATGTCTTCCATTCCTGGAATCTTCCATAAATATTGGTACTACTGGTCCCCAACCTTGAGGCAAATAATGACATCTCCAAAGATTTCTAAAATGCTTCTATTAAGAATCATTCACTTGGGGCTGGGGCTAGGGCTCATCAGTAGAGCGCTCGCCTAGCATGTGCGAGGTGCTGGGTTCAATCCTTAGCACCACATAAAAATAAATAAATAAAAATAAATATTAAAAAAAGAAAAGAATCATTCACTTAAAGCATAATCATCAAGATCACAAAATTTAGAGTTGGAAGAGATCGTACAGATCAAAAAATGTTCAGAAAAAGTTTGATGACTTCCTTCATTTCTCTCTTCTCTTTCTTCCAGCCCTTCACTTTCTACTAATCCTCTAATCTTTGCTGGGTATGGTGGAGCATGCTTATGATCCCAGCTACTTAGAAGGATGAGGCAAGAGGATCACAAGTTTGAGGTCAGTCTGGGCCACTTAGCATGATCCTGTCTCAAAACTTAAAAAGGGCTGGGAATGTAGCTCAGTGGCAGAGCACCCCTGAATTCATTACCTGGTATCAAACATAAAACAAACAAAAAGTAAAAAAACAACAAAAATATAATTCTTGCACCTTAACTGAAATTAATACAATTTGAACAGGTTATGAACATCAAAGAGAGTACAGCCTTAGGATTTGGAGAAAAATTTAGGATCACCTTCTGAAAGTGAAACTAGAAAAAAAATCAGCCTAAAGTAGATAAAATTAGCCCCTGCATAAACAACCTACCCTTTTAATTGGCTCTGAACATAGTTTTTTGATTAGTTTGCTTTCCAAATTTTCCATCATGTCATGAAGATACATTCTCAGGAAGACCCTTCTCTGAAAGTGGAGGTCCTGTAGACTAAGCAGTAGTAAGTAACATTATCTAAGAAAGAACGAAAAATTTTAATTGTTAGTGTAGCAGTGATCATTTTCACTTTTAATTAAACAAATATTCATTTACTACATGTGTTATCTGCCTACTATGTGCCAAGCATTTTAAGCAGCAGCACAGGGCAAACTATGTTAAGTGGGACATGATCTTTTCTAAGAACTTATTGTCTGGAGCATGCAGTTTAAGAGAAAGATATTATCCCAAAAGGGATAAAAACTGGCTTTGGTGGTGGTAGAGGAACCCCTTAGATATTTCAATGGCTAGTGGCCCTCCAAAGAGCCACAGAGGAACAGATATACAGTCTATCTGTAGTTTAAGATTTCATGGGCATGTGACAGGGGATGTAATTAGGAAAAATATCTAAAATGGCTCCTGAGGGGGTCAATTATGAAAATTGTCAAGTTGAGAAATTTGGTCTAGAGGAGAAAAAAATGAAAGAAAAATGGGAAAACAGGAGTGAAAGATGAGAAGGTATGTTAAATTTCAAGAGCCATATCCATGACATATAAATTCTTTTCCTTGACATTCTGAAATACAAGTTTATTCCTCTTATATTATTTCTAGCTATGATAACAAAGTATTAAATCTGAAAAGCAATACTGGATTGCCTGCTCTTTATTAAAATAATTCTTATATCCTAGCCAGGCACAGTGGCTCATGACTGTAATCCTAGTCACTCCTGAAGCTGAGGTGGGATGATGGCAAGTTCAAGGCCAGCCTGGGCACCTTAGCAAAATCCCTATATTAAAATAAAAAATAAAAAGGGCTGGGGATGTAGAGTGCCACTAGGTCAATCTTCAGTACTAAATAACCAACCAACCAATCTATATCCTAAAACAAAAACATTGTTTCTTGCTCAAATACTCCAAATGTCCTCACTTTTTGTTATATATAAAATTGAAACTTTAAAAAATATTTTTAGTTGTAGATGGACACCTCTATTTTATTTATTTATTTTTATGTGGTTCTGAGGATTGAACCCAATGAGGCAAGTGCTCTACCACTGAGCCACAACCCCAGCCCCCAAATTTAAACTTTTAAAACAATGTCCTTATTGAATTTCTCAATACCTCATTTTCCCACTTACCTGCAATGTGAATTTTGTTAGACTGACAATATGGAATACTTAACTTTTGGGTTTTTAAAAATATTTATTTTTAAGTTTTAGGTGGACACAATATCTTTATTTTACATTTATGTGGTGCTGAGGATTGAACCCAGTGCCTCATGCATGCTAGGCGATCACTCTACCACTGAGCCACAACCCTAGCCCCTTGGGTTTTTTTTTTTGGTACCAGGGATTGAACTCAGGGGCACTTGACCACTCCAAGTCCCCAACCCTATTTTGTATTTTATTTAGAGACAGGGTCTCACTGAGTTGTTTAGCATCTTGCTTTTGCTGAGGCTGGCTTTGAACTTGGGATGCTCATGCCTCAGCCTTCTGAGCCTCGGGGATTATATGCCTGTGCCACCGCGCCCAGTGATGTCATAGTAGACCAACTCATTGATTATTGTTTGAGCACTTTTTAAGCTTTTCTGCAGTTCACATTTATTCCTTAGGATCATATAAGGTTGTTCCTCCATATCCATAGGACTTCCCTATGGGTACCACAATCTGTGGAGGTTCAAGTCCCTTGTACAAAATGGTGTAGTATGTACATATGACCTATGTATATCCTCCTATATCCTTTAAAATCATACACACTTTATTACTATAGTTTGGATCTTAAATGCCTACCTCTAAGATCTATGTGTTAAAGGTTTGCTCCCCAGCATGGTGCTTTTGGGAGGTGATGGATACTTTAAGAAGTGAGCCTAGTAGGTCATCTTTAGGTCATTGGGAGGAGGATTCCTTTGAAGGGAATAGTGTAACCCCAGCCCCTTCTTCTTCCCAACTATACGATGAGCAGTTTTGCTTCACCATGCACTCCCCTCCACAATGTATTGCCTACCACAGGCCCAAAAGTAACAGGGCCAACTGATCATGGGCAAAAATCTCCAAAACTGGGAGCCAAAATAAACCTTTTCTTTTTATGAGTTAAGACTATCTCAGGTATCTGTTTATGGTGACAGAAAGCTGAGCAAAACATTTATAATAACTAATACAATGTAAATATTGTTATATTATCCTATTTAAGCAATGACAAGATGCTTGTATATGTTTTTACAGATGCCGCAGCCCGGCTGGCTGGGCAAAATAAGCGGAGGGTGACAAATAACTTGTGTACGTTGATACAGCAGGAGTGGGAGCCGTTTATTGCAGGACAGGAGCAGTATTTATACATTCCACACAGCTTATCTAATTAGCATAAACTAGATACATCAGTCAACCAATCAGGAATCTCTACACTTAATGGCTCGCTTTTGTTACTTCTCAAACCACTCCCTCTGGCATTTTGCCAGGCACCATCCAGACTTGTTTACGAACTTTAACATTCCCCTGACAAAATGCCAGGTGTTATTTTGACTTATTTACAGACTCTAACAAGAAACCATGGATATGGAAGGCAGACTGTACTTCTTTTTGCCGAATCTGTACATACCAAACAACTTTCTGATAACTAGTCAGATTTCTTGGTATGTTGATATCAGGAAGGGAGTGACTTTGCTAGCAATCATTAGTATTTCAGTGAATGGAAAGGTATAATTTCTACCAGCACTTTTAAATATATATTTTACTGTGGTATAATTAATACAGAATGAAATACACATTATCTTAAATGTTCGTTTGATGAGTTTTGACAACTGTATTATACTGTATAACCACCACTTGAAACAATATACAGAACCTTTCCATCATTAAGATCCCTTGGACTTATCTTGCTGTCTCTTGTAATCACTTAAGTTTCTAACACCTTAGTATTGTCTTAGATTTCATATAAATAAAATTGCATAGTATGTACTCTGTTGTGCCCAGCTTCTCGTTTATCAAAATATTTGTGAAATTTATCCATGTTGTCAGGTATATTGGCAGTTTGCTGCTTTTTATTGCTGAGTTGTTTTCCATTGTATGAAATATATAATAAGTTTTACATTTTATCTGTTTCTGTTCATGTGTATTTAGGTTATAACATTTTTGGTTATTATGAATAAGGTTGCTCTAAACATTCTGTGTATGAGTTGTGTGCAAGTGTGTACCTGTATTTTCACTTCTCTTGGTTAACTGAGATTTAATGAATCATGAATAGGGAAATGAATGTTCAGCTATAAAAAAAATTGCCAAGCAGTTTTATAAAGTATTTTACACTTACATGAGTAACTTACAAGTTTTAGCTGCTTAACATCTTCACTGGTATTTGGATTATAAAACTTTTTTTATTTTAGCTCCTTGGAATGTATGGAATGGAATATATTGTGGCTTGAACTTGCATTCCTTTGATGATTAAAACTATCAAGCAAGCCCCCCTATTGTTTTATTGTATTAAATTATGTGTATACATAATACAAAATTATTATTATGGGGAACCCAGGATGTGCTACCACTCCACTTAACACATCCCCAGTCCTTTTTATTTTTTATTTTGAGATATGGTCTCATTAACTAGCCAAAGCTTGAACTTGTGATCCTCCTGCCTTAGCTTCCTGAGTCTCTGGGATTACAGGCATGTGCCACCAAGGCCCGTAATTTTGTATTATTTATACACATAATATAAAATTTATCTCAACCATTTTTGGGTGTATAGTTCAGGGGTATTAAATACATTCATAATGTTGTGCTGTCATCACCATCATCCATCTCCAGGATTCTTTTCATCCTATAAAGCTTAACTCTGTTAAGGAATAACTCCCCATTTCCCCTTTTCCCCAGTCTCTGGCAACTACCATTCTTCTGTCTCTATGGTTTTGACTACTCTAGGTAGCTCACATAAGTGGAATTATACAGGATTTGTCATTTTATGACTGGATTTATTTTATGTAAAATAGTGTCCTCAAGTTCCATCTGTGTCAAAATTTCCTTCCTTTGTAAGGCTGAATAGTACTCTATTGAATGTAGATAGCACATTTTGCTTCTTCATTCATGCAAGGTTAATAGACAATGTACTGCTTCCATGGTTTAGGAATTTTGAATAATGCTGCTATGAATATAGGTGTACAAAAATTTGAGACCATACTTTCAATTATTTGGGGTATATACCCACAATTGGAATTGGTAGATTATATGGTAATTTTATTTTTAGTTTTTTGAGAAGCTACCATACTGTTTTCTTTGGTGGTTGTATCATTTTACATTCTCACCAACAATGTACAAGGATTTCAATTTCTCCACATCCTCACCAACATTTATTATTTTTAATGCCATTCTAATGACTTTGAGTAGTATCTTACTGTAGTTTTGATTGCATTTCCCTATATTAGTGACACTGAGCATATGTTCAGGTGCTTATTAGCCATTTGTATGTCTTCTTTGGAGAAAAGCCTATTAAACTTTTTTCAGTCTTATTATATTGGTTTCTTATTGTTGAGTTTCAGTTCTCTAATTTTTCTGGATATTAATTCCTTATCAGTTATGTGATCTGCAAATACTTTTTCTAATTCTGTGGGTTATCTTTTTGCTCTACTGATGGCATCTTTTCTAAAAATATTTTTCTCTTGGTTGTTGATAGATCTTTAATTTATTTATATGTGGTGCTAAGAATCGAACCCAGTGCCTCACACATGCAAGGCAAGTGCGCTACCACTGAGCCACAGTCCCAGCCCAATGAAGGTATCTTTTGATGCACAAAATTTATTTATTTGAGGTACTGGGGAACCAAGGGCTTGTGCTAGCACTCCACTTTAACACATCCCCAGCTCTTTTTTATTTTCAGATAACTAGCTGAAGCTTGAATTGTGATCCTCCTGCTTCAGCTTCCTGAGTCTCTGGGATTACAGGCATGTGCCACCATGCTCAGCTGATGCACAAAATTTGCTGGGTACAGAGCTACACACCTGCAATCTGATTAACTTGGGAGGTTGAGACAGAAAGATCGAAATTTGGAGGCCAATCTGGGTGAGTCAGCAAGATCCTGGCTCAAAATTAAAGAGCTGGGAGTATACCTCAGTGGACAATGTTTACCTAGAATGTGCAAGGCCCTGGGTTCAATCCCCAATACTACCTAAATAAATATTTCTATTTTTTCTTTTGTTGCCTATGCCTTTGATGTAATAATCAAGAGATAACTGCTAAATCCAATGCCATGAAGTCTTTGTCCTATGTTTTCTTCTAAGAGCTTTATCTCTTAGTTCTTTTATCTATTTTGAGTTAAATTTTATACAAGATGTTAGGTAAGGGCCAAATTTTTCTTATGTATATGCAGATCCAGTTTTTCTAGCACTATTTGTTTAAAAGACTGTTCTTTCTCCATTGAATGGTTTTGTCATCTTATCAAAAATCATTTGGCCACCTATGGGAGGGTATATTTCTAGATATCTAGTCCATTGGTTTATATATCCATTGGTCTATATATAGCTTCATATAAACTTTGAAATTAGGATATATGAGTCTTCCAGCTTTGTTCTTTTTCAATATTCTTTCCTTGAAATTTCATATGGATTTTAGGATGAGTTTTCTATTTCTGCAGAAAATACTGGGATTTTAATAGGAATTGCACTAAATCTGTAGATTGCTTTGGACAGTATTGACATCTTAATAATAAGTCTTCCAATCCATGAACATGGGATGTGCTTCCATTTACAGATGGTGCTCACTTTTTAAAGGGATTATTTCCTGATAAACCCACTATAAATTGAGCCAGGCAGAGTGGCACATGCCTATAATCCCAGCCATTTGGGAAGCTTATGCAGGAGGATCACAAATTCAAGGACTATCTCCATCAACTAAATGAGATTCTGTCTCAAAATGTAGAATTGAAAAAGGGCTGGGGATTTAGCACAATTGAAAAAGGGCTGGGGATTTAGCACAGTGGGAAAGTGTCCTTGGGTTCAATCTCCAGAACTGCAAAACAAACAAAAACCAACACATCAAAAAACAAAACAAGGGGCTGGGGATGTGGCTCAAGTGGTGGCGCACTTGCCTAGCATGTGTGAGGCACTGGGTTCGATTCTCAGCACCACATAAAAATAAAATAAAGATATTGTGTCCACCTAAAACTAAAAAATAAATATTAAAAAAACCAAAAATAAACAAGAAAACCAAAACAAAGTATCCATTTTAAGTTGAAAAGTAACACATCACTCCTAATCTTTACACCATCTAGCCTTAAATGTTTGAAGACCTCTTACATTAGCCTACAATTGGAAAAAATTATCCAACACAAAGTCTATTTTTTAATGCTGAATTCATTGACTGGGTTGAATATCTCATGTAAGTTATTGAATGCTGTACTAAAAGTGAAAAACAGAATTGTTGTATGGGTAATCATCACTAACATACACAGCTGAAAGTACACCAGCATTTGGTGTTTAAAGCATTGAACTAAAATTAATTGCAGGATGATGGGATTGCTACAGTGACAGGGTCATCAGTTTCTTCCTATGATGAGGCTTAAAAATAGGTGGTATTAGGCATTGGGGCATTGACTCTTGGTTATAGTGTAGCAGGCAGTGTTTTCTTTAGAAAGATATCAAGTTTTGACTGCAAAGTTTGTTTCTTCTTTTCATAAATATATTTCTCTATAGAAAAAACGGGCATTCTGAATTGGTCTGTCAGCTCTTGGATGAATCTCTTGAAACTGACATTCGTTTCTTTTAACATCTGTACTACACTAAGGATATCAGAAAATGCCTCAGTTTTGGCCTCATGTTTCTTTGCTATTAATTTTCTTGATGTTTCAGATATAACTTCTTTCTCTGCCTTAACTTTTTAATTTTTTTTTCTCCAGTTTAGTCAGCTCCTCATTGCAAATTTCTTCAGTGTCAATGCCAACAAACTCTTCTATCATCTTCCAATGTTGAATTCTAGCTGTTTCCCAAGCACTAATATCTACTATTTCATCAACAGCAAAATCTTTGTTAAAACCTATAGATGTTCATGACTTCAAACCTTTCTTCCAAATGCCATTCATGCACTGCTATGACTTATTCCAAGCTGTAGCAATGTTTTGGATAGCATTTAGAATGTTAAAAACCTTTCCAAAATTCTTGGAGCATTGAGCCAGATTCAGTCACTTCACGGCCTGTGAAAACATTTGGTATAAATAGTATGTTTTGAACACAGCTATTGTGCCTTGGTCCACTGGCTGAATGAGTTCAGCTGTGTTCTGCAAATACACACCCTCTGCATCAGGATGCATATCACCAAAGTACTTTGGATGCCCTTGAGCACTGTGTAAAATTGGAAGAATCTTGAATATAGGATGTTGTTTTTCCTATAACATTCACTTGCCTATTAATATAACAGTTCAAAAAACAGTCTTCAAACAATGCTGATGTCATCCAGATTTTCTTCTTGTGGTGATAATAAATGGGAAGTGGTAAACTAGAAAAAGTACTAATTTGAACCCTGTAAAAATCTCACCCCAAAGCAGCATTATATGATCTTTTACTCTTGATCAACGTACGTACATTCTAGCATAAACAATCAGAGGAAGCTTGTTTCATTGACATTAATGATTTGTACTTCTTTTTTGTTGTGGTACTGGAAATTGAACTTAGAGGATGAGCTACATCACCAGCACTTTTTATTTTTTGAGACAGGCTCTAATCTGCCCAGGCTGGCCTCAAACTTACTATCTCTCCTTCTTCACTCATAGTAGCTGGTATTACAAGCATGCACTATTGTACTCTGCTCTGGCAGATACATCTTATCCACAATTATCCTATGTAGCACTTCCTTAAAAGCTTTGGTGCCTTCAGCACTGGCAGTTGCTATCTGAAGATCTTCACATTATGAGAATTATGACACTTTTTGAAGAGCTGGAATCATTCATAACTTGCTACAAACATTTTCATGTATGTAGGATCATTGGCACAGACTTTCAGTGTATCAAAATAACTTTTTGCCTTTGCTTCAATCATCAGTAGGGTAAGTGGTATGCACTTTTGTATCTGGTCTTACATCCACATCATAAGTAATATTTTCATTTCTTGAATAGACCCAGCTCTCTTTTTTTTATGATTGAATTTAACCCATGCTGATGATTTTACTGCATCACTCGTTTGCTTCTTATCCTTTAAGATGGCTAAGACTGTCAGTTGCAAAAGTCAATTCATGTGTGATGGCCATGACTAGCTTACTGCCTTAATGCTGGGCAGCTGTCTTGATTTTCATCTCAAGTGTTATTGCCTTCCTTTTCTTACCATAAGGAGACACAGAAGAGCATTTTGCAGACATGATGGTATGCAAAAACACAAAATTAAAAAAATTCTGGCAACACATTATATTATAGAGTATGTTATTTACCATCACAATTTCATGACCTATTGGGCTGTGGCTTGCTGCTGCTGCCCAACATCATGAAATATGCCCCATATATTGCTTGCCCAGGAAAAGATTAAAATTTAATTTCTACTAAATGTGTATCATTTAAATGTCATTGTAGCCATAAGATCATGAACTTTCATAAGGTTGGGGACTGCCTGTATTAATGTTTAATTTCTTTTGACAATATTTCATAGTTTGCATTCTACCAGTCTTTCACTTAGTTGGTTAAATCCCAAGTGGTTTTTTTGAATGGACTGAATAAAATTTTTTAAAATATTTGTTTTTATGACATTGTAAACAGATCTTTTTCAATGCTGCAAATCAAATCCAAAGTTTTGTATGCTGGGCAAGTGCTCTATCATTAAGTTACATCTCCAGCCCACAGTAATTGGTTTGGAATTTTCTTTTCATAATGTTGTTAGTGTATAGAAATGCAAGTTTTTTTTTATTGACTTTGTAACCTTCCCCTTTGCTGGATTCACTTAGTTCTAACAGCTTTGTGGAATCACGTCATTTGCAAAGAGATATGAATATTTTTTAATGTCTGTGATCCATTAATGTATATTTCAAAATGGAGTTTTCATTTTTTATTTGTTCTAATTAGTTATACATAACAGCAGAATGCACTTTGATTTACTGTACACAAATGGAGCACAACTTTTCACTCCTCTGGTTTACATGATGTAGAGTCACACCATTCATGCAATCATATATATACCTAGAGATCTTTCCTGCCCCCATGTCTCCTCCCCTCCCTCCCCCCAATTCAAAGTTCCTCCATTCTTCCCTTCCCTTGCTCTCTCCCCATTATGGATCAGCATCCACAATTCAGAGAAAACATTTGGTGTTTGTTTTTTTGTGATTGGCTTATTTTACTTAGCATGATATTCTACAACTTCATCCATTTACCTACAAATGCCATAATAAAATGCCATTTTCTTCTCCTTTAATGCTGAGTAATATTCCCTTGTGTATATATACCCCAGTTTCTTTATCCATTCATCTATTTGAAGGGCATTTAGGTTGGTTCCACAGTTCAGTTATTGTTAACTGAGCTGCTGTAAACATTGATGTGGCTGCATCACTGTAGTATGCTGTTTTTAAGTCCTCTGGGTATAGACCCAGGAGTGGGATAGATGGGTAAAATGGGGGTTCCATTCCAAATTTTTTAAGGAATCTCCTTATAGCTTTTCAGAGTGGTTGCATCAATTTGCAGGCCCACCAATAATGTATGAGTGCACCTTTCCCCCCACATCCTCGCCAATACTTATTGTGGCTTGTATTCTTGATAATTGGCATTCTGACTGGAGTGAGATGAAAGATTAGTTTTGATTTGCATTTCTCTAATTACTAGAGATGTTGAACATTTCTTTCATATATTTGTTGATCAGTTGTATATCTTCTTCTGAGAAGTGTCTGCTCAGTTCCTTAGCCCATTTATTGATTGGGTTTTTTGTTTTTATCATGTTAAGTTTTTTGAGTTCTTGTATATCCTGGAGATTAGTGCTCTATCTGATATGTATGTGGTATAAGATTTTCTCTCATCTCTAGGCTCTCTCTTTACCTCATTATTTCTTTTGCTGAAAAGAAGCTTTTTGGTTTGAATCCATCCCGTTTATTGATTCTTGATTTTATTTCTTGCACTTGTTAAGGAAGAAGTCAAGTCCTAATCCTACATGATGAAGATTTGGGCCTACTTTTACTGCTATTAGGCACAGGGTCTCTGGTCCAATTCCCAGGTCCTTGATCCATTTTGAGTTTTGTGCATGGTGAGACATAAGGGTTTAATTTCATTTTGCTGCATATTGATTTCCAGTTTTCCTAGCACCATTTTCTCCAATGTATATTTTTGGTGTCTTTGTCTAGTAAGAAAAACTGGCTTAGTCTGTGTCCTCTATTCTGTACCTTTGGTCTACATGTCTATTTTGGTGCCAATACCATACTGTTTGTTACGATAGCTCAGTATAATTTACAATCTGGTATTGTGATGTCTCCTGCTTTTCTTGTTAAGGATTGCTTTGGCTATTCTGGCTCTTATTTTTCCAAGTGAATTTCATGATTGCTTTTTCTATTTCTACACAGAATATCTTTGGGATTTTATTTGGAGTTGCATTAAATCTGTATAGTGCTTTTGGTAGTATGGCCATTTTGACAATATTAATTCTTCCTATCCAAGAACATGGGAGATCCTTCCATTTTCTAAGGTCTTCTTCAATTTCTTTCTTTAGTGGGTAGAGGTCTTTCACCTCTTTACTTAAATTGATTCCCAAGTATTTTTATTATTTTTGAGGCTATTGTGAATGGGATAGTTTTTATGATTTCTCTTTCAGAGGATTCATCATTGCTGTATAGAAGTGCATTTTATTTATGTATATTGAATTTTTTTTTTTTTGGTACTGGCGATTGAACTCAGGAACACTCACCCACTGAGCCACATCCCCAGCCCTGTTTTTATTTTATTTTTTTAAATTTAGAGATAGGTTCTCACTGAGTTGCTTAGCACCTCGCTATTACTGAGGCTGGCTTTGAACTCACGATCCTCCTGTTCTCAGCCTCTCGAGCCACTGGGATTACAGGTGTGTGCCACGAAGACTGGGTGTATTGATTTTATATACTGCTATTTTGCTGAATTTATTAATTCTAGTTTTCTGGTGGAATTTTTTTTGGATGGTCTAAATATAGAATCCTGTCATAGGCAAATAGTGATAAGTTTGAGTTCTTTTTCCTAGTTGTATCCCTTTAATTTCTTTCACCTATTTAATTGCTCTGGCTAGAGTTTCAAGGTCTATGTTGTACAGAAGTTATGAGAGAGGGCATAACTTTCATATTCCAGTTTTTAGAGGGACTGCTTTTAATTTTTCTCCATTTAAAATGATGTTGGCCTTGGGCTTAGCATAGATAGCTTTTATAATGTTGAGGTATGTTCCTACTATCCCTAGTTTTCTAGTGTTTTGAACATGAAAGGGTGCTGTATTTTTCAAATGCTTCATATTTCTGTTATTAACTTAAATGAGTTAAATACTAACAATTTTCATTATTCTCTTGGAGTTCTTCATATATTCTGAATAGAAGTCCTCTGACAGATAAAAGTGTGGAGAATATTTCTGTCTGTGGTAATTTTTGAAGTGCAGAAACTTTGATTTTGATGAAGTCCTGTCAATGTTTTCTTTAATGGTTAAGTGTCTTTTGTCCAAGAAATATTTTCCTACTCCAAGGTTATGATGATACTCTTTGTTTTTTTCTAGAAGTTTTATAGATCTGGGATTTATGTTAGGTCTTGGAGCCATCTTGAATTCTTTTCTGTGTATGGAGGAAAAGGGATTGAAGCTCTTTTCTTCTTTTTAAAGTAGATATCTGGTTGTTTCAGTGTTGAGAGCCACAGCCGAAGGGGCCCCAGCAAACTTCCAGCTGCCGGCTGATGATTGGCTCACAGCGGCCCCAGCAACATCTAGCTGATTGGCTCCTCTGCGGTGATGCTCATTGGGCTGTTTCCCTGCCCTTTCAGACCACGGAGCTGCTCATTGGGGGACTTTTTTGGCTCCGCCCACGTGACCCAGCCAATCGGCCTCAAGAGCAGGAGGATTGTGGGAGGTGGAGAGAAGCTTGTGTGGGAGAGAGAGGCTTGTGGAAAGCCGGTGGTGGCAATTGAGGCTCTGAGGGTTTTTCCTGAGAGGCTGTTTTGTTTGGCGTGTGTGGTTCTAAAAATAAAGTTAGTTTCTTTTGACAAGTGGCTCCTGATTGTGCCCAGCCAGACTGCGGCATTTCAGAAATATTTAATTTTTTTTCTTATTGAATTGCTTTACTGCCTTAATAAAAAAGTGACCGTCTAGGTATGGATCTGTTTCTAGGCTGTATTTTGTTCCATTTACTTATTAGTCTAACCTTATACAAATAACATTTTTGATTACTGAAACTTCATATAAGTCTTGAAAAAAGGTAGTATATGTTTTCCAACTTTGTTCTTTTTCTTAGAAATTATTTGGGCTATTTCAGATCCTTAAGGTTTTTACATACTTTAGCATTGTGTATGTCTTCAAAAAATTTTGCTAGCTTCTTGTTTCTTTTTTAATAGTAACTAGGTTGAATCTATAAATTTATTTAGGAAGAACAGACAGCCTAATGATACTGAGTTTTTCCATCCTTAAGTATAACATATTTGTCCATTTATCTGTCTTAGCTGTTTTATGGTTGTTAATGCAGAGGTTTTGCACATTTTAAAATTTTGTTCCTAGGTTTCTGATGATTTTGGATGTCATAAAGAGTTGTTTACAATTTCACTTTCCTATTTTTTGTTGCTAGTATATAGAATTGATTTTGCTAATATCGAGCCTGTGTCCTACAACTTGCTAAGTCAACTTACTTGTTTTAGTAGCTTTTTTTATATATTCCATTGACTTTTAGATGTACACAATCATTCTGTATATAGTTTACTTCTTCCAAATTTTTTGAGATAGTTTCCATAAAATTTACTTTTTAAAAAATATTTATTTTTTGGTTAGACACAATACTTTTATTTTGTTTATTTATTTTTATGTGGTGTTGATGATTGAACTCAGGGCCTCGCGCATGCTAGGTGAGTGCTCCACTGCTGAGCCACAACCCCAGCCCAAAATTTACTCTTAAAAGTATATAATTCAGTGACTTTTAGTATATTCACAATATTGTGCAATCATCACTATATAATTCCAGAATATTTCTATCACTCTAAATATAAACCCACTTATTACAGTCACTCCTATTTCCCCAGTCCCCAGCCCCTGAAAATCACCAGTCAACTTTCTTTGCCTTTGGATTTACTTATATTGGGTATTTCAAACAAATGCAATCATATGACTTTTACTTAGCACATAATGTTGTAGCATGGAGCAGTACTTCATTCCTTTTAATGGCTGAATACTATTCCATGATATGGATATGCCACATTTTATTTATTCATTGGTTAGTTGATAGGCCTTTGTGCTGTTTCTACTGATTATCACAAATAATGCTATGAACATATATATAAATTTTTGAGTGAACATGTTTTTAAGTTCACAAGGATATATATCAAGGAATGAATTTTTGGGTCATATGGCAATGCTGTTTAATCTCTTAAAGAACTGCAAAACTATTCTCATAGATGTTGCATCATTCTACATTCCTACCACCAGGATATGAGGATTCCAATTTCTTCACATCCTTACTAATACTTGTTATTGTCTCTTTGATTATAGACAACATAGTAATGTGATACCAATCCCCCCTCCCCCCAAGCACCTTCTGCATGCTAGGCAAGCACTCTATCACAAAGTCACATTCTCAAAATAATTTTGAGATGGG
The DNA here is from genome assembly GCF_001458135.2 of Marmota marmota marmota. NCBI lineage: Eukaryota > Metazoa > Chordata > Mammalia > Rodentia > Sciuridae > Marmota > Marmota marmota. The sequence continues at coordinate 16,120,383 of NW_025999853.1, forward strand.
GGTCTAGTTAGGCTGCCAAGGCTGTCCTTGAACTTGTGATCCTCCTGTCATAGCCTACTGATTTGCTGGGATCATAGACATACACCAATGTGCCTGACCTTGTGATTCAAAACCTAAGGACTTAGTGATGTTGAGTATATCTTCATGTGTCATTTATATATCTACTTTGTGGCGATATATATGGGATCAATGGTGTGCACCTAGTGTTCTTCGAAGTACAGAATTTTTTTGGACCAGGAGTTGAATCCAGGGGCGCTTAATCACTGAGCCACATCCCCCATTTTTGAGGCCTCACCAAGTTCCTGAGGCTGTCTGAACTTGTGATCCTCCTGCCTCAGTCTCCCTCCTGAGTCACTGGACTTATAGGCATGTGCTACTGTGCCCAGCTGAAACACAAAATTTTTTAATTTTGATCAAGTGCAACTTATTTTTTCTCTTTGGTGGTTTTTGCTTTTAGGATCACATCTTAGAAACTCTCGAGTAATTGAAGTCATGAAAATTTATGGTTATGTTTTTTTTCCTATGAGTTTTATAGTTTTGGCTTTTGTTTGAATCTTTGATTCTTAAAAATATTTGTAAATGGTGTGAAGCAGGGTTCCAACTTCTTTCTTTTCCTTTTGGATATCCAGTTTCCCCAGCACCATTTGTTGAAGACTATACTTTCCCCTGTTGAACTGGCTCAGAACTTTTTGTTCAAAGTCACTGACCATACACAGAAAATTTAATTCCTGTATTCTCAATTATATTTCATTGACTTATGCTTCTGTCTTTATGCCAGTATAGTACCATCAGTCATGATAGCTTTGTAGCAAATTTTGAAATCAGAAAGTGTTAAATCTTTCCAAACTTTTTATTTTACTGCATAGATGAGGGCCCTCCAATATCCTTAGAAGTGGTGAGAGCAGGTTTTTTTTTTTTTTTTTTTTTTAAGACATGCTCTTGTGATGTTGCCCAGGCTTGTCTCCAACCCATGGGCTCAAGTGATCCTCCTACCTCAGCCTTGTGTTGAGACTAAGGGTATATACCCCATACCTGGCTCAGAAGTATTTAATGTTGTTCCTGATCTCAGGAGAAAGGATTTCTATTTCACCATTAAGTTTTTCAAAGATTTTCATTATCTGATACAGAAAGTTTCCTTCCGTTCCTGGCTTGCAAAGATTTTTTAATGTTAATGGATTTTGAATTTTGTCAAATGCTTTTTCTGCATTTGAGACCATCATTTTGTTTACTCTCTGATTAATGTGGTAAATCAAGTTGATTTTTTTCAATGTTAAAGTTCACTCTCCTTGGTCAGAGTTCCTTTGATGTTGTAAGGTTCAGTTTGTGAATATTTTAAGAATTTAAAAATCTATGTTCATGAGGGTCATTGGTCTGTAATTCTCTTGTAAAATGTTGTCAGATCTTGGTATTAGGATTATACTGGTCTCATGTGAGTTGAGGGGTTTCTTACTGTTCTGCTTTCTGAAACAGTATAGGATTGGTACTCTGTATTACTTAAATGTCTGGGGGGAAAATGGCTGAGGCTGATTGTGTTGGTGCATGCCTATAATCTCAGTGAATAGGAAAGCTGAGATAAGAGGGTGGGAAGTTTAAGGCCAGCCTCAGCAATTTAGGGATGACCTAAGCAACTTAGTGAGGCCCTGTCTCAAAAAATAAAAACGGCTAGGAATGTAGCTCATTGGGTAAGTGTCCCTGGGTCAATCCCTACTACCAAAAAAAAAAAAAAAAAAAGTGAAGACTCAGATTCCCACATTACCTACCTGCAGTAAGTTGACTCTCCTTTCTTTCTCTGGCACATCTTTTTGTAAAAATGATAAATTATTATTTAATAAACTCTTCAAACAAAGTAGAAAAGTCCAAAGATAAAAACTTGCATTTTTGACTGACATCCTTTCAGACTGCTGCCTCAGGTACCACTAGGGATTTAACAACCAATGAGTGCCCTACCACTACCTACATCCCCAGCTTTTTTATTGTGAGATACAGATTTGCCCAGGTTGGCCTTAGACAACTTGTGATCCTCCTAATTGTCCAAGTTGCTGGGATTACAGTATGCATGCATCATAATTTTCTTAATTAGTGTCCTAATGATGTTATTTATATTGCCCTTAGAGACATTTATTAAAAAAAGGTAGCAAAAATATCTCTGTGAATCTCTTCTTTTTCTTGGTGTAACTGCCTTATGAAATAAGACTTCTGGGGCAAAGGCTAATGCATGTCAGTTTCAGTAAATAAGGTTGTAGCAATTTCATCTGTACATCATCTGTACTGAACATGTGGGAAAGAAAGGGTGCTTATTTCTTTCCCTATCTGTTTTGATAGTGTAGGATGGGAACTGTATTCCTACATATCAATACTGATAGGCCAAAAAAAAAAAAAAATCTGTTTAGGGGCTGGGCATGTAGCTCATTGGCAGACCACTTGCATAGCCTACATAAGGCCCTGAGTTTGATCTTCAGGATGGAGAAAAAAAATGTTTGGAAGTTGGACATCTTTGATGACTGGATTTTTTTTTTTTTTGGCTTAAGAATGTCCTATTGCTATCTCTTGCCAATTTTTAAATTAGGGTTTTAAGTCTTTTTTTTTTTCTTTTTCCTGGTACTCAGGATTAAACTCAGGGGTGTTCTATAACAGAGCTACACTGCCAGCAGGACACCCCTACCACCTTTTTAAATTTTGAGACAGAGTCTCCCTAAGTTGCAAAGCTGGCCTCTGTGTTCCTCTAGCCTCAGCCTCCTGATTCACTAAGATTGGGAGTGTGAAACACTGTACTTGGCTTTAAGTTTTAATTGATTTTCTACGAGCTCTTTCTGTTTTTCTTCTTTTTGGAAATGACAATTTATTTTCCCTTGGTTCACTGTTTTCAAATTTATAGATTACAATCTTCATGTATTTAAATTTATTTTTCAATTTTATAATTCCTAGTTTTTATTTCATACTTGGAGAAGGCCTAACCTCAAGATTACAAAAACATTCACCTTGATTTACTTGTTTTTACAGTATTCTTTAAATCTTTGATTCATTAAGTATTTATTCTCGTGTAAGAAATTAGATACATGTAAAGGTTCTCTTCAATGCCTACTGTTTCTTGATTTCTTTTCTCACTGGCCCATGATTTGTAATGTATAGTTTACTGGTTACTACTAAGAGTTATGGAGTTGTCTGATTCCAACATTTATAACTAATGGTTTTGATAATTGTATTTATCTTAAGAGTTGGGACTAAGAAATAACATAATCTGAAAAAGCACTCCAGCTCTTGATACATAAGTGCTCAGCACAATACATATACACCAATTTACTTCTGAATCCTCCTGTTCATGGATGTGTCTTCCGTATCTCATTTATATAATCCATCCATTTAACACTGTCATTTCTCATGGCCACTTTTTCTCGTTTCAACAAAAATATCACTTTTCAGTTGCCTTTCTAATCACAACTAGAACCTGAATATATTAATCTTGCAGGTAACAATTAGCTGTGCTTCACAAAGTAGTGAGAACCAAAATCCAAACTCTAAGGTACTGAACACGTGGGAAAGAAAGGGTGCTTATTTCTTTCCCTATCTGTTTTGAAAGGATGGAAGAAGCCTGTCTTATTTCAGCCCTTGGGTTACAAACAGTATTCTCAAACGCTGGTACCCTTTCAACTTCCAAGCCTACTTTACAGCCTGAAGGTTAGTAGATCATCCTAGGGCAACTACTCTGAGATTCGAGGCAGGAGGTGAGGGGTCGGGGAGGATTCCCTCCTGGGTCTTTGGTCCTGACCTGAGAGTTCCCTCGAGGCCCGCTGGGCCCACTCCCAGCTCGAGGGTGATGCCCCACGGCAGACGTCGTGGGCAGACGACTTCTTGAGCTCGCAAACGTGCACGCAGGCAGGACAGCAGGCGGGCTTGGCGGGCAGAGTAGCGGCAGGACTCCCATCCCTGCCCTCAGGAAGCCCAGAAAAAGCGGGCAGAGTAACGAAAGGCGCGCGCGGAGGAACCACCCCAAAGACGCCGCAACGGGCGGACGCCAGGGGGCCCGGCTTCCCGCTCCAACGACGCGCGTCACTCTGGCTCCTTGAAACAAGCGCCCCGGCGCTTGGCTTGCCCTTCCCTTGGGCTCCGGAGAATTTCTGTGGCCACCCCAGCCCCACTATGACCGCCGTTCCCGCCGCAGACACCTCGGGTCCCGGGGCGGTTGGTCCGCCTCCTCCCTCTAACCGCTCCGGCCGTGGCTGGCGCGCGCGCGTCGGTGACGTCCACGTAGGGGC